>NC_135808.1:135193627-135523914 GCF_964213995.1 Mustelus asterias
ATTACCATCCCAGCTGGAATAAACCCTTTGGTATTTTGCTGCTAAGATTAATGGCGGATCTTTTTAACCCTGATTGAAATCACTTACCGGATACCCCACGAGTCCTGACTCACCCATTGGACCCATCAAACCGAGAGGGCCCTAGGAAGATAGAAATCATTACTGTACAGACGTAAAGAATTCCCATCAATGTGTTGAAAGAATAGTTTTCAGGCCAATGAAGGCTAATGTCATTCAAAGTTAAAATTGTTCAATCGTCATTTTAAATTATTCTGGCCAATCACAGTATTAGGACAGAGTTGAGGGAGAAACCCTCAATTCATTTCAAAGGTGTCTGGATATCCACACCCAAAGTGTGGTGTACCCAGGCTGCACACCAAATACTGGAAAGTGGGATTAGGCTGGATGGGCTCATATTTTGGCCAGACATGTTGGGCCAAATTGCCTGATTCTGTGTTCACAGAATCCATAGAATCCCTACAGTGCAGAATGAGGCCATTTGGCCCATTGAATCTGCACAGACAACAGTCCCACCCAGGCCCTATCCCCATAACCCCACATATTCACCCTGCTCATTCCCCTGATGCTACGGGGCAATTTAGCATGGCCAATCCATTCAACCCACACATCTTTGGACTGTGGGAGGAAACCGGAGCACCCGGAGGAAACCCACGCAGACACGGGGAGAATGTGCAGACTCCACACAGACAGTGACCCAAGCTGGGAATCGAACCCGGGTCCCTGGAGCTGTGAGGCAGCTGTGCTAACCACTGTGCCACCAAAAGCTTTCTTTATGATTCTAAGCCGCACACCCTCCTGATTTGGAACTAGGGGTGCGATTTTATGGCCTCGCTCAACCCGAGATCAGAAAAATCCTGCCCGTGGTCAAGGGGCATTTCCAATGCCCGCCCCGTGCTCGCTCCGATTCTGTGGTGGGCGGAGTTGTACAATTCCATCACTGTCACCGGGTCTAAAGTCATCCCTTCAACAGCGACTGCATTTCAAGAGTTGCTTGTGGATTGTAAAATGTGTTGGGACATCCTGAGGTTGTGACGATCACGATATCGGTTCTTTGCCTCTTTTCACATTACCATTGGTCCCCGTGAGCCTCTCACTCCTTTGGGTCCTCGCTCTCCATGCTCCCCTTGTTCTCCTGGATCACCTGGTTCTCCGGGCGGTGCCCGGGGTCCTTTCTCTCCCTCCATAAAGAAAAACAGAACATTAAACCTTCTGCTGTTTCCAATCACTTTACAAATAGCTGAATCTGAGATGGAAGGATTGACTTTCCAGAGAGTTTGGGATCAGACGGGAGTCACAGAGCTACACGTCCAGCAGCAAGGCTGGTCTGCCTCGGAGGGAGCCTCCCCATTGGCCGCTTCCAGTTTTGGTGTCTGATTAAAAATGGTGGGTGGGCTCCTGGGTCGGGGGTGGGTGGTGGGTGGTGGGGGCGGGGATGGGGGGGGGGGGGGTGTTGGCGACAGCCCCACAGCGGGAGGAAGGCATCACTGAGGCTGGACAGTGATCATGAGGGGTCCTCAACTCCTCAATCTGGAGACTCCCTCACCAGCCTGGCACAATCCAGGTGCAGACTGACACGTCCAGAGGGCTGGGAGGGAAATCCCTCCACTAGATCAGGACAGATTGTGGACCCTCCTACTCATGGGGTCACAGAGGTTTACAGCATGGAAACAGGCCCTTCGGCCCAACTTGCCCATGACGCCATTTTTTTTAAACGGCTAAGCTAGACCCAGTTGCCCAAATTTGGCCCATATCCCTCTATACCCAACTGTCTAAATGCTTTTCAAAAAACAAAATTGTACCCGCCTCTACTACTATCTCTGGCAGCTTGTTCCAGACACTCACCACCCTCTGTGTGAAGAAATTGCCCCTCTGGACACTTCTGTATCTCTCCCATTTCACCTTAAACCTATACCCTCTAGTTTTAGACTCCCCTACCTTTGGGAAAAGATATTCACTATCTAATTGATCTGTGCCCCTCATTATTTTATAGACCTCTATAAGATCGCCCCTCAGCCTCCTATGCTCCATGGAAAAAGTCCCAGTCTATCCAGCCTCTCCTTGTAACTCAAATCATCAAGTCCCGGTAGCATGGTCCCAGTGGATAGAGCTGTGAAGAAGGCCTATAGTGTGTTAGCTTTTATTAACAGGGGGTTGGAGTTTAAGAGCCGTGGGGTTATGCTGCAACTGTACAGGACCTTGGTGAGACCATATTTGGAATATTGTGTGCAGTTCTGGTCGCCTCACTATAAGAAGGACGTGGAAGCGCTGGAAAGAGTGCAGAGGAGATTTACCAGGATGCTGCCTGGTTTGGAGGGTAGGTCTTATGAGGAAAGGTTGAGGGAGCTAGGGCTGTTCTCTCTGGAGCGGAGGAGGTTGAGGGGAGACTTAATAGAGGTTTATAAAATGATGAAGGGGATAGATAGAGTGAACGTTCAAAGACTATTTCCTCGGGTGGATGGAGCTATTACAAGGGGGCATAACTATAGGGTTCGTGGTGGGAGATATAGGAAGGATATCAGAGGTAGGTTCTTTACGCAGAGTGGTTGGGGTGTGGAATGGACTGCCTGCAGTGATAGTGGAGTCAGACACTTTAGGGACATTTAAGCGGTTATTGGATAGGCACATGGAGCACACCAGGATGATAGGGAGTGGGATAGCTTGATCTTGGTTTCAGATAAAGCTCGGCACAACATCGTGGGCCGAAGGGCCTGTTCTGTGCTGTACTGTTCTATGTTCTATGTTCATCCTAGTAAATCCTTGCTGCACTCTTTCTAGTTTAATAATATCCTTTCTATAATAGGGTGACCAGAACTGTACGCAGTATTCCAAGTGTGGCCTTACCAATGTCTTGTACAATTTCAACAAGATGTCCCAACTCCTGTATTCAATGTTCTGACCAATGAAACCAAGCATTCCGAATGCCTTCTTCACAACTCTGTCCACCTGTGACTCCACTTTCAAGGAGCTATGAACATGTACCTCTAGATCTCTTTGTTCTGTAACTCTCCCCAACGCCCTACCATTAACTGAGTTAAGGCCTTGTCGATGCAGCATAGCCCTCCAGCCCCATCCCCCTCAAATACGTCCATTACCCCAGGGCCTGCCAGAGACAGGGGCACAAAAATACCAGTGAGGCCACAAAACAGCCCCTCTCTGGGGCTTTAAGAAGCTTATCAGGCTGCTTATGAAGCAGACAGTGGATCCAACACCCAGTCCCAGCACCCCCTGCGCCCCACTCCCCAGTCCCCGTCCTGCTAGTCAGCCACCATGGGGCTCTGTTCAGCTTGTCTTTAAAACAAAATAACTTGAATATCTGGACAACTCTAAGCAGAAAGCTAAAGGAAACCTTTTTTCCCGTGCGTCCCCGTTGTCCTGGTTTGCCTAGTCTTCCTTCAGGTCCCTGTGGAGTCAAAACAAAACAGCGCGTTGGGTTTCGGATGATAAGATGCTAGACTTTTAAAAATCACCCACTTTTATAAGTCAACAAGTCTATCGCGATTCGTACACATAACCACATTCCTCCTTGGTTGAGTGAGCCAGGTGGAGTATCTGTCCAATAAATTCCTCCCCAAAACCCTCGACCCAGATTCTCCTGACACAATAACAGCATCTGCTGTTGCTTATGTCCAGGTGAAAGATCAGCTTCACATGAGAGATAGATACATGATTAAACTCAAAAATATCAAAGTTGCTGTCTGAGTTCCAGAGAACTGCCAATAGTTTCATGGAGGCTGCGTCTCGATATCTGCCTTGATGTTAAATGTATGAAGTTGTTGTGTTTCTGCAGTAGATTAAAAACAACTTACCAAAGAAAATGAATTCCAGTCTAAGGACCTTTTAATAATGTGAGAAGTATTAATTACTGCCAGTCAACCTCTCTGGCACTGAAAACAAACTATTACAAGTGTGGAGGCTCATTCTTTTTGCTTTCAGTCATAGGAGATTTAAAAAATGTAGGCTGGAATTGTTTGACCCCGTCCACAGCAAGGGGATTTTCACAGTAACTTCATTGCAGTGTTAATGTATGTCTACATGTGACAAATAAATAATTAAATTCTCCAGTCCTGCTGCAGTGAATGGAGCTTTGACTGAGCAACAAACTTTCCGTTCTCGCTGGCAGCGGTGGTACGATGTCGGAGAATCCCGGCCATTAAATTAGAATTGGAAATATTTAGTTTGAACTTTTCCTTTCTGTCTCTGAATCCAATCTGTCTTCTATTCTCTTCTCTTGCTGTGTCTGCTTTGACACTAAATTCATCCACTTTCAGATACACTTCCTACTCATTCTTTACACTGTTAATTGCACCATTCTTCAATCTGATTGGTTAAGGGGATAGAGTATTTGCTTGCCCTGCTCTCTCAGGGTCCAAATGTCCTGTTTCCTTTGTTGTGTCATTATCAGTGCCAACTGGGGGCAGATCTTGGTGCAGTGGTAATGTCACTGGGCTAGTAATCCAGAGATCCATGGGTTCAAATCCCACTACGCCACAATTTGGTAGAATTTAAATTTGATTCATAAAATCCAGAATTTAAAGTTAGTCTCAGTGATGGTAACCATGACAACTATCATTTTTTTTGTTGTAAAAACCCATCTGGTTCACTAATGTCCTTTAGGGAAGGAAATCTGCCATCCTTACCTGGTCTGGCCGACATGTGACTCCAGACCTACAGCAATGTGGTTGCCTCTTAACCGCACCTCTGAAATGACCTAGCAAGGCACTCTGTTCAGGGGAAATTAGGGATGGGCAATAAACGCTGGCCAGTCAGTGACGCCCACACCCCGTGAAAGAATAAAGGATAAAAAACTTGCAGCAAGTTTCCCTACAAAAGGTTTGGTACGGTGGCACAGTGGTTAGCACTGCTGCCTCACAGCGCCAGGGCCCCAGGTTCAATTCTGGCCTTGGGTCACTGTCTGTGTGGAGTTTGCACGTTCTCCCCGTGTCTGCATGGGTTTCCTCCGGGTGCTCCGGTTTCCTCCCACAGTCCAAAGATGTGTGGGTTAGGTTGATTGGCCATGCTAAATTGCCCCTTAGTGTCAGGGGATTAGCAGGGTAAATCACAGATGAAGGGGTTTAATTAGGGAGACCAAGATAAACTATTTCGATTTGTGAGGAAATCACAGAATCCCTACAGCAGAAGGAGGCCATTCTGCCCATCGAGCATGCACTGACAATCAATCCCATCCAGGTCCTATCCCTGTAACCCCACATATTTACCCCACGAACCCTCTAACCTACGCATCCCAGGACACTAAGGGGAAATTTATCATGGCTAATCAGCCTAATCCGCACATCTTTGGACTGTGGGAGGAAACCGGAGCACCCAGAGGAAACCCACGCAGACACGAGGAGAACGTGCAAATTCCACAGACAGTGACCCAAGCCGGGGATCGAACCCGGGTCCCTGGAGCTTTGAGGCAGCTGTGCTAACCACTGTGTCACCGTGCCGTGCCATAAATATGTGGGGTTATGGGAATAGTCTGGGGTGGGATTGTGGTCGGTGCAGACTCGATGGGCTGAATGGCCTCCTTCTGCACTGTAGAGATTCTATGAAATCCAAATGTGTAAGTGTCAGGCCTAACGAGGAGCAGGCAATGTTAAAGGCCGTTCAGCCCCTCTAACCTGATGCACAATTCCATTAATCCTGGCCCATCGGAACTCTATCAGTATATCTGGGTTCACTCCCACCAAACCCTTTATGCCGGATTCCTTCCTAAACCAGCGGCGATGGTTTTCCATCCAGCCATGTCTGCTTCTGTCTTCAATCAACAGTTAGTGACACACGTCTCACAAAGACGGATTCCAGGGCAGATTCTCCCTCTGAGGACTAGGAAAGGAGGTCTCAAACCCCAGAGCCAGGACTTTCAGGAGTAAAGCTGGGAAACACCAAGGGTGGGATTCTCTGGCCGCACTGGGCTAAAAGCCGGAAATTCACACCCGACTGTCAATGTGGTTTCACATTGTCCACAACCCACCTGCTGAAATTCCAGTGGCGGGCCGGATGGGAGAATTCCGGCCCCAATGTGCTCGTAGTGTGGAACTCTCTTCCAGAAAGAGCAATGGATGCGAGATTGTTTTTAATCAGAAACGGATAGATTTTTGTTATCCAAGGCTAGTTAAGGATTATAGGGCAGAATCATAGAGGTTTACAGCATGGAAACAGGCCCTTTGGCCCAACTTGTCCATGCCACCCTTTTTTTAAAACCCCAAAGCTAATCAGAGCTTATGGAGTTAGGTCACTGATCAACCATGATCCATGGTGGCAGAGGCTCGAGGGGCTGAATGGCCTTCTCCAACAGCTAATGATCACATAAAAAATAGCAAACACACGGTTGAGGCACATGGGCAACAGCACAATATTCAGCAATTAAAGTTTGATAGTTGCCATTGCTTGACACTGTTCTGTGAATCTTTTCCAGGATATTTTCCAGGTGTGTACTTACTGGCATTCCATTGATCCCAGGGCCTCCGATGGCACCAATAACTCCCTGAGCTCCAAGGTCACCCCTTTCTCCCATCTCACCCATTGGTCCTTGATCACCCAGTTCACCCTGTAAAATAACATACACATTACTAAAACTAACCAACTAGGGTAATTATAACACTTACATTTCTAAAACTAACCAATTCGGGTAATTATAACACTTACATTTCTAAAACTAACCAATTCGGGTAATTATAACACTTACATTTCTAAAACTAACCAATTCGGGTAATTATAACACTTACATTTCTAAAACTAACCAATTCGGGTAATTATAACACTTACATTTCTAAAACTAACCAATTCGGGTAATTATAACACTTACATTTCTAAAACTAACCAATTCGGGTAATTATAACACACACATTACTAAAACTAACCAACTAGGGTAATTATAACACACACATTACTAAAACTAACCAATTCGGGTAATTATAACACTTACATTTCTAAAACTAACCAATTCGGGTAATTATAACACACACATTACTAAAACTAACCAACTAGGGTAATTATAACACTTACATTTCTAAAACTAACCAATTCGGGTAATTATAACACTTACATTTCTAAAACTAACCAATTCGGGTAATTATAACACTTACATTTCTAAAACTAACCAATTCGGGTAATTATAACACTTACATTTCTAAAACTAACCAATTCGGGTAATTATAACACTTACATTTCTAAAACTAACCAATTCGGGTAATTATAACACTTACATTTCTAAAACTAACCAATTCGGGTAATTATAACACACACATTACTAAAACTAACCAACTAGGGTAATTATAACACACACATTACTAAAACTAACCAATTCGGGTAATTATAACACTTACATTTCTAAAACTAACCAATTCGGGTAATTATAACACACACATTACTAAAACTAACCAACTAGGGTAATTATAACACATACATTACGAAAAGAGTAATAACGACTATTGAACAAAACTCGGAATGAGTAATGGCAGAAATGTAACATCATCGTGTGAATTCCTTGCGCAAAGGAGGTAGGTACAAAACATAAGAATCACACAGTACAGGAGGAGGCCATTCGCTCTTTCATCCCTCTGCTGCTTTTTGAAGGAGTGATCCATTTCACTCCATTCCCTCCAGCTCTTTTCCCCAGAGTCCTGTAAATGATTTATCTAATTCCCTTTTCCCAGTCAGCACCCTGGTTGCTTGTGATATAACTTGTTTTGTTTGTGCTAATAAGTACACAACAAAAACCTGTCTCTGTAACAATACATTCTGCACTCTCTCCTTTCCTTCTCTATGAACGGTATGTTTCGTCTGTATAGCGCGCAAGAAACAATACTTTTCACTGTATGTTAATACATGTGACAATAATAAATCAAATCAAATCTCTTTTAAGTGATAGAATTTGCATTGGAAAGTTATTATTGAATCTGCTTCCAACACTCTTGTGTTCCAGATCATAAACTGCCAGATAAAACAAATCCTCATCTGCCTTCTGGTTCTTTGGCCAATAAGCTAAAATCTGTATGGAAAATCCTGGGAAATCTCAGTCCGACATTCTGGAGTCTTATCGTCAATATCCTCAGTGGTCTGTTCGTCACTAATATCAGGAACTTTTATCTGGTGAAGTTGCTTCCTTGTCAGCTTCCTGTGTGGATGCGGGTGGTTCTCCCGGAATAGAATCTGAACTCGACTCTGAAGTAATTCTTGGTTTAGGAATTTCACAACCTGGTGTATCTGACGTAAGCCTTTTGGATAACGACTCCACCAATTCACTTCCTGAAGCGAGGATTTGATCGATGTGTCTCCCCCAAGTTCTCTCGTCATCCAGTTGTACGGTATAAGAAATCAGCCCTGTCTTAGCTGGAATGGTTGCAGATACCCACTTCTCACTTGTAGACTAAAATCCTTCTCCGCGATTAAACCTCTTCTCTTTCGGTGTTTGTTGACGGCGAGTAACTTGTGTTTGTTGTTGTTGTTCGAGTCGTGTCAGGCGGTGTGACTAAATCCAATTTCCTTCTCAGTTTCTTTCTCAGCTGCAACATTTCTGGTGAACTTTGTGTGGCAGCGTGAATCGTGCTCCGATGGGACATGAGGAAGTTGGTTACTCTCTTGGGCGGCACGGTGGTTAGAACAAAGAACAGCACAGCACAGGAACAGGCCCTTCAGCCCTCCAAGCCTGTGCCAATCACCTTTACCTATCTAACCAACCACTTGTATCCCTCTATTCCCCGTTTGTTCATGTGTCTATCTCAATAAGTGTTAAATGTCGCTGTGTCTGCCTCAACCACCTCACTTGGCAGCGCATTCCAGGCCCCCACCACCCTCTGTGTAAAAAACTTCCCCCGCACATCTCCACTGAACCTTTCCCCTCTTATCTTGAACTTGTGCCCCCTTGTAATTGTCATTTCTGCCCTGGGAAAAAGCTTCCAACTGTTCACCCTATCTATACCCCTCATAATTTTATAAACCTCCATCAAGTCGCACCTCAGCCTCCGTCTTTCCAGGGAGAACAATCCCAGTTTATTCAATCTCTCCTCATAGCTAATACCCTCCATACCAGGCAACATCCTGGCAAACCTTCTCTGTATTCCCTCCAAAGCCTCCACATCCTTCTGGTAGTGTGGTGACCAGAATTGGACGCAGTATTCCAATCTGGCCTAACCAACGTTTTATACAACTGTAACATAATTTGCCAACTTTTATACTCAATGCCCCGGCTGATGAAGGCAAGCGTGCCGTATACTTTCTTCACCAACTTTTCCACCTGTGCTGCCACTTTTAAGGATCTGTGGGCCTGTACTCCCAGATTTCTCTGTGTCGATGCTCCTGATGGTTCTGCCATTGATTTTACAGCTCCCACCTGAATTGGATCTACCAAAATGCATCACCTCGCATGTGTCCGGATTAAATTCCATCTGCCATTTCTCCGTCTCAATTTTCCGGACTATCTTTATCCTGCTGTTTTCTCTGACAATCTTCATCACTATCCGCAACTCCAACAATTTTAGTATCATCCGCAATTTGCTAATCAGACCAGCTACGTTTTCTTCCAAGTTATTTATATATATTACAAACAGCAGAGGTCCCAGCACTGATCCCTGCGGAACACCACTAGTTACAGACCTCCATTCAGAAAAACACCCTTCCACTGCTGCCCTCTGTCTTCTATGGCCAAGCCAGTTCTGAATCCATCTAACTGGTTCACCCCTGATCCCGTGAGATTTAATCTTTTGCACCAGCCTGCCATGAGGGACCATGTCAAATGCTTTACTAAAATTCATGTAGACAACATCCACAGCCTTTCTCTCATCAATCATTTTTGTCACCTCCACAAAAAACTCAATTTAGTGAGACATGACCTCCCTCATACAAAACCATGCTGTCTGTTGCTAACAAGACTATTCAGTTCCAAATGTGTATAGATCCTATCTCTAAGAATCTTCTCCAACAATTTCACTAGCATTGACGACAAACTCACTGGCCTATAATTACCCGGGTTATCCTTGCTACCCTTCTTAAATAACGGGACAACATTGGCTATCCTCCAAACCTCTGGGTCCTCACCAATGGCCAACAAGGAAACAAAGATTTCTGTTTGAGTCCCAGCAATTTCATCTCTTGTCTCCCTCAGTAATCTGGGACAGATGCCATCTGGCCCTGGGGATTTGTCTACCTTAATGCTTTTTAATTCACCTAACACTTCCTCCCTTGTAATGATGACTTGATCTAAAGGGTTAGTACTGCTATCTCACAGTAGCAGCAATCCGGGTTGAATTCTGGCCTCAGGTGACAGTGCGGGGTTTGCACATTCTCCCCGTGTCTGCATGGGTTTTCTCTGGGTGCTCTGGTTTCCTCCCACACTCCAAAGATGTGCAAGTTAGATGGATTGGCCGTGCTAAATTGCCCCTTAGTGTCAGAGGGACTGGCAAGGTAAATACGTAGGGTAATGGGGATAGGGCCAGGGTGGGATTGTTATTGGTGCAGGCTTGAAGGACCAAATGGCCTCCTTCTGCACTGTAGGGATTCCATGATAACAAACTTTTGACACTTTAATGGCATGTTTCAGTAACTGTATAAGCCTCTCCGCCAATTTGATTGTGTTTTTTGAAGGAGTAACCAAGAAGGTAGATGAAGGCAGTGCAATTGATGTTGTCTGCATGGACTTTAGCAAGGCCTTTGACAAGGTACCACATGGTAGGTTGTTGCATAAGGTTAAATCTCATGGGATCCAGGGTGAGCTAGCTAAATGGATACAAAATTGGCTTCTTGACAGAAGCCAGAGGGTGGTTGTAGAGGGTTGTTTTTCAAACTGGAGGCCTGTGACCAGCAGTATGCCTCAGGGATCAGTGCTGGGCCCACTGTTATTTGTCATTTATATTAATTATTTGGATGAGAATTTAGGAAGCATGGTTAGTAAGTTTGCAGATGACACCAAGATTGGTGGCACAGTGGACAGTGAAGAATGTTATCTAGGATTGCAACAGGATCTTGATCAATTGGGCCAGTGGGTTGACGAATGGCAGATGGAGTTTAATTTAGATAAATGCGAGGTGATACATTTTGGTAGACTGAACCAGGGCAGGACTTACTCAGTTAATGGTAGGGCATTGGGGGGTGTTATAGAACCAAGAGATCTAGGGGTACAGGTTCATAGCTCCTTGAAAATGGAGTCACAGGTGGACAGAATGGTGAAGAAGGCATTCGGCATGCTTGCTTTCATTGGGCAGAACATTGAATACAGGAGTTGGGACATCTTGTTGAAGTTGTACAAGATATTAGTAAGGCCACACTTGGAATGCTGTGTACAGTTCTGGTCCCCATATTGTAGAAAAGGATAGTAGTAAATTAGAAAGAGTGCAGAAAAGATTTACGAGGATGCTACCGGGACTTGATGGTTTGTGTTATAAGGAAAGGCTGGATAGACTGGGACTTTTTTCCCTGGAGTGTAGGAGTATAGAAGTGCATAAAATAATGAGGGTCATAGATCAGCTAGATAGTCAATATATTTTCTCAAAAGTAGGGGAGTCTAAAACTTTAGGGCATAGGTTTAAGATGAGAGGGGAGAGATACAAAAGTGTCCAGAGGGGCAATTTTTTCACACAGAGCTGGTGAGTGTCTGGAACAAGCTGCCAGAGGTAGTAGTAGAGGCGGATACAATTTTGTCTTTTAAAAAGCATTTAGACAGTTACATGGGTAAGATGGGTATAGAGGGATATGGGCCAAATGCGGGCAATTGGGACTAGCTTCGTGGTAAAAAAAAATGGCGGCACGGTAAATTGGGCCAAAGGGCCTGTTTCCATGTTGTGAACCTCCAATGATTCTGTGCCTAATCCAAAAGTGGATGGATGACGGGGTTCTTTCCATTCTGGTAGATTTCATCATCATGACTTTGGGCCATTTTGGATACGCATCAACTTGGTGAAGAAACATGTATTGTTCAATCTGCCCCATAAGGTCTGTGTGTATTCTCTCCCAAGGTTGGCAATGCCACAGATGAAATGGTTGAAGAGGTGGAGTATTCTATATTCTAGCACAGGGATGGCATTGCCCCACTTTTTCTCCTATTTGTGAATCAAGTCCCATCCACCAGCTTCTTGTAAACTCTTTCATTCTCCCTACCCCTGGATGACCTTTCTTCCGGGTGTTCTGGTTTCCTCCCACAGTCTGAAGACATGCTGGTTAGGTGGATTGGCCGTGCTAAATTGCCCCTTAGTGTCAGGGGACTAGCAGGGTAAATGCATGGAGTTATGGGGATAGGGCCTGGGTGAGATTGAGGCCTCCTTCTGCACTGTAGGATTCTAATTGCCCCACTCCTCCATTTACCAGCCTTTTACTATCTTAACACTTTGTGCAATTAAGTCCTGCTTTGAAGATGAACTCAATGCCTGGGAACCTCATGGTATCCCAGTTCATGGTTGTTTTAGTCAGTCTTGTGCGGTTGTGTCTGAGGTGAGCAGTTCTCTATGTTAAACTGTTTATTTTATTTATTCAGTGAGATGTGGGTGGCGCTGGCTCGGCCCAGCATGAATTGCCCATCCCTAATTTCCCCTGAGAAATTTCACGCCCAAAAGGGTTTAAAATGGATAAGGAGGAGGCATCGGAAAGGGTGCCCACTCTTAAAGCTGCTAAAAGCGGATGAGACGCAGCCAAGGAAACGGAGGGCAGTGAGAGCGGAAACTGCAGAGACACTGTCCATCATTTTTCAGTCTTCTTCTGAGTCAGGGTGCTTCCAGCGGACTGGAGAACATTATGCACTTGTTCAAGAAAAGAAAAGCCTGGCAACTACAGATCAGTCAATTTTACTTTGCGGGGAGACTTCCAGAAACAATGGTGGGAATTCTCTGATGTTGTCTGTCCCGCCACTACTGCCAGCGAGAATGGAAAATTTGGTGCTCAGTCAAATCTCCCTTCGCTGCAGCGGGTCTGGAGAATCCCAGCCACGGGTAAAGTTGGAGAATTCAGCCAATAATTCAGGATGCACAGAGATGGGTTAATTAAGAAAAGCCAGTACAGATTGGTTAAGGGAAAATCGTGTTTAACTAACTTAAGAACATAAGAACATAAGAAATAGGAGCAGGAGTAGGCCATCTAGCCCCTCGAGCCTGCCCCGCCATTCAATAAGATCATGGCTGATCTGACGTGGATCAGTACCACTTACCCGCCTGATCCCCATAACCCTTAATTCCCTTACCGATCAGGAATCCATCCATCCGCGCTTTAAACATATTCAGCGAGGTAGCCTCCACCACCTCAGTGGGCAGAGAATTCCAGAGATTCACCACCCTCTGGGAGAAGAAGTTCCTCCTCAACTCTGTCTTAAACCGACCCCCCTTTATTTTGAGGCTGTGTCCTCTAGTTTTAATTTCCTTACTAAGTGGAAAGAATCTCTCCGCCTCCACCCTATCCAGCCCCCGCATTATCTTATAAGTCTCCATAAGATCCCCCCTCATCCTTCTAAACTCCAACGAGTACAAACCCAATCTCCTCAGCCTCTCCTCATAATCCAAACCCCTCATCTCAGGTATCAACCTGGTGAACCTTCTCTGCACTCCCTCCAATGCCAATATATCCTTCCTCATATATGGGGACCAATACTGCACACAGTATTCCAACTGCGGCCTCACCAATGCCCTGTACAGGTGCATCAAGACATCCCTGCTTTTATATTCTATCCCCTTCGCAATATAGGCCAACATCCCATTTGCCTTCTTGATCACCTGTTGTACCTGCAGACTGGGCTTTTGCGTCTCATGCACAAGGACCCCCAGGTCCCTTTGCACGGTAGCATGTTTTAATTTGTTTCCATTGAGATAGTAATCCCATTTGTTATTATTTCCTCCAAAGTGTATAACCTCGCATTTCTCAATGTTATACTCCATTTGCCATATCCTCGCCCACTCACTCAGCCTGTCCAAATCTCTCTGCAGATCTTCTCCGTCCTCCACACGATTCACTTTTCCACTTATCTTTGTGTCGTCTGCAAACTTCGTTACCCTACACTCCGTCCCCTCCTCCAGATCATCTATATAAATGGTAAATAGTTGCGGCCCGAGTACCGATCCCTGCGGCACGCCACTAGTTACCTTCCTCCAACCGGAAAAACACCCATTTATTCCGACTCTTTGCTTCCTGTCGGATAGCCAGTCCCCAATCCACTTTAACACACTACCCCCAACTCCGTGTGCCCTAATCTTCTTCAGTAGCCTTTTATGGGGCACCTTATCAAACGCCTTTTGGAAATCCAAAAACACCGCATCCACTGGTTCTCCTCCATCAACCGCCCTAGTCACATCTTCATAAAAATCCAACATGTTCGTCAAGCACGACTTTCCCCTCATGAATCCATGCTGCGTCTGATTGATCGAACCATTTCTATCCAGATGCCCTGCTATCTCCTCTTTAATAATGGATTCCAGCATTTTCCCTACTACAGACGTTAAGCTGACCGGCCTATAGTTACCCGCCTTTTGTCTCCTTCCTTTTTTAAACAGCGGCGTAACATTAGCCGTTTTCCAATCAACCGGCACTACCCCAGAATGCAACGAGTTTTGATAAATAATCACTAACGCATCCACTATTACCTCTGACATTTCTTTCAATACCCTGGGATGCATTCCATCCGGACCCGGGGACTTATCCACCTTCAGTCCCATTAGTCTACCCAGCACTGCCTCTCTGGTAACATTAATTGTATTAAGTATTTCTCCTGCTGCCAACCCTCTATCGTTAATATTTGGCAAACTATTTGTGTCCTCCACCGTGAAGACCGACACAAAAAACTTATTTAAAGACTCAGCCATATCCTCATTTCCCACTATTAACTCCCCCCTCTCGTCCTCCAAGGGTCCAACATTCACTCTAGCCACTCTATTCCTTTTTATATATTTATAAAAACTTTTACTATCATTTTTTATATTAATTGCTAGCCTAGCTTCATAGTCTATCCTTCCTTTCTTTATCGCTTTCTTAGTCTCTCTTTGTTGTTTCTTAAATTTTTCCCAATCACTTGTTTCTCCACTATTTTTGGCCACTCTGTACGCAGCTGTTTTTATTTTAATACTCTCCTTTATTTCCTTCGTTATCCACGGCTGGTTCTCCCTTTTCTTACAATCCTTGTTTTTTGCTGGAATATATTTTTGCTGAGAACTGAAAAGGATCTCCTTAAAAATCCTCCACTGTTCCTCAGCTATCCTACCTGCCAGCCTGCTCTCCCAGTCTACCTTAGCCAATTCATCCCTCATCCTATCATATTTCCCTCTGTTCAAACAGAGGACACTGGTTTGGGACCAAACTTTCTCCTCTTCCATCTGAATCAGAAATTCGACCATATTGTGGTCACTAGACCCAAGAGGGTCCTTCACAATAAGATCCTTAATTCTACCTACCTCGTTACACAATACCAGATCCAAAATAGCTCGTTCCCTCGTCGGTTCCGTAACATGCTGTTCAAGGAAACTATCCCGACAGCATTCTAAGAACTCTTCCTCCATTCCACCCTTACCGACTTGAGTCTGCCAGTCAATGTGCATGTTGAAGTCCCCCATGATTATTGCCGTTCCGTTTTTACACGCATCCCTTATCTGCTTGTTTATAGCCCTCCCTACCTCAACATTATTATTTGGGGGCCTATATACCACACCTACTAGTGTCTTTCTCCCTCTACTATTCCTCATCTCTACCCATAATGATTCCACGTTTTGTTCCTCAGAGCCTATGTCATCCCTCAGTACTACCCTGATATTATCTCTTATTAATAGCGCGACCCCACCACCTTTTCCTTCCTGTCTATTCTTCCTAAACGCCTGATACCCCTGGATATTCATCTCCCAGTCCTGGTCACCTTTCAGCCACGTTTCTGTAATGGCCACTAGATCGTACCCACTCGTGCTGATTTGCACCATCAACTCATTTACCTTGTTCCGAATGCTTCGTGCATTCAGGCAAAGTGTCCTTATTCCAGCTTTTATCTGGACCCGCTTTGATGAGTCGCGAACACCCTCTCCCTCTACTCCCTTATCTAAATTACCGCCTTCATTCACTTGCACCCTCTCCTCTACCATTAATTTTGTAATTCCCCTTACCCCTGCATCCTCCCCCCCATCAATTAGTTCCTTGATCCTAGTCAACTCTTCTAGCTCCCCTCCCCCCAACCTATCTAGTTTAAATTCTCCCCAGTAACCTTAGCCAACCTACCGGCCCAACTTGCTTGGGTTTTTCTTGAAGAGGTAACAGAGAGGATGATGAGGGTAATGCTGTTGATGCGGTGTACCTGGGCTTCCAAAAGGCATTCGATACAGCGCCACACAACAGGCTTGTGAGCGAAGATGTAGTGTAATTTGCAAAAGAAGCAATGGAGAGGTGAGGAGAAATCTTTTCACACAGTGAGTGGTTAGGATCTGGAATGCACTGTCTGAGAGTGTGGTGGAGGCAGATTCACACAGCGAGTGGTTAGGATCTGGAATGCACTGTCTGAGAGTGTGGTGGAGACAAATTCACACAGCGAGGGTTAGGATCTGGAATGCACTGTCTGAGAGTGTGGTGGAGATAGATTCACACAGCGAGTGGTTAGGATCTGGAATGCACTGTCTGAGAGTGTGGTGGAGGCAGATTCACACAGAGAATGGTTAGGATCTGGAATGCACTGTCTGAGAGTGTGGTGGTGACAGATTCACACAGCGAGTGGTTAGGATCTGGAATGCACTGTCCGAGAGTGTGGTGGAGATAGATTCACACAGCGAGTGGTTAGGATCTGGAATGCACTGTCTGAGAGTTTGGTGGAGACAGATTCACACAGCGAATGGTTAGGATCTGGAATGCACTGTCTGAGAGTGTGGTGGAGGCAGATTCACACAGCGAATGGTTAGGATCTGGAATGCACTGTCTGAGAGTGTGGTGGAGACAGATTCACACAGCGAGTGGTTAGGATCTGGAATGCACTGTCAGAGTGTTGTGGAGGCAGGTATCAAGGCATTTGAGAGGATTTGAGAGGATCAGCAATACTTTCTGAAGAGGGATAATGTACAGAGAGAATTGGGGGAATGGCATTGCGCAGATTGTTCCTTCAGAGGGGCCTCACTGGCTCAATGGGTTGAATGGCCTCCTTCAGTGCTGTAAACATTCTGTGATTCATGGCATGTAAATGTATTACATGTAGGAACTCATTGCAGGATGGCGTGAGGTCCAAGCTGCCTCACAAAGGGACGAGCAATAAGCTCTGGCTAGCCAGCCATGGTCACGTCCCCTGAACAAATAACCAACGACAAATCCTCAACTTAATTTTTCAATTTGAACCTGTTGTAATTTTGAAAATACGGCTCCCACTAACTCACCCCACTCACCATGTTTCCCACTCTGGGAGTCCTGATTAAATTCCTCCCTCAGCAACACTTAAAGACAACATCTTGGACAGGTTTTAAATTTGTAAAAGTGTAAGGTACAATATTTGGAAAGTTGTGGAGTTGCGGGTATCTTGACACAATCAGTCATGCAGGCAGAATTAGAGTTGGAATTCTGTAAAGCTGAGATCACACAATGTTTTTATTGGACACAGTGGATTTAATGGGAAACTTATTCATCCAGAATTTGCATTGGATTTCTCCCAGGTTTAGTACAAAACAAACAACATTGAAAGATCTGCTGAAACTTGTTAAATAGAACTGTCAAACTGTCAAAGGCCTGGTCTTGTGCGTGAGCTGTCAGGGTGCCATCTGATTTCACACAGCTTCTCCTGACCTCTACAAATCTAACATAAACACTGGAAACTGTAAATCGGCACCCATCCATCCTGTGCTCACTCTATGAGACAGAGAATCTGGTGAACTGGTGCAGCAACAATAATCTCTCCCTCAATGTCAACACAACGAAGGAGATTGTCATTGACTTCAGGAAGCGTAGAGGAGAACATGCCCCTGTCTACATCAACAGGATGAAGTAGAAAGGGTCGAGAGCTTCAGGTTTTTAGGTGTCCAGATCACCAACAACCTGTCCTGGTCCCCCCATGCCGACACTATAATTAAGAAAGCCCACCAATGCCTCTACTTTCTCAGAAGATGAAGGAAATTTGGCATGTCAGCTACGACTCTCACCAACTTTTACAGATGCACCATAGAAAGTATTCTTTCTGGTTGTATCACAGCTTGGTATGGCTCTTGCTCTGCCCAAGACCGCAAGGAACTACAAAAGGTCGTGAATGTAGCCCAATCCATCACGCAAACCAGCCTCCCATCCATTGATTCTGTCTACACTTCCCGCTGCCTCGGCAAAGCAGCGAGCATAATCAAGCACCCACGCACCCTGGACAGTCTCCCTTCCACCCTCTACCTTCGGGAAAAAGATACAAAAGTCTGAGGTCACATACCAACCGACTCAAGAACAATTTCTTCCCTGCTGCTGTCAGACTTTTGAATGGACTTACCTTGCATTAAGTTGATATTACTCTACACCCTAGCTATGACTGTAACACTACATTCTGCATCCTCTCGTTTCCTTCTCTATGAACAGTATGCTTTGTCTGTATAGCGCGCGAGAAACAATACTTTTCACTATGTTAATACATGTGACAATAATAAATCAAATCAACATCATGGGCTCAATTTCGGACATTCTCATTGTTGTTTTCAAATCCCTTAATGTCCCTGCCCCCTCTCTATCTCTGCAAACCTCTCCAGCCTTACAGCCCTCCAGGATAGCTGCTATCCACCAATCCTGACCTCGAGCAAAGCTGAGTTTAATCTCCACCTTTGGCAGCCATGTCTTCAGGTGACCAGACCCTGTACTCTGGAATTCCCTCCGTAAGCCTCTCTCTCTGCTCCTTGGCGACACTCCTTCAAGCTGATCCCTTTGATCAAGCTGACACTCTGCCCTAATATCTCCCCATGTGGCTTGATTATTGATCACAATCCTGTGACGTTCCTTGGGATCAAAAGAGAAAATGCTGGAAAATCTCAGCAGGTCTGGCAGCATCTGTAAGGAGAGAAAAGAGCTGACGTTTCGAGTCCAGATGACCCTTTGGCAAAGCTAAAAGGCACAGAAAGTGGGAGATATTTATACTGCAGGGGGAGGGAATGAAAGATGAGTCATAGTCACAGAAACCAGGGGAAAGGCTGCTAATGGCAGCCCATAGAGGGAATAGAAGGTGTGAATGGCCAAACGGCAGAGAAGCTGAAATCAGAGGGTGAACTGTGACAGATGGAGATGTGGAGGGAGGGGGGAGATGGGTGGGAGAGAGGAAAAATTGAGAACAGGGGGGAAAGGAGATGCCAAGGGGGAGAAAAGCTAAGGAAAGGGGGGATCAAATAGGGGGAAAGAGTGGGGAGAAGAAAATGAAGAAAGACAATAAAGAAATAAAAGGTAGAGAACAGTTTAAAATTAAATAAAATGAAAACAAAGGGGTCGAGGTGGGGTAGAGTTGATCATCTGAAGTTGTTGAATTCGACGTTGAGACAGAAGTTCCTTGGAATGTTTGACTCGGTCAGTGGCGCCATATAAATGCAGATTGTTATTGAATGGATTAATTGGAGGGTGGGCCGGGGCAGGGGTTGGGGGAGAGGAAGTGTTGGCAATACAATGTCTCCCCTTTGTCAAAGCAAATGAGTGTTTGGCATTCATCTTCCAGAATTCCTCTGAAGACATATCTAACTGCTAACCACAGTTTAGTTGTGAGAGCAACTCTGCAATAGTGAGCTTACCACATTCAGCAACAGAAAATAAGCCAGGACTTGGAAACTTTACCTTGATTCCATCTTTACCTTGAATTCCATCTTCTCCAACTGGACCTGGATCCCCCTAGATTAGAAAGAGAAGCTGTTATTTTTGTTGTGGGGAAGGAGGTCAAGGGTCACAGCGTCATTACCATACAGTCAGTCCATCGAGTTTACGCCAGCATTGAGATTTGTTCTATATTTCTCTTCTTCAATAATAAAACAGATTAAATTACATTGGAAGTGTGACCTATGGGCAGATGGGTTTTCCCACTTTTGGGGGAACCAGAATATGGGTTCCATCAATACAAGACAGTCACTAATGAATCCAATGGGGATTTCAGGTCAATTTCTTTATCCACAGAGTGGGGAGAATGTGGAACTCTCTCCCACAGGGAGTGGGGAGAATGTGGGACTCGCTCCCACAGGGAGTGGGGAGAATGTGGAACTCGCTCCCACGGGGAGTGGGGAGAATGTGGAACTCTCTCCCACAGGGAGTGGGGAGAATGTGGGACTCACTCCCACAGGGAGTGGGGAGAATGTGGGACTCGCTCCCATAGGGAGTAGGGAGAATGTGGAACTCATCCCACAGGGAGTGGGGAGAATGTGGAACTCATCCCACAGGGAGTGGGGAGAATGTGGGATTCACTCCCACAGGGAGTGGGGAGAATGTGGAACTTGCTCCCACAGGGAGTGGGGAGAATGTGGAACTCACTCCCATGGGGAGTGGGGAGAATGTGGGACTCGCTCCCACAGGGAGTGGGGAGTATGTGGAACTTGCTCCCACAGGGAGTGGGGAGAATGTCAAACTCACTCCCACAGGGAGTGGGGAGAATGTCAAACTCACTCCCACAGGGAGTGGGGAGAATGTGGGACCCGCTCCCACAGGGAGTGGGGAGAATGTGGGACTCACTCCCACAGGGAGTGGGGAGAATGTGGGACTCGCTCCCATGGGGAGTGGGGAGAATGTGGGACTCGCTCCCACGGGGAGTGTTTGAGGTGAATAGTATCGATACATTTCAGGGAGAAGCTCAATAAACACATGAGGGAGAGAGGAATAGAAGGAGATGCTGATAGGCTGAGAGGAAGAGGGGGTTGGAGGTGGCTTTTGTGGAGCAGAAACACCAGCACAGAACAGCTGGGCCGAATGGCCTGTTTCTGTGCATTCTACAGGATGTAAGGTTCACAGATATTTACTGAATGACATAAAATCAATGAAATTGATTTCTTTGGTAAGGTTTCATGGTATTAGATGCACCACAATAGCTAACTGATGCCAGAACTTGGGAAACAAGTTCCATGGGCAATTTCTAAAAACATTGCCGTTGACATCAGTGACAATAATATATTCATTTTCTGAACTCCATTCCATGTCATACACCTATCAGGACAATAATTGAAGACTTTCCGAATATAGCAGCAGATTTAGGGAAACGTCTTCCAGCTTTTCCTGAATTAATGTTAGAAACAAAAGCTTGTATTTATAAAAAGCCTGTCTGTCTGTCTGTCTGTCTGTCTGTCTGTCCCAAAGTGCTTCAGAGTGAAGCACTTCTTAAAGGGTAGTCACTGTCGGAATGTGGGAAACAGAGCAGCCAATCTGTACACAGCAAGATCGCCAAACAGTAACCTGATCATTGTGGTATCTTGGCAGGATGAGACTGTGAGCCACTTAAAGTTCCAGTACCCAACTGAACTGGTTTATTCCAGTTTTGGTTGAGTTACACAGATGCACTATGGGATTAGCCTAATTTGTCTGTTCTATTTTACAGATAATGTTCTCAGTCACAAATTCTTTCAGTTCATGTTTAATTTAAAGGGTGCTGGAATAGGCCAGCAATAAACTGGTCCTGTCTCCCCCTGAATCCAAACATTAGCCTTCTATCCCTGAATCGATTTGTGACGGGAATTTTGCTTGAACAACAAAGCTCATTCCAATGTAACTGAGCTGCTGCTGATCAGTTTCTTCACAACAAGGCTGGTTGTTCATCCTTAACCACAATGATGGACAATTTTGAAGATTGCAACTTCCAAATTCTATGCGTGATTTCTCCAGTTGATGTTGACTCAACCTTTAATGGTATATCCTGGCATGACAAAAAAGCGACTGTCTGCCTCATGCAGTTCTGGTACCCCATTGTACTAGTTTATTCTGGTTTAAACTTATATACATATGTAAACAAATGGCCACAAAAGTGTTCTATAACAATAATGACCAGCTTATCTGATTTTAGTGATATTGGCTGAGGATAAATATTGGCCAAGATAACTCTGCTGCTCTTCCTTGAAAGAGTGTCGTGGAGTCGTTTACAACAACGGGACCGGGTTTCAGTTTAATGTCTCATAGAATCATGGAATCCCTACAGTGCAGAAGGAGGCCATTTGGCCCATTGGATCTGCACCGACCACAATCCCACCCAGGACCTATTCCCATAACCCCACATATTTACCCCGCTAGTCCCCCTGACACTGGGGTTAACTTAACATAGCCAATCAACCTAACCCACACATCTTTGGAGTGTGCGAGGAAACTGGAGCACCCGGAGGAAACCCAGGCAGACACGGGGAGAATGTGCAAACTCCACACACACACACAGTGACCCGAGGCCAGAATTGAACCCGGGTCCCTGGCGCTGTGAGGCAGCAATGCTAACCACTGTGCCACCGTGCCACCCCCAGAACATCCAGAACAAGGCACCTCTGACAATGCCGTACTCTGTCAGCACTACAATAAACTTTTAGACTTTGGCACTCAAGGCAGGAGTGGGACTTGAATCCACACCATCTGACTCAAGGGCCAGAGTGTTACCAATTGGAGCAAAGCTGATATTTAATTTCAAAACATTGTAGTGACATGAGTTACCAGCTCTTTATCCCATCAGAGCAGAGCACGGACCCTGCGACATCGATCGCTTTGAATGTTCATAAATATTGGCTAGAGTTTCTGCTCCGGGTGAAATCAGGAAATTGCATCCACAATGCTCCCAGAATTCCACCGGTTAGACCGAAGTTTAAATTGGTGATAAAATTAATTTGCATAATTGGAAGTAAAATGAACTAGCCCAAAGAAGTCAAATCTTCCATGAGCCAACACGAATGGGCTGAGTAATAGAATCATGGAATCCCCACAGTGCAGAAAGAGGCCATTCGGCCCATCACACCTGCACCGACAACAATCCAACACAGGCCCTATCACTGTAACCCCAGGTCGTTACCCTGCTCATTCCCCTGACACTAAGGGGCAATTTAGCATGGCCAATCCACCTAACCCGCACATCTCAGAATGCAATTGTTTCCTTTTTCACATTGTAAACTGTTCCTGGATATTTTTCAGAATGGGAACCTGGTGTCATTTTATAAATATAGCAAAATAAGTGTTTTTAATAAGTGTGTTCACCCTTTATCCTGTGAGTGAATTAAAATCACTGACCTGACTTGAAAAATGCACGAAGCCATTTTGTGGTTTGGTTGCAGTCACCCATCCGTCTCACACAAAACTTCAATACATTTCAACTTGAAAAACATTCCAAAACCAAAGCCAACTGGATATTTCCAGCATTTTGTTTTTAATTCTGATTTCCATCAGATATTACATTTTGCATTTGTTTTTCTAACCTTTACCACTTTGAATAACATCAATTGCCACAAACACTGACTTGTTGTATCGTGCAATTGAAGACTTTGCCAGCGTATAATTATACACATCAGTCAGAAAGTGGAAGCTTGAACATGAGTAGGGTGTTGGTATGTAATCAGACTGCGGCCTTATATAACTCACCCTCATCCCGATTTGACCCGGTTCTCCGGTATTCCCTGCGGCTCCTATTTCACCCTGTTTTATTTCAAAGAGAATTCATAATGACATTATAACACAAAAACTGAAGAATTCACATCAACATTCACACGTGTGCTCAGGCTGCTGTCACTATTGGCAAATTGGTTCTTTCTGTAGCTTTGTCCATATCGATCACATTCAAAGCAATGTCTCGTCTCTGCTGAACACACTGTCTTTAGTCTCTGGTTATATCTTTCCCCTTCATGCAAGATTTGAATATTTTAGATGAATACAGTTCAGTGGATGTTCTACCCTGGATTTTTCACTCAGCAGCAACGTAAGGGAGTTTGTCACTGACGCATGAGCAGGTAGACTGAGAGCTCAGAGACTTTAGCCACCACCTCAGAGAGTTATCCATCCCGGTGCAGCCCACTTCGAACAGCTGATCAACCCAGTCCAGTCCAGTATACCTAGAAGAGCTATCCAATTGGTCCAATCCAGTTCAATCCAGTCCAGTTTATTCCGGTCCAGTCCAGTCTATTCCGGTCCAGTCCAGTCCTTCCAGTGGTTTAGTCTGGTCTAATTCAATCCGGTCCAGTTCAATCCAGTTCAGTCCGGTCTAGTTCAGTCCAATCCAATCCAGTGCGGTCCGGTCTGGTCTAATCCAGTTTAGTCAAGTCCAGTTCAATCCGGTCCAGTTTAGTCCAGTCCAATCCAGTCCAGTCCTATCCAGTCCATCCCAGTCCAATCCTGTCTAATCTGGTCCAGTTTAGTCTGGTCCAGCCCAGTCCAGTCCAATCTAGTCCAGTTTATCTGGTCCCATTCAATCCAGTCCAGTTTAGTCCAGTCCAATCTAATCCAGTTTATCTGGTCCAGTCCAGTTTAGTCCAGTCCAGTCCAATCCGGCCCAGTTCAGTCTGGTCCAGTCCAGTTTAGTCCAGTCTAGTCCAGTCCGGCCCAGTTCAGTCTGGTCCAGTCCAGTTTAGTCCAGTCCAGAGCACAGCAGTTGCATTCTGAGAGAAATCAAACTTTGAACATTATAGGAAAATGGCTAAGGGATTGGATGGGGAATAGTTTACAAATTTCTCTTCAGAATCCATGGAATTTAGCAGCATATGGTCAAGTTTCTGCTTCTAGTAAGAATAGTAACAATGCCCCCGATTTTTTGCCTCTTGGCCGATCTTACCAGCTCGCCAGATCGATTGGCCAGCGGGACGAGTCGAGGTTACAAAGTGCAGTAATTAGAAATAATGGAGAGAGTTAACAACTCTTCCCAAGGTGAAATTGCTTTTTCAGGACCAGGCATGTTGTTCAGGAATAATTCTTGCTCAGATTGCTCTGAAACTCCCAGTTACACCTCACTGTACAGACTTCACTTTTTGTGGTGTTTCTAATATCAACGTGAGGGTAGAATTGAGAAATGTTCATCAAAGCCTCATTGTTCCACAGGACCAGGCTGAGGAGAAGGCAGTTGGTTTGTTCACTACATTTATTTATTTATTTTAAGTTAAATTTGTGTAAAAAATCGGAGGTTTTTTTTAAAACAGGAAGTGGGCCCAGCAGGAGTCTGGGAAGGTTTTTGGAGGGTTTAAAAGTAGGCCGCACTTTTGAGCGGGCAGCAGAGTGAAAGCTGTAGGGCTTTGGCTCACAGGGCTTGGGCGAGCGGGGGTGAGTTAATTCATTTTTTGCTGTTTCTACCTGGTACTGGCAAGGTATCGAGAGAGGATGGGTGTGAAGGCAGTGCAATGTTCCTCTTGCACTATGTTCGAGGTGAGGGACGACGTCAGTGTCCCTGCTGATTATACCTGTGAGAAGTGCATCCATCTGCAGCTCCTCCAAAACCGTGTAAGGGAACTGGAGCTGGAGTTGGAGGAACTTAGGATCATTAGGGACGCAGAGATGGCCATAGACAGAAGCTTCAGGGATACAGTTACTCCGCGGAATGAAAATAGATGGGTGACGGTGAGAGGGGCTGGGAAGAAGCAGTCGGTGCAGGGATCCCCTGTGGTCGTTCCCCTTAGCAATAAGTATTCCGCTTTGGATACGGTTGAGGGGGACGACATACCAGTGGTGAGCCGCAGTGAGAGGATCTCCGGCACTGAGTCCGTCCCTGTGGCTCAGGAGGGTAAGGAGGAGAGCGGGAGGGCAATAGTTATTGGGGACTCGTTAGTTAGAGGGATAGATAGGAGGTTCTGTGGCAGCAAAAGAGACTCGAGGATGGTTTGTTGCCTACCGGATGCCAGGGTCCGTGACGTCTCGGACCGTGTTTTCCGGATTCTTAAGGGGGAGGGGAAACAGTCACAAGTCGTGGTACACATTGGTACCAACGACATAGGTAAGAGAAGGGACGGGGATTTAAAACAGGAATTTCGGGAGCTCGGCTGGAAGCTGAGAGCAAAGACAAAACATGTGGTCATCTCTGGTACGCTACCGGTGCCACGTGATAGCGAGTTGAGGAACAGGGAGAGAGTGCACTTAAACATGTGGTTGCAGGGATGGTGCAGGAGGGAGGGTTTCAGATACGTGGATAATTGGAATACGTTCTGGGGAAGGTGGGACCTCTACAAACAGGACGGGGTGCACCTGAACCAGAGGGGCACCAATATCCTGGGAGGGAAATTTGCTACGGCTCTTCAGGGGGATTTAAACTAATTTGTCAGGGGAGTGGGAAAAGGAGTTGTAGTCCAGAAGTCAGTGTTGAGGGTGGTGAGGTATTGGGGAAGGTATCAAGGTCAAGGGTGGGTACCGGTAGACAGGAAGATGGGTTGAAGTGTGTCTACTTCAATGCAAGGAGCATCCGGAACAAGGTGGATGAACTTGGGGCGTGGATTGCTACTTGGGACTACGATGTTGTGGCCATTACGGAGACGTGGGTAGAACAAGGACAGGAATGGTTGTTGGACGTTCCGGGGTATAGATGTTTCAGTAAGTGTAGGGAAGCTGGTAAAAGAGGTGGAGGAGTAGCATTGTTAATCAAGGATAGTTTAACGGCTGCGGAAAAGCACTTCGAGGGGGATCTGCACACTGAGGTAATATGGGCTGCAGTTAGAAACAGGAAAGGAGCGGTCACGTTGCTAGGAGTTTACTATAGGCCCCCAAATAGTAATAGAGATGTGGAGGAAGAAATTGCTAAGCAGATTATGGATACGTGTGGGGGTCACAGGGTAGTTGTCATGGGGGACTTTAACTTTCCAAATATTGATTGGAACCTTTGTAGGTCGAATAGTTTGGATGGGGCACTTTTTGTGCAGTGTGTGCAGGAGGGTTTCCTGACACAATATGTGGATAGGCCGACAAGGGGTGAGGCCACATTGGATTTGGTACTGGGAAATGAACCGGGCCAAGTGTTAGATTTGGTTGTGGGAGAGAACTTTGGAGATAGTGACCACAATTCGGTGTCTTTTGTTATTGCAATGGAGAGGGATAGGGCCGGACGGCAGGGCAAGGCTTACAATTGGGGGAGAGGTAATTATGATGCGATTAGGCAAGAATTAGGGGGCATAAGATGGGAACAGAAACTGTCAGGGAAAGGCACTGATGAAAAGTGGAACTTTTTCAAGGAACAAATACTGGGTGTCCTTGATAGGTATGTCCCTGTCAGGCAGGGAGGAAATGGCCGAGTGAGGGAACCGTGGTTCACAAAAGAGGTGGAATGTCTTGTGAAAAGGAAGAGGGAAGCTTATGTAGGGATGAGGAAACAAGGTTCAGATGGCTCGATTGAGGGTTACAAGTTAGCAAGGAATGAGCTGAAAAAGGGGCTGAGGAGAGCTAGGAGGGGACATGAGAAGTCCTTGGCGGGTCGGATCAAGGAAAACCCCAAGGCTTTTTACTCTTATGTGAGGAATAAAAGAATGACCAGGGTGAGGTTAGGGCCGGTCAAGGACAGTGGTGGGAACTTGTGTATGGAATCAGTAGAGATAGGCGAGGTGATGAATGAATACTTTTCTTCAGTGTTCACCAAGGAGAGGGGCCATGTTTTTCAGGAAGAGAAGGTGTTACAGGCTAATAGGCTGGAGGAAATAGATGTTCGGAGGGAGGATGTATTGGCAGTTTTGAATAAACTGAAGGTCGATAAGTCCCCTGGGCCTGATGAAATGTATCCTAGGATTCTTTGGGAGGCGAGGGATGAGATTGCAGAGCCTTTGGCTTTGATCTTTGGGTCCTCGCTGTCCACGGGGATGGTGCCAGAGGACTGGAGAGTGGCAAATGTTGTTCCTCTGTTTAAGAAAGGGAATAGAAATGACCCTGGTAATTATAGACCGGTTAGTCTGACTTCGGTGGTTGGTAAATTGATGGAAAAGGTCCTTAGGGATGGGATTTACGACCATTTAGAAAGATGCGGATTAATCCGGGATAGTCAGCACGGATTTGTGAAGGGCAAATCGTGCCTCACAAATTTGATAGAATTTTTTGAGGAGGTAACTAGGTGTGTTGATGAAGGTAGGGCGGTTGATGTCATATACATGGATTTTAGTAAGGCGTTTGATAAGGTCCCCCATGGTCGGCTTATGATGAAAGTAAGGAGGTGTGGGATAGAGGGAAAGTTGGCCGATTGGATAGGTAACTGGCTGTCTGATCGAAGACAGAGGGTGGTGGTGGATGGAAAATTTTCGGATTGGAGGCAGGTTGCTAGCGGAGTGCCGCAGGGATCGGTGCTTGGTCCTCTGCTCTTTGTGATTTTTATTAATGACTTAGAGGAGGGGGCTGAAGGGTGGATCAGTAAATTTGCTGATGACACCAAGATTGGTGGAGTAGTGGATGAGGTGGAGGGGTGTTGTAGGCTGCAAAGAGACATAGATAGAATGCAAAGCTGGGCTGAAAAATGGCAAATGGAGTTTAACCCTGATAAATGTGAGGTGATTCATTTTGGTAGGACTAATTTAAATGTGGATTACAGGGTCAAAGGTAGGGTTCTGAAGACTGTGGAGGAACAGAGAGATCTTGGGGTCCATATCCACAGATCTCTAAAGGTTGCCACTCAAGTGGATAGAGCTGTGAAGAAGGCATATAGTGTGTTAGCTTTTATTAACAGGGGGTTGGAGTTTAAGAGCCGTGGGGTTATGCTGCAACTGTACAGGACCTTGGTGAGACCGCATTTGGAATATTGCGTGCAGTTCTGGTCACCTCACTATAAGAAGGATGTGGAAGCGCTGGAAAGAGTGCAGAGGAGATTTACCAGGATGCTGCCTGGTTTGGAGTGTCGGTCTTATGAGGAAAGGTTGAGGGAGCTGGGGCTGTTCTCTCTGGAGCGGAGGAGATTGAGGGGAGACTTAATAGAGGTTTATAAAATGATGAAGGGGATAGATCGAGTGAACGTTCAAAGACTATTTCCTCGGGTGGATGGAGCTATTACGAGGGGGCATAACTATAGGGTTCATGGTGGGAGATATAGGAAGGATATCAGAGGTAGGTTCTTCACGCAGAGAGTGGTTGGGGTGTGGAATGGACTGCCTGCAGTGATAGTGG
This sequence comes from Mustelus asterias, assembly GCF_964213995.1. NCBI lineage: Eukaryota > Metazoa > Chordata > Chondrichthyes > Carcharhiniformes > Triakidae > Mustelus > Mustelus asterias. Next base: position 135,222,560 of record NC_135808.1, read on the forward strand.
AGTCAGACACTTTAGGAACATTTAAGCGGTTATTGGATAGGCACATGGAGCACACCAGGATGGTAGGGAGTGGGATAGCTTGATCTTGGTTTCAGATGAAGGTCGGCACAACATCGTGGGCCGAAGGGCCTGTTCTGTGCTGTACTGTTCTATGTTCTATGTTCTAAAGCCATTGGTTTCATTGACTGCGAGATCCCAAGTTGTCCATGGCTGGAAGATTCCGGACTCTCCCACCAGCGGGATCTTCCAGTGCCACCAAAGTCAATGGACCTTTGATTGGCTTGCCACATTTTCTGGTCCCGCCCACCACAACGGGACTGGAAAATTCCACCGCACAGCACAAGCTGCCTGTGATGGAGCAAAAGGTTTATTTAGTAGTCGCAAGTCGGCTGACATTAACACGACAATGAAGTTACTGTGAAAATCCCCGAGTCGCCACACTCCGGAGCCTGTTCGGGCACACTGAGGGAGAATTTAGCATGGCCAATGCACCTAACCAGCACGTCTTTCAGACTGTGGGAGGAAACCGGAGCACCCGGAGGAAACCCACGCAGACACGGAGAGAACATGCAAACGCCACGCAGACAGTGACACAAGCCGGAAATCGAACCCAGATCCCTGGCGCTGTGAGGCAGCAATGCTAACCACCGTGCCACCCTTCACGGGCAGTGGATGTGAGGGCACAACATCAGCATCTCCACGTTAAACTACACTTGTGCTAAATCCTACAATTTGGTTTCAGCTTCAGAAGGAAAACGACGATGAATTTATCATCATGAAGCCTACAAACGCTGGGCATATGTTTCATAAAATCTCTACAGCGCAGAACCAGGCCATTCAGCCCATCAACTCTGTACTGACCCTCCGACAGACCATCCCACCCAGGCCCTAGCCCCATAACCCCACATATTTACCCCGCTAATCTCGCTAATTTACACATCTTGGGACACCAAGGGGCAATTTAGCACGGCCAATCCACCTAACCTGCACAGCTTTGGAGTGTGGGAGGAAACCGGAGCACCCGGAGGAAACCCACGCAGACACGGGGTGGTTGTAGAAACTGTATCTGATTTTGCACATTGCAAGGACAGAGAGGCAAATAGCCTAAATAGGGCAATATGAAACCCAGGAACCTGGAGTTCGACTAGAAAAACCTTGAAATCAAAACAGAAAATGCTGGGAAAATGCAGCAGGTCTGGCAGCATCAATGGAGAGAGAAATAGAGCTAATGTTTTGAGTCAGCATGACTCTCCTTCAGAGGAGAGAGGACGAAATGTTTATGCTGTTGCCAAGTGTGGGGGGAGGGGGGGGGCAGTGTACAGCAGGGGGAGCAAAACAGAGGGTTAGGGATAGGTTTAGCGATCTGGAAAAATTAAATGATAAAGGTGTCGGGACACAGGACAAAGGGAGTGATAATGATAGTGCTAAACGTTAAAGTAGGCATTAATAGCAGCATAAAGGTCAGTGCTTTCTGAAAGCCAGATAGGAGGTTGTGTTCATAGCAGGGCAAGTGTCAGCACATGAGACAAAGATACAGACTGGAATGGGGGGGGGGGGGGATCAAACCGGAGGGCAGAGGTCACGCTATGAAGCAGTTGAACTCAATGTTAAGTGCAGCAGGCTGTAAAGTGCCTAATCAGAAGGTTTGCATTGGGCTTGACTGGAACATTGCAGCAGTATCGCAGACCGAGAGCAGAAATGTGACCGTGAGATCAAGATGGTGCATTGAAATAGCAACTGACAGGAGAGTTGTCCCACGTGCGGACTGAGCGAGGGTGTTGTGTAAAGCGGTCTCCCAGTCTGCGTGGAGTCTCCCCACGCCGCACGGTCAGCGATGTTGTGCAGCCTGAGGAGTTCAGGGATGGTCGAGAATGGGTCATAGGCCCCTATTGATCAAAAGGAGGACTGTTAACTCGCTGGGCCTGACAGGTCGATAAGCCATTCACAATTAAATTGTTCAAAGGATTTTTTCTCGAACAGACTTAACTTTATGTGGCAAGTTCAAGGGCTAATTAAATCATAAAATGGTTATGATGCAGATGGCTATTTGACCTGTGGTAATCTGGGTTAACTTGTGGCAATTTACAATTCATGGCTCATCTCTTCCTCACCGGAAGGTGCTGGGTGATGTTCACATAAATAACGGTGGGTGTGCAATAAATCACTCAGGGGTGAAATGTTTCTAAATAAATTCTGATAAAAGGTTAGGCAGCAGAAACCAGAAATCTGTGCAGAAATAAATGTTTCTTTCTGAAACATGTGTCTTCAAATTCTTTTACTCTCGTTCTATGATTCTCAAACTTCATTCTAACTCTTTTAAACTCTCTAACAATGCTCTAATTCAACCTCTTAACTTTTGAATGGACCTATCTAAAGACGTGCTGGTTAGGGGGCATTGACCTGAACAGGCGCCGGAGTGTAGCGACTAGGGGAATTTCACAGTAACGTCATTGCAGTGTTAATGTAAGCCTTACTTGTGACTAATAAATAAACTTTAACTTTTCCTCGCATTAAACTGATCTTTCTCTACACCCGAGCTATGACTGTAACACTACATTCTGCACCGTCTCGTTTCCTTCTCTATGAACAGTATGCTTTGTCTGTATAGCACGCAAGATGTGGAGATGCCGGCGTTGGACTGGGGTAAACACAGTAAGAAGTTTAACAACACCAGGTTAAAGTCCAACAGGTTTATTTGGTAGCAAAAGCCACACAAGCTTTCGAGGCTCTAAGCCCCTTCTTCAGGTGAGTGGGAATTCTGTTCACAAACAGAACTTATAAAGACACAGACTCAATTTATATGAATAATGGTTGGAATGCGAATACTTACAACTAATCAAGTCTTTAAGAAACAAAACAATGGGAGTGGAGAGAGCATCAAGACAGGCTAAAAAGATGTGTATTGTCTCCAGACAAGACAGCCAGTGAAACTCTGCAGGTCCTCGCAACTGTGGGAGTTACAAATAGTGTGACATGAACCCAATATCCCAGTTGAGGCCGTCCTTGTGTGTGCGGAACTTGGCTATCAGTTTCTGCTCAGCGACTCTGCGCTGTCGTGTGTCGCGAAGGCCGCCTTGGAGAACGCTTACCCGCATATCAGAGGCCGAATGCCCGTGACCGCTGAAGTGCTCCCCAACAGGAAGAGAACAGTCTTGCCTGGTGATTGTCGAGCGGTGTTCATTCATTCGTTGTCGCAGCGTCTGCATAGTTTCCCCAATGTACCATGCCTCGGGACATCCTTTCTTGCAGCGTATCAGGTAGACAACGTTGGCCGAGTTGCAAGAGTATGTACCGTGTACCTGGTGGATGGTGTTCTCACGTGAGATGATGGCATCTGTGTCGATGATCCGGCACGTCTTGCAGAGGTTGCTGTGGCAGGGTTGTGTGGTGTCTTGGTCACTGTTCTCCTGAAGGCTGGGTAGTTTGCTGCGGACAATGGTCTGTTTGAGGTTGTGCGGTTGTTTGAAGGCAAGAAGTGGGGGTGGGGAGATGGCCTTGGAGAGATCTCGCCAAGGCCATCCCCACACCACCACTTCTTGCCTTCAAACAACCGCACAACCTCAAACAGACCATTGTCCGCAGCAAACTACCCAGCCTTCAGGAGAACAGTGACCAAGACACCACACAACCCTGCCACAGCAACCTCTGCAAGACGTGCCGGATCATCGACACAGATGCCATCATCTCACGTGAGAACACCATCCACCAGGTACACGGTACATACTCTTGCAACTCGGCCAACGTTGTCTACCTGATACGCTGCAAGAAAGGATGTCCCGAGGCATGGTACATTGGGGAAACTATGCAGACGTTGCGACAACGAATGAATGAACACCGCTCGACAATCACCAGGCAAGACTGTTCTCTTCCTGTTGGGGAGCACTTCAGCGGTCACGGGCATTCGGCCTCTGATATTCGGGTAAGCGTTCTCCAAGGCGGCCTTCGCGACACACGACAGCGCAGAGTCGCTGAGCAGAAACTGATAGCCAAGTTCCGCACACACAAGGACAGCCTCAACCGGGATATTGGGTTCATGTCATACTATTTGTAACTCCCACAGTTGCGTGGACCTGCAGAGTTTCACTGGCTGTCTTGTCTGGAGACAATACACATCTTTTTAGCCTGTCTTGATGCTCTCTCCACTCCCATTGTTTTGTTTCTTAAAGACTTGATTAGTTGTAAGTATTCGCATTCCAACCATTATTCATATAAATTGAGTCTGTGTCTTTATAAGTTCTGTTTGTGAACAGAATTCCCACTCACCTGAAGAAGGGGCTTAGAGCCTCGAAAGCTTGTGTGGCTTTTGCTACCAAATAAACCTGTTGGACTTTAACCTGGTGTTGTTAAACTTCTTACTGTGTAGCACGCAAGAAACAGTACTTTACATTGTATACTAATACATGTGACAATAATAAATCAAATCAAAATCAAATGAAAGCTTGCACGGAGCAGTTAAAAAAAAGGAGAAAAAAATGAATAATTGGTTGCAACTTGAAAAAAAATAGAATCGTGTTTGCGTTTCTTCAGAATCCATGAGGTGTTGCTGTTCTGGGGTTTCTCTCAGTGGAAAGAAGAATTGACATTTCTCAAACTGGAGGTTTGCCATCTTCAGGCACCCATTCCACAACAGCTCAATCACATTCAGACGCTCATTTACACAAAGACTGAAGAAATAGGAGCTGGAACAGGACATTTGACAATTTGAGTCTGCTCCGTCATTCAACAAGCTCACTGCTGTCTTTCCACCTCAATTCCCCATTACCCCTGTACAGTCCAAAGATCTATCACTCTCTGTATCGAAAATACTCAACAACTGAGTACCTACAGCCCCCTCTCCTCCCCCCCGCCCCTCCCCCCGCTGGGCTTGAGAATTCCAAAAGGTTCACAATCCTTTGAGTGAAGAAATTTCTCCTGATCTCAGCCCCAAAGATCAGCCTCTTTCTGTGTTCCGGATTTCCCAGCCACCGGGTACAGCCTCTCAGCATCTACCCCGTCCAACCCCTTCCCCATTCTGTGGAGAGAGAAACAGAGTTTAATGTTTTGTGTTCTGCTCTGCAGAAGAGTCACCCAGACTCGAAACGTTAACTCTGTTTCTCTCTCCACAGACGCTGTCAGACCTGCTGAGCATTTCCAGCATTTTCTGTTTTTATTTCAGACTTCCAGCATCCACAGCATTTTGCTTTTATTCCCTCAGGAATTCTGCCTGTTTCTTGGATCAACTTAGATCAACTCACATTCTTAAATTCCTGGGAATATAGATCCAGTCTACTCAATCTGTCCACACAGGAGAATTCCCTCACCCCAGGATCCAATCTAGTGAGCCTTTGTTGCATTCCCTTTGCAACACTTCCTCTGGAACAATCCCTCTGGAACACTGTCTCTGGAACCCTCCCTCTGGAACATTCCCTCTGGAACACTGTCTCTGGAACCCTCCCTCTGGAACATTCCCTCTGACACTTTACCTCTGGAACACTCCCTCTGGAACCTTCGATCTGGAACAGTCGCTCTGGAACAGTTGCTCTGGAACCCTCCCTCTGGAACCCTCCCTCTGGAATTTTCTCTGTGGAATTTTCCCTCTGGAACACTCCCTCTGCCCACCCTCAGATAGAAGTCTCACAACACCAGGTTAAAGTCCAACAGGTTTATTTGGTAGCAAATACCATAAGCTTTCGGAGCGCTGCTCCTTCGTCAGATGGGGTGGAAATGTGCTCTCAAACAGTGCACAAACATCTGTGCACTGTTTGAGAGCACATTTCCACTCCATCTGACGAAGGAGCAGCGCTCCGAAAGCTTATGGTATTTGCTACCAAATAAACCTGTTGGACTTTAACCTGGTGTTGTGAGACTTCTTACTGTGTTTACCCCAGTCCAACGCCGGCATCTCCACATCATGGCTCCCTCAGATAAGCAGGTGAAACTTGCTGTTGAGGAGCAGAATAATTTGATATCCAGCAGAATCTGACTGCCTTCCAGTTGTTGACAGGAAATTGCAGTTTAACCTCTGAACTCTGTACAGGGTCAACAGCCCTCAGTTAGTGACGTAAGTTGCACCTACCTTAGCTCCAGGTTCTCCTTGGTGACCCGCCTCTCCTATAGCTCCGGGAAGTCCCTGTTTGATTAACAAACCATTCTCTTTACCGTGTGAAGCATTTCTCATAGAGTCATAGAATGATACAAACAGAGGAGACCATTTGGTCCAACATGCCTGTGCAGGCCTTTTGAAACAACCACCCCCCCTCTCCCCATCCTCCTCCGCACCCCCTCATCACCACCACCTCCTTGCCCTTTTCCCATAACACTGTGAATCTTTTCTCTTCACATATCTCTCCAATTTCCCTTTGAAAGTTATTATTGAATCTGCTTCCGCGCATTCCAGATCACAACAACTCACTGTCTATAAATAACAACCACTCGCTCTGAAAAAACAATCTCCATCTTCCGCTCTGGTTGTCCTGCCAATCCACGGCAGATATCATTAGGACAAGGGCAGCAGATACCTGGGAACACCACCACCTGGAGGTTCCCCTCCGAGCCACTCACCATCCTGACTTGGAAATATATCGCTGTTCCTTCACTGTCTCTAGATCAAAATCCTGGAATCCCCTCCCTAACAGCACTGTGGGTGTACCTACACCACATAAACTGCAGCGGTTCAAGAGGCAGCTCACCACCACCTTCTCAAGGGGCAATTAGGGATGGGCAATAAGACCATAAAGCCATAAGATACAGGAGCACAATTAGGCCACTCGGCCCATCGAGTCTGCTCCGCCATTCAATCATGGCTGATTTTCTTCTCATCCCCATTCTCCTGCCTTTTCTCCATAACCCCTGATCCCCTTATTAATCAAGAACCTATCTATCTCTGCCTTAAAGACACTCAATGACCTGACCTCCACAGCCTTCTGCGGCAAAGAGTTCCACAGATTCACCACCCTCTGGTGAAGAAATTCCTCCTCATCTTTGTTTTAAAGGATCGTCCCTTTCGCCTGAGGTTGTGCCCTCTGGTTCTAGTTTTTCTACCTGTGGAAACATCCTCTCCATGTCCACTCTATCCAGGCCTCGCAGTATCCTGTAAGTTTCAATAAGATCCCCCCTCATCCTTCTAAACTCCAATGAGTACAGACCCAGAGTCCTCAACTGTTCCTCATACGACAAGTCATCATTCCAGGGATCATTCTTGTGAACCTCCTCTGGACCCTTTCCAAGGCCAGCACATCCTTCCTTAGATACAGGGCCCAAACTGCTCACAGTACTGCAAATGGGGTCTGACCAGAGCCTTATACAGCCTCAGAAGTACATCCCTGTTGGTCTAGCCAGTGTTTTAAAAATTTGTTTTCAATCTGTGCTCCTCTGGTTACCAACCCTCCTGACTCCTTATTCACTCGGTTGGGATTTTGAACACATCCGTCAGATTTCCTCTGAACCTTCTCTGCTCTCAAACTTCTCCACTTCATTGTTTCATTGACAATCATCAGTTCCAAAGCTGTTGTGTAATTGGCTGAGAAATTCAATTTGTCATCCAAATACCATCCATTATAAAACCCAGGGGGGCGATGCTGGGTTAAATTCAACTTAGGCCCGAACTGATTGGCAGTTGTTGAGCTGTCGACATTGAACCAGTGTCCATTCGAGCCCACGCTCAGGGATTTGTGGGAAATTAGCCAGTTCCTCTCCTGACACTGGGTCAGGGCTGGGGGGTTGGGCAGTGATGGGGGGAGGTAGGGGGGAGGTGGGGCGGTGGAGGTGAGGGGCAAGTGTGGATGGAGGAGAAACTGTACTCAGGAGCGGCCTTGAAAATCCTGGGACACAGAAATAATAATTGAAGAATTTCTGGGCCTTTTTTGGACAACTTTCAGCCGACCTTTCCAGGATCGTTTGGTAAGTCACTCAGCGCACAAGAATGTGCGATGTGCGAACTCCACCCATATTGGACGACAGCACAGAATGAGGCTATTCGGCCCTCAGTGTCTGTGCTGCCTCCCCCCTTTCCTGGGCTTTGCATTCAGGGTTCGAGAACCTGCATATTTCAGGGGGCCTGACACCTGCTTCGGGCATCTGCCCTGGGCGCCCAAAGGTTTCTCGAGCATCTCCTCCCAGGTAGTCCTGCCAGACGGCACAAGAAAATGTGATGATCTGACATCAGTTTTACGCAGGGTTAATTTTACTCAGAGTTTAACCTCTCCTCCCCGCTCCCCACTTCCCACCGCTCATCCCACAAAGATATCTGATCAAATGTAAAGAAATCGGATTTCAACAATAAACAGTGTGAAGGGCGAGACTATGAAAGGCACAAATGAAGTATTGAGATAATTACCTCAGGACCAATGCTTCCAATAGCACCAATCTCACCTGGCTGTCCTCGCGGGCCCTGCATGGGAAAGTCATAGGAATAGGATTGCTGTTTTAAACCAGGAAGCAATTTCAATTTTAAAAAGCACCGAGTCAGCTTGATCAGTTGTACGGAAGAAATATTTCCACAGTACGGAAAAGGGGCGGCACAGTGGTTAGCACTGCTGCCTCACAGCGCCAGGGAACCAAGTACCATTCGCAACTTGGGTCATTGTCTGTGTGGAGTTTGCACATTCTCCCCGTGTCTGCGTGGGTTTCCTCCGGGTGCTCCAGTTTCCTCCCACAGTCCAAAGATGTGCTGGTTAGGTGGGTTGGCCACTACCCTTAAATTACCCCTTAGTGTCAGGGGGACTAGCTAGGGTAAATGCATGGGGGATGGGGATAGGGCCTGGGTGGGATTGTGGTTGGTGCAGACTTGATGGGCTGAATGGCTTCCTTCTGCACTGTAGGATTCTCTGATTCTTTGAAAAGATTTTACATAACATGGATGTAATGGTAAGTTACTAACTGTGCAAGGGTTGTATTTTTAAAATAGGGGAATTTACTGCAATAGTCTCATAATCTTCTTCAATCTATTTTTACAAGCATCATATTGTAACATTATGCTGTAAAGATATTGAAAATTAATCATAAAACAGTTACAGCACAGGAGGAGGCCATTCAGCCCATCAGATCTTTTCTTGGTTTTCTTTTGCGATTCACTGAAAATCAGTGTGCTCTGGTTCTCAATCGCTCCACCAATGGGGACAGTTTCTACCCATCCACTCTGTCCAGACCCCCCCATGATTTTGGAAATCTCTATCAAATCCCCCTAAACTTTCCCTTCTTTACGGCCCAGCTCCTTCCATCTCTCATCAATGGAACCATTCTCAGAAATGTCCTCTCCAACGCCCTCACCTTCTTCCGAAAGTGTGGCACTTTAGTATGCAGGTACAGCAAGGAAGGCAAATGGAATGCCGGACTTTATTGCAAGGGAAATAGAATATAAATTCAGTTTTACTGCAGCTGTACAGTGTGTTGATGAGAACACATCTGGGATATTGCGTGCAGTTTTGGTCTCCTTGTTTAAGAAAGGATATTATTAAACTAGAAAGAGTGCAGAAGAGATTTACTAGGATGCTACCGGGACTTGATGGTTTGAATTATAAAGAGAGGCTGAATAGACTGGGACTTTTTTCCCTGGAGCGTAGGAGCTTAGGGGTGATCTTATAAAGGTCTATAAAATAATGAGGGGCATAGATCAGCTAGATAGTCAATATCTTTTCCCAAAGGTAGGGGAGTCTAAAACTAGAGGGCATAGGTTTAAGGTGAGAGGGGAGAGATACAAAAGGGACCAGAGAGGTAATTTTTTCACAGAGGGTGGTGAGTATCTGGAACAAGCTGCCAGAGGCAGTAGTAGAAGCGGATACAATTTTGTCTTTTAAAAAGCGTTTAGACAGTTACATGGGTAAGATGGGTATAGAGGGATATGGGCCAAACGGGGGCAATTGGGACTAGCTTAGGGGTTAAAAACTGGGAGGCATGGACAAGTTGGGCCAAAGGGCCTGTTTCCATGCTGTAAACCTCTATAGATATGTCAGAAGCTGTTTAGAGAAGGTTTACTCAACTCATTTTGGGGACTGGGGGGGTTATTGGACAGGTTGGCCCTGTATCCATTAGAGTTTGGAAAAATGAGAGATGATCTTATTGGAACATGTGAAACTCCGAGGGGATGCTGAGGGGATTCTCCTCTTGTGGGAAAGTCTAGAAGGGGGGGGACACAATTTCAAAGTAAAGGTTCTCCTATTTAAGACGGGAATGAGGAGAAATTTTTTATTGCAATGAGTTGCTGTGATCTGGAACATTGTTCCTCAAAGGAAGGTGAAAATAAATTCTGTCGGGAATTGGACAAATACTTAAAAGAGAAAAGAAAATACACGTCTTTGGGAAAGCTAAAAGGGGAACAAGACTTATTTATTTCATCAAAGAGTCAGCACAGGCACTCTGGGCCAAATGGCCTCCTTTGGTGCTGTATTATTCTATAACTCTAACCATCAAAGATTTACAGCTACAAGTAATAAGATGGAGGAGCAGAAGCAGGCCATTTGACCCACTGAGTCTGCTCCACCATTCAATGAAATCATGATTGATCTGATATCATCCTCAACTCCACTTTCCTGCCTTATCCCCATAACCCTCGATTCCCTTACTGATTAAAAATCTGTCTGCCTCAGCTTCGAACGTACTTAATGACCCAGCTTCTCCAGCCCACGTACTGAGGAAACCATGTCCTCTGCAATTCTGAAACTGAAGGTAAACTCAACTGGTTTTCCAGGGGGTCCCATGTCTCCGGTGCTCCCAGCAGGTCCTGTCAATCCCTGAAACAGAGATTCCAAAGGTGAAAATTAATGGGTGGTGTTGGATTTCAGGACATTCATCCAAGTTCACATTTAAAACAACATGTGATAAATTACAGAACAGAAATAAGTACAGGAAGTATTCGAACAATGTGCTATGTCTTGTGTCATTAACAAAATAACTTGCATTTATATAGTACCTTTCCATGACTCAGGATATGCCCAAATCTATCCTCGTGAATGGAGTATATTTGAAGTGTAGTCATTGTTATAATATTGGCCACCTAAACCGCCATATAAATTCTATAGTTAACAACATAACAAGACCGCAAGAAACTACAAAGGGACGTGAATGTAGCCCAGTCCATCACGCAAACCAGCCTCCCATCCACTGATACTATCTATACTTCCCGCTGTCTTGGAAAAGCAGCCAGCATAATCAAGGAACCCACGCACCCCAGACATTCTCTCTTTCACCTTCTTCCGTCGGGAAAAAGATACAAAAGTCTGAGATCACGCACCAACCGACTCAAGAACAGCTTCTTCCCTGCTGCTGTCAGACTTTTAAATGGACCAACCTTGCATTAAGTTGATCTTTCTCTACACCCTAGCTATGACTGTAACACTAAATTCTGTACTCTCTCATTTCCTTCTCTATGAACGGTATGCTTTGTCTGTATAGCACGCAAGAAACATGTGACAATAATAAGTCAAATCGAAAACACAATGGCAATCGGAGTGAAGGTGAGGGTTTAATGTGAGATTAACATCAAAATGAGAGAAACAAGCAGAATAATCAGGCCAGTACATTAATGAGTTGCAATTAATAGTTTTGGTCTCCCACTTTCAGCAAAGTTACTGAGCGTGGACTGCTCTGATTGGCAAATATAGCAGCAATCTGTGAAGAGCAAAACTCCCAAAGCAGGGATCCGACAACGAGTCAGTTCCTCTACTTTCAGAACGAGACAAAAGAACAAAGAAAATTACAGCACAGGAACAGGCCCTTTGGCCCTCCAAGCCTGCACCGACCATGCTGCCTGACTGAACTAAAACCCCCTACCCTTCCGGGGACCGTATCCCTCTATTCCCATCCTATTCATGTATTTGTCAAAATGCCCCTTAAAAGTCACTACCGTATCCGCTTCCACTACCTCCCCCGGCAGCGAGTTCCAGGCACCCACCACCCTCTGTAAAAAAACCTATCCCGTACATCTCCTTTAAACCTTGCCCTTCGCACCTTAAACCTGTGCCCCCTAGTAATTGACTCTTCCACCCTGGGAAAAAGCTTCTGACTATCCACTCTGTCCATGCCTCTCATAATCTTGTAGACTTCTATCAGGTCGCCCCTCAACCTCCGTCGTTCCAGTGAGAACAAACCAAGTTTCTCCAACCTCTCCTCATAGCTAATGCCCTCCATACCAAGCAACATCCTGGTAAATCTTCTCTGTACTCTCTCCAAAGCCTCCACATCCTTCTGGGAGTGTGGTGGACAGCAGGACGTTTTCTAGCTTGCTGCAAATCCTGACCTCAAACTTTTCATCCCCGCATCCACCCCGAGGATCAGTGTGCTGAGAGAGTTTTGCACCATGTTAAACCTCTCTGACTGAACAAGGCGGCTATTTTTTGTTATAGACCCAACAATTCTTTTCTTTTTAATTACACTCTGAATTGTTGGCTTGGATGCAACAATATTCTGTCAGGATCTAAGCGAAACATCACCCACCATTGCTCGCTACTATCGAGATATATCACCCAACCCCCCACCTCCCCCGACCTCCACAACCCACCAACCATCCTCAACTAAAAACTGAGGGGAATTTCCCAGTAACTTCACTGCAGTGTAATGTAAGCCTTACTTGTGACTCATAAATAAATTTTAAACTTTAACTTTTTCCAGCATTTCCACCTTTATGGTGATAGGGAGGCGATGGCCGAGTGGTGTTGTCGCTAGACTATAAATCCAGAAACTCAGCTAATGTTCTGGGGACCGGGGTTCGAATCCCACCATGGCAGATGGAGGAATTTGAATTCGATAAAAAATATCTGGAATTAAGAATCTACTGATGACCATGAAACCATTGTCGATTGTTGGAAAAACCCATCAGGTTCACTAATGTCTCTTCAGGGAAGGAAATCTGCCGACCTTACCCGGTCTGGCCTACATATGACTCCAGAGCCACAGCAATGTGGTTGACTTTGAACTGCCCTCCAAAGGCAACTAGGGATGGACAATAAATGCTGGCCCAGCCGGCGACGCCCGTGTACCATGGATGGATAAAAAGAAATGAGGGAGTGCTGTTTTCTCAGAGGGTCAGTGCTGAGGGAGTGCTGCACTGTCAGAGGGTCAGTACTGAGGGAGTGCTGCACTGTCAGAGGGTCAGTACTGAGGGAGTGCTGCACTGTCAGAGGGTCAGTACTGAGGGAGTGTTGCACTGTCAGAGGGTCAGTACTGAGGGAGTGCTGCACTGTCAGAGGGTCAGTACTGAGGGAGTGCCGCACTGTCAGAGGGTCAGTACTGAGGGAGTGCCGCACTGTCAGAGGGTCACTACTGAGGGAGTGCTGCACTGTCAGAGGGTCAGTACTGAGGGAGCGCCGCACCGTCAGAGGGTCAGTACTGAGGGAGTGCCGCACTGTCAGAGGGTCAGTGCTGAGGGAGTGTTGCACTGTCAGAGGGTCAGTACTGAGGGAGTGCTGCACTGTCAGAGGGTGAGTGCTGAGGGAGTGCTGCACTGTCAGAGGGTCAGTACTGAGGGAGTGTTGCACTGTCAGAGGGTCAGTACTGAGGGAGTGCTGCACTGCCAGAGGGTCAGTACTGAGGGAGTGCTGCACTGTCAGAGGGTGAGTGCTGAGGGAGTGCGGCACTGTCAGAGGGTCAGTACTGAGGGAGTGCGGCACTGTCAGAGGGTCAGTACTGAGGGAGTGCGGCACTGTCAGAGGGTCAGTGCTGAGGGAGTGCGGCACTGTCAGAGGGTCAGTGCTGAGGGAGTGCCGCACTGTCAGAGGGTCAGTACTGAGGGAGTGTCGCACTGTCAGAGGGTCAGTACTGAGGGAGTGCGGCACTGTCAGAGGGTCAGTGCTGAGGGAGTGCCGCACTGTCAGAGGGTCAGTACTGAGGGAGTGCTACACTGTCAGAGGGTCAGTACTGAGGGAGTGTTGCACTGTCAGAGGGTCAGTGCTGAGGGAGTGCTACACTGTCAGAGGGTCAGTACTGAGGGAGTGTTGCACTGTCAGAGGGTCAGTACTGAGGGAGTACCGCACTGTCAGAGGGTCAGTACTGAGGGAGTGCTGCACTGTCAGACGGTCTGCACTGAGGGAGTGCCGCACTGTCAGAGGGTCAGTACTGAGGGAGTGCTGCACTGTCAGAGGGTCAGTACTGAGGGAGTGCCGCACTGTCAGAGGGTCAGTACTGAGGGAGTGCTGCACTGTCAGAGGGTCAGTACTGAGGGAGTGCTGCACTGTCAGAGGGTCAGTACTGAGGGAGTGCTGCACTGTCAGAGGGTCAGTACTGAGGGAGTGCTGCACTGTCAGAGGGTCAGTACTGAGGGAGTGCTGCACTGTCAGACGGTCTGCACTGAGGGAGTGCGGCACTGTCAGAGGGTCAGTACTGAGGGAGTGCCGCACTGTCAGAGGGTCAGTACTGAGGGAGTGCGGCACTGTCAGAGGGTCAGTACTGAGGGAGTGCCGCACTGTCAGAGGGTCAGTACTGAGGGAGTGCTGCACTGTCAGATGGTCTGCACTGAGGGAGTGCCGCACTGTCAGAGGGTCAGTGCTGAGGGAGTGCTGCACTGTCAGAGGGTCAGTACTGAGGGAGTGCTGCACTGTCAGAGGGTCAGTGCTGAGGGAGTGCTGCACTGTCAGAAATGTGTGATCTGTCAGCTGAGACTGGTTCCTCATTCTCTGGTGACTGGGAAATATTTTACAGACACAAACAAGTGGTGGGGAGTTCTCCTCTGTGTCATAGCTGATATTGATCCCTTCAGCAATCTGGTGATTAGTACATTGTTGCTTGTGGCAGCTTGCTGTGCACAGATTAGCTGTCACATTGTTAACATTACAAAACAATATCTCATTGCCTGTAAATCGCTTTGGCTCAGCCTGAGATGATGGAAGGTGCCAGAGAAATGCAAGTCTGTCTTTCTTTGCGTTACTGTTGCTCAATAACGTGGCCTGATACTCACTGGGGAACCCTGTGTCCCTCTCTCTCCAGGATCGCCCGCTTTACCCTGCAATTTAAAAGAATGGATGTTGAAAATTGCCCACAACTGGTATCAGAGGATTGATTGAAGGAGGTTCAAATGGGTTTATTTGCAAAGTCTGGTCAAAAGTTCACACTTACAATGAGTCCGGTTTCACCCTTTGTGCCAAGTTCACCCGTCTCCCCCTGAAATGCAAACACATCTTTATTGTACGAGATATTGACAAAGCATTTCGAC
Organism: Mustelus asterias; assembly: GCF_964213995.1. NCBI lineage: Eukaryota > Metazoa > Chordata > Chondrichthyes > Carcharhiniformes > Triakidae > Mustelus > Mustelus asterias. Next base: position 135,237,678 of record NC_135808.1, read on the forward strand.
AGTTCCATGGGTGAGATGGGTATAGAGGGATACGGGCCAAAGGCAGGCAATTGGGGCTAACTTAATGGTATAAAAAAGAGCAACATGGACAAGTTGGGCCGAAGGGCCTGTTTCCATGCTGTAAACCCCTTTGACTGTATGATAACAGCGACCTCCAGTGTTCTGAGGAACAATTAAAACACTCTTAACAAAGGGCCTCTTTGCTGTTTGTGAGGAATATCTCCCCGACTCCCTTGCTCAGCCCTGAGGCTAACTTTGTGAAATATAACTTTACAGAATTGTGTGACAAGTGTGGAAATAAATGATGTGAATGATGCCTGTTGGCCATTCATGCTGCTACAGAGGGAGGACATTAAATCGCCAGCCATTCAGGCAGGTGACGGATTGAAACTATTCCTCACAAAGGAGTTGGGATTCACTCGTCATTAAATAACTTTCAAGGAAATATGTTTTCATGTGTAACAAACAGTTTTGCACTCCACTGGCTCGTGGAGCCATCCAGCCACCTGTTTATTCATTTGCATTAAATAATCTGAAACGATGTGCCAGGAATTCTGCTCTTTGAGAGTAAATAATTACCTTGTTACCTTGGGGCCCTTGTTCTCCTGGGGAACCGTCCAAACCTCTCGGTCCCTGAAAATAGTTACAATGAATCATGTTAAAACCATCCGCACTGTCTCCTCGGGGACCCTACTTTGCAGAATGGGATACAGCTCTCGGCACCCCTGACTCTGAGCACTGAAATGTCCAAATGCGGAAGTCCTGGGGTCGGGGTTCTGCTCAGTTGATTTTGCGTTTGTGTCGGCGCAAGTTGTCATTGGGTGCAGGGGGTTACGGGAGCGATCTGACCGGCCGTTTACGCCACGCTTCCGCTGCAGTGAGGTCGGAGAAGTTGGCGCCCAGCCAGATCTTCGTTCACTGCAGCGGGATGGGAAAATCCCGCTGGTGTGAATGGCTGTAACATTCCGGCCTGCAGCTTTTCAAACGCAATTTACGTCCACTACGATTGGAGTTTGTACATCGCGTCCAGTCAAAAACCATCGGGCCGGAATGCAAAACTGCCCGGGTCTCCAGGATGCTTTAAAGTTTTAAGTTTATTTATTAGTGTCACAAGTAGACTTACATTAACACTGCAATGAAGTTACTGTGAAAATCCCCGAGTCGCCACACTCCTGTTCGGGGACACTGAGGGAGAATTTAGCACGGCCAGTACAATGACTGGTAAATGTTTCAGTTTGAGCTCTTTTGAGTTATTTAATTTAAACTCAGGTTACGGACAAGTGCTGGGACGCATTGCAATGACTTGTTTTTATTACAAATGCAGTTTTAATCGAAATGCAGAGTTACGATTCCCTAAATGATTAGGGAAAACTCCTGAATTCAAAGCGTCCCATTAAACAAGATTGTATTCAAATGGTGCCCGAACGCCAGGAGATTCTACAGCTGGCGATATGCAAATGAATTTGAGGGCTGTGCTCACTCTCTCTCGGGAAGTAAAGATTTCTGGTTTAGAGATTCCGCTGATTACAGTATCAGTGATCACTGTCCACCATCTACAAGGCACAAGTCAGGAGTGTGATGGAATACTCCCCACTTGTCTGGATGGGTCCAGCTCCAATAACACTCAAGAAGCTCGACACCATCCAGGACAAAGCAGCCCCGCTTGATTGGCACCACATCCACAAACATCCACTCCCTCCACCACCGACGCTCAGTAGCAGCAGTGTGTAGTATCTACAAGATGCACTGCAGCAATTCACCAAAGATCCTTAGACAGCACCTCCCAAACTCATGACCACTTCCATCATGAAGGACAAGGGCAGCAGATACCTGGGAACACCACCACCCGCAAGTTCCCCTCCAAGCCACTCACCATCCTGACTTGGAAATATATCGCCTTTCCTTCACAGTCGCTGGGTCAAAATCCTGGAACTCCCTCCCTAACGGCATTGTGGGTCAACCCACAGCACGTGGACTGCAGAGATTCAAGAAGGCAGCTCACCACCACCTTCTCAAGGGCAACTCGGGATGGGCAATAAATGCCGGCCTAGCCAGCGACGCCCATGTCCCAGGAATGAATAAATAAAGCTGTGGAGGGTCAGTTACTCATTGGTGAGCCTGCCTGATGTGAGGTGGGCTGTAACTGACCAATAGAACACGGGGGTCCCTTCCAGTGTCAGATCCCTGCTCCGTGAGCCAATTGATTGGGCTTATCACTTGTAACTTGTAGATGTCTAAAAATGTCATCTTCCCCACAACTCCTGCGACCAACTTGGTGTCAAACGTAGTGTGTTGCATTCCTCCGATCTCACCAGGTAAGTCGCGAGGGGGATTCTGATACATGGGCAGCATAGCGCCCTCATAAACATTGAAAGATTAACTCAGTGCCATAAACCACCACCATGTCTCTTCCCGCAATGGAACGGCTGAAGGGAGAATGTTGTGCGTCAGAATGTGGTCATGTTAATAATGTGCAGAAGCTAATGATGCATCATGAATCAGAACGACGCAATCAGCAGCGCAGATATACTCCGAGCTACAGAAACTCCCACTTTGAGCAAACTCTCCAGGCGTGAGGCAAACAGAGATTGGATAATGGGCGAGTTACAAAGTGAAATATTCCTCAATCATACATGTCACTTACTCTTCTCCCCTTTGCACCTTGTAGCCCTGGAGACCCTCTCCGTCCTGGGAGGCCCTAGGAGAAAACAAACGATCACGGACAATGAGATTGAGGTTGGTCTCACCCTCTGCCCCCCTCACCCTCTGCCCCACTCACCCTCTGCCCCCCTCACCCTCTGCCCCACTCACCCGCTGCCCCACTCACCCGCTGCCCCACTCACCCGCTGCCCCACTCACCCTCTGCCCCACTCACCCTCTGCCCCACTCACCCGCTGCCCCCCACACCCTCTGCCCCATTCACCCGCTGCCCCATTCACCCTCTGCCCCCCTCACCCTCTGCCCCCCTCACCCGCTGCCCCACTCACCCGCTGCCCCACTCACCCGCTGCCCCACTCACCCGCTGCCCCACTCACCCACTGCCCCCCACACCCTCTGCCCCATTCACCCTCTGCCCCATTCACCCTCTGCCCCACTCACCCGCTGCCCCACTCACCTGCTGCCCCACTCACCTGCTGCCCCACTCACCCGCTGCCCCACTCACCCTCTGCCCCACTCACCCTCTGCCCCACTCACCCTCTGCCCCACTCACCCTCTGCCCCACTCACCCTCTGCCCCACTCACCCTCTGCCCCACTCACCCTCTGCCCCACTCACCCGCTGCCCCACTCACCCGCTGCCCCACTCACCCTCTGTCCCATTCACCCTCTGCCCCACTCACCCACTGCCCCACTCACCCGCTGCCCCACTCACCCGCTGCCCCACTCACCCTCCACCCCACTCACCTGCTGTCCCACTCACCTGCTGCCCCACTCACCCTCCGCCCCACTCACCCTCCGCCCCACTCACCCTCCGCCCCACTCACCCTCCGCCCCACTCACCCTCCGCCCCACTCACCCTCCGCCCCACTCACCCTCCGCCCCACTCACCCGCTGCCCCACTCATCCGCTGCCCCACTCATCCGCTGCCCCACTCACCCTCCGCCCCACTCACCCTCCGCCCCACTCACCCTCTGCCCCACTCACCCTCTGCCCCACTCACCCTCTGCCCCACTCACCCTCTGCCCCACTCACCCTCTGCCCCACTCACCCTCTGCCCCACTCATCCGCTGCCCCACTCATCCGCTGCCCCACTCACCCGCTGTCCCATTCATCTGCTGCCCCACTCATCCGCTGCCCCATTCACCCGTTGCCCCATTCACCCGCTGCCCCACTCACCCGCTGCCCCATTTACCCGCTGCCCCACTCACCCACTGCCCCACTCACCCGCTGCCCCACTCACCCGCTGCCCCATTCACCCACTGCCTAGACTCTCAGCCATGACTAATTGATCAACATTCTCGCTGTGCAGTCAGAATGATTATCAACCCTTTCCAAAGACTGGATCTAGACTGACTCAGATAGATCCAAAAGGGGGCTGTGTGTCCACTTTGACCCTGTTTCACCAGTGAATGATACCATGGCTGGGTTCTGAGAAGTGGCAGTACTGAAGGAGCACAGCACTGTTGGAGGTTTCACCTCCCAATGAGATGTCAAATCTTTATCCTTTCTGGTAAATCTAAAAAGATCTCATAATTGATGCTTGAAGCAGTATTGTGGGAAGAGAGGGCGAAGGGTTCTCCCCGCTCTGTTGTATTGTGGGAAGAGGGGGGTGGGTTCTTCCTGCTCTGTTGTATTGTGGTGGGAGAGGGGGGGGAGTGGGTTATTCCCGCTCTGTTGTATTGTGGTGGGAGAGGGGGGGGAGTGGGTTATTCCCGCTCTGTTGTATTGTGGTGGGAGAGGGGGGGCAGTGGGTTATTCCCGCTCTGTTGTATTGTGGTGGGAGAGGGGGGGATGGGTTCTCCCCGCTCTATTGGATAATATTCATTCCTCAATACACATCACTAACAAATAGATTATCTGTTCATTATCAGGTTGCTGTTTTGGAAATACCCAATCAGAGTCAACTTGCCAACCAATCAACATCCTTTTCTCCTGCAGAATAAATCATCGTGGCTGTTTGAAATTTGGTATTTTTGTGTTTGTGTAGCTGTTGAGTGCACAATGAAAAACTTCACCAACATGTCTCTTTTTAGCAATTTTCAACTTTAGAAATTCTTCCTTGGTTTTGAAGCACTTTATCACAACCTGGGGTCATGAAAAGGGTTCTCGAAATACAAGTTCTTTCTTTGACTACCAATACTTCCCGCTCTTCCCACAATACAACAGAGTGGGGAGAACCCACCCCCCTCTCTCTCCACAATGCTGCTTCAAACATTAATGATAATAATCCAGGTAATTACAGGCCGGTGAGCCTTACATCAGTGGTAGGGAAATTATTGGAGAGGATTCTTCGAGACAGGATTTATTCCCACTTGGAAATAAGTGGACATATTAGTGAGAGGCAACATGGTTTTGTGAAGGGGAGGTAGTGTCTCACGAACTTGATCGAGTTTTTTGAGGAAGTGACGAAGATGATTGATGAGGGTAGGGCAGTGGATGTTTCTACATGGACTTCAGTAAGGCCTTTGACAAGGTCCTTCATGGCAGACTGGTGCAGAAGGTGAAGTCGCATGGGATCAGAGGTGAGCTGGCAAGGTGGATACAAAACTGGCTCGGTCAAAGAAGGTAGTAAGCAGTCTCACAACATCAGGTTAAAGTCCAACAGGTTTATTTGGTAGCAAAAGCCACTAGCTTTCGGAGCGCTGCTCCTTCGTCAGGTAAGTGGGAGTTCTGTTCACAAACAGGGCATATAAAGACACAAACTCAATTTACAAAATAATGATCAAATGGTCAAAGAAGACAGAGGGTAGCAGTGGACGGGTGTGTTTCTGAATGGAGGGCTGTGACAAGTGGTGTTCCTCAGGGATCAGTGCTGGGATCTTTGCTGTTTGTAATATATATAAATGATTTGGAGGAAAATGTAACAGGATTGATTAGTAAGTTTGCGGACGACACAAAGGTTGGTGGATTTGCGGACAGCGATGAGGACCATCAGAGGATACAGCAGGATATAGATCAGTTGGAGACTTGGGCGGAGAGATGGCAGATGGAGTTAAATCCGGACAAATGTGAGGTAATGCATTTTGGAAGGTCTAATACAGATGGGAAATATGCAGTAAATGGCAGAACCCTTAAGAGTATTGATAGGCAAAGGGATCTGGGTGTACAGGTACACAGGTCACTGAAAGTGGCAATGCAGTTGAGAAGGTAATCAAAAAGGCATACGGCATGCTTGCCTTCATCGGCCGGGGTATTGAGTTTAAAAATTGGCAAGTCATGTTGCAGCTTTATAGAACCTTAGTTAGGCCGCACTTGGAATATAGTGTTCAATTCTGGTCGCCACACTACCAGAAGGATGTGGAGGCTTTGGAGAGAGTACAGAAAAGATTTACCAGGATGTTGCCTGGTATGGAGGGCATTAGCTATGAGGTGAGGTTGGAGAAACTTGGTTTGTTCTCACTGGGGCGATGGAGGTTGAGGATAGAACTGATAGAAGTCTACAAGATTATGAGAGGCATGGACAAAGTGGATAGTGAGATGCTTTTTCCCAGGGTGGAAGAGTCAATTACTAGGGGGCACAGGTTTAGGGGGCACAGGTTTAAAAGAGATGTATGAGGCAAATTTTTTATACAGTTCGTTAAGAGTGGTGGGTGCCTGGATCTCGTTGCCGGGGGAGGTAGTGGAAGCGGATACGATAGTGACTTTTAAGGGGCGTCTTGACAAATACGTGAATGAGATGGGAATAGAGGGATACTGTCCCCGGAAGGGTAGGGGGTTTTAGTTAAGTCGGGCAGCATGGTTGGCGCAGGCTTGGGAGGGCCGAAGGGCCTGTTCCTGTGCTGTAATTTTCTATGTTCTTTGTGCTTGATCAGTTATTACGAATCTACCATTATGAATGAAGTTGCCAACAATTGTAACTGGTGAAGTTACAGATACTAGTTTTGCAACAAGAAGAATTTGATTGAATGTGCATGATTGTTTTCTGGGACGCAGCTACTTCTGACGCCTCAAAGAATGAAAAGTGCCTCCAGATTTTGGGCCTTTTTCGAGTGGCCTGGGACCAATGGTAAGGCTCAAGAACCCAGAATTGCAAACGCTAAATAGGGTGAACAAGCTTCAGACGGACTGTTCTATTGATTCTGCACAGCAAGGATCCGGAGAGCATTGATTGGGGCATCTCTATCTGAGCAACTCAGTAATTCTTCAAACAAATACAGTACAAAATATTCAACCCGTGACTGAGAGCCAACTCCATCATCTCACACAGAATACATGAACATGAGAGACAGGAGCAGGAGATGGCCATTCGGCCCCTCGAGTCTGCTGCACCATCAATTTCACACGTAGCGGGAACTGGGACCAAAATGAAATTACATTGCAGAATGAGTCCAATTTGAGAATCTTCTCATGTTATTGTTATAAAATGTTTACTCACTGGCAGTCCCTGTGGTCCTATTGGGCCGGGGATTCCTGGAGGTCCCATATAGCCCTGTCAAAGTGAACAACAAACACAGAAGAGTTAGTGTCGGTCGTATATTCCACCCTTTGCAATAACAAGTTGTGTGGCTGGGCATTGCTTGGTGGATTTAATTGCTGTTGGCAGCTTCCATCCACTCAGTTTCTGTTCATTTTCTTATCCTTACAGCCATTTGGCCCATCCAGTCTGCACTGACTCTCCGAAACAGCATCTTACCCAGGAATCAGAAAATGATACAGAGCGGCTACTCCGCTCTTTGTAATTTATCCAATTCGTCCCACTCTCACCGGCTCTTTTCCCCCACCCGGTGCGTTTTCCCACATCAAGGGGGAATCTTTACCGTCCTACTCACCATGGGAAGCGGAGCAGGTGGAGGGGGGAAGGAGGTGGACTATTCTGCCCACCTGGCAATTTCACTGATATCTTCCTGATTGACAGGATAAGAGAGAGAGCCAGATCTGTTTTCTCTGGGTTTAGCTGACTCAACAGAAAAATGGATTGCTGGGCTGTCAGCATAGCTTCATAGAACACAGAACATAGAACAGTACAGCACAGTACAGGCCCTTTGGCCCTCGATGTTGTGCCGAGCTTTATCTGAAACCAAGATCAAGCTATCCCACTCCCTATCATCCTGGTGTGCTCCATGTGCCTATCCAATAACCGCTTGAAAGTCCCTAAAGTGTCTGACTCCACTATCACAGCAGGCAGTCCATTCCACACCCCAACCACTCTCTGAGTAAAGAACCTACCTCAGACATCCCTCCTATATCTCCCACCATGAACCTTATAGTTATGCCCCCCAGTAACAGCTATATCCACCCGAGGAAATAGTCTCTGAACGTCCACTCTATCTATTCCCCTCATCATCTTATAAACCTCTATTAAGTCGCCTCTCATCCTCCTTTGCTCTAAAGAGAAAAGCCCCAGCTCCCTCAACCTTTCCTCATAAGACCAACCCTCCAAACCAGGCAGCATCCTGGTAAATCTCCTCTGCACTCTCTCCAATGCTTCCACATCCTTTTTATAGTGAGGTGACCAGAACTGCACACAATATTCCAAATGTGGTCTCACCAAGGTCCTGTACAGTTGCAGCATAATTCCACGGCTCTTAAACTCAAACCCCTGTTAATAAACGCTAACACACTCTAAGCCTTCTTCACGGCTCTATCCACTTGAGTGGCAACCTTCAGAAATCTGTGGATATGAACCCCAAGATCTCTCTGTTCCTCCACATTCATAGGTTCATAGGACGCTCAAAGCAGCGTCGCAGGTAGAGGCTGTGGTTAAGAAGGCATATGGAATACTGGCCTTCATCAATAGAGGAATTGAGTTTAGAAATCGGGAGATAATGCTGCAGCTGTATAGGACCCTGGTCAGACCCCACCTGGAGTACTGTGCCCAGTTCTGGTCGCCTCATTACAGAAAGGATGTGGAAGCCACAGAAAGGGTGCAGAGGAGATTTACAAGGATGTTGCCTGGATTAGGTGGCATGTCTTATGAGGATAGGTTGAGAGAGCTAGGTCTTTTCTCCTTGGAGAAGCGAAGGATGAGAGGTGACCTGATAGAGGTGTATAAGATGTTGAGGGGTATTGATAGAGTGGATTCTCAGAGGCTTTTACCCAGAGCTGAAATGGTTGCCACAAGAGGTCACAGGTTTAGGGTGCTGGGGAGTAGGTACAGAGGAGATGTTAGGGGTAAGTTTTTCAATCAGAGGGTGGTGGGTGCGTGGAATCGGTTGCCGCTGGTGGTGGTGGAGGCAGATTCGATAGGGTCTTTTAAGAGACTTTTGGATAAGTTCATGGAAGTTAGTAAGATAGAGGGTTATAGGTAAGCCTAGTAGGTAGGGACATGAATGGCGCAACTTGTGGGCCGAAGGGCCTGTTTGTGCTGTAGCTTTTCTATGTTCTATGTTCTATTCCTCAGAACCCTGCCGTTGACCCTGTAATCCGCATTCAAATTTGTCCTACCAAAATGAATCACCTCGCACTTATCAGGGTTAAACTCCATCTGCCATTTTTCGGCCCAGCTCTGCATCCTATCAATGTCTCTTTGCAGCCTACAACAGCCCCCCACCTCATCCACTACTCCACCAATCTTGGTGTCGTCAGCAAATTTACTGACCCACCCTTCAGCCCCCTCCTCCAAGTCATTGATAAAAATCACAAATAGCAGAAGACCCAGCACTGATCCCTGTGGTACACCGCTGGTAACTGGTCTCCAGTCTGAAAAATTTCCATCCACCACCACCCTCTGTCTTCTATGAGATAGGAAGAAGTCTAACAACACCAGGTTAAAGTCCAACAGGTTTATTTGGTAGCAAATGCCACTAGCTTTCGGAGCGTGCTGCTCCTTCGTCAGGTGGAGTGGGAGATGTGCTCACAAACAGGGCATACAGAGACACAAACTCAAATAACATTATGACTTCTATGAGATAGCCAGTTACTTATCCAATCGGCCAAATTTCCCTCTATCCCACACCCCCTTACTTTCTTCATGAGCCGACCATGGGGAACCTTATCAAACGCCTTACTAAAATCCATGTATACGACATCAACTGCTCTACCTTCATCTACACACTTCGTTACCTCCTCAAAGAATTCAATCAAATTTGTTAGGCAAGACTTACCCTTCACGAATCCGTGTTGACTATCCCGGATTAAGCTGCATCTTTCCAAATGGTCTTAAATCCTATCCCTCAGGCCCTTTTCCATTAACTTACTGACCACCGAAGTAAGACTAACCGGCCTATAATTACCAGGGTCATTCCTATTTCCTTTCTTGAACAGAGGAACAACATTCGCCACTCTCCAGTCCTCTGGCACTATCCCCGTGGACAGTGAGGACCCAAAGATCAAAGCCAAAGGCTCTGCAATCACATCCCTTGCCTCCCAAAGAATCCTAGGATATATCCCATCTGGCCCAGGGGACTTATCGACCTTCAGGTTTTTCAAAATTGCTAATACATCTTCCTTCAGAACATCCACCTCCTCCAGCTTATCAGCCTGTATCACACTCTCATCCTCAAAAAATGGCCCCTCTCCTTGGTGAACACTGAAGGAAAGTATTCATTCATTGCCTCTCCTATCTCTTCTGACTCCATGCACAAGTTCCCACTACTTTCCTTGACCAGCCCCAACCTCACCCTGGTCATTCTTTTACTCCTCACATAAGAGTAAAAAGCCTTGGGGTTTTCCTTGATCCGACCCGCCAAGGACCTCTCATGCCCCCTCCTAGCTCTCCTAATCCCTTTTTCAGCTCATTCCTTGCTACCTTGTAACCCTCAAGCGACCTAACTGAACCTTGTTTTCTCATCCTTACATACGCTTCCTTTTTCCTCTTGGCAAGACATTCAACCTTTTTTGTGAACCATGGTTCCCTCACTCGGCCATTTCCTCCCTGCCTGACAAGGACATACCTATCAAGGACACACGGTATTTGTTACTTGAACAAGCTCCACTTTTCATTTGTGCCGTTCCCTGACAGTTTCTGTTCCCATCTTATGTTCCCTAATTCTTGCCTAATCGCGTCATAATTACCCTTCCCCCAATTGTAAACCTTGCCCTGCCGTACGGCCCCATCCCTCTCCATTGCAATAATGAAAGACACCGAATTGTGGTCACTATCTCCAAAGTGCTCTCCCACAACCAAATCTAACACTTGGCCCGGTTCATTACCCAGTACCAAGTCCAATGTGGCCCCACCTCTTGTCGGCCTATCCACATATTGTGTCAGGAAACCCTCCTGCACACACTGCACAAAAACTGCCCCATTAAGCTTCATTATGAATGTTCGGCAAAAGATAAGGCTAAAGCATTTGCAACCCTCAACCTCAATGAGAGATGGGCAATAAATGTAATAAATAAATGTCAGCTCCGCCATTATCCCAAGAACAATATGGTTTAACCGGAGAATTGTACACTACACAAGGAGGCCATTTGGCCCATTGTACCAATGTTGGTGTTGTGATAGAACAATCCACTTACTTCCACTGACTAAAACTGTAGACTTACACAATTAAACATCCATTACGCTTTTCAAAATATATGTAGATATATCTAAACTCCTCATGTACAACGTATAAACACTGAATCACAGAGTTTTTTTGCTGCAGTCAGCAGTGTGTGTCGATGGTCCAGGGGCTGTTGTTGCTCTGTATACTTTCGGAGCTGCAACACTTCATTCTGAGCAGTTCCGGTGCTTTTCCCAGTTGGTTTGTGTAATCCACATTTTCACAACAGAAACTTGTAAATTGGAATCTCTCATCCAAACCGTGAAGTCTGCTTTGCATTTTCTCTAAAATCTTTCCCTTAAAACCAAGTAATTGGAACATTTACATGAAACTAATTAGTTGCATGAGCCATGATTGTACTAAAGTGGAACAGGCTGTGTTCCTCCATCACAGCAATTAAAACAAGAAATCAGATTCTCCACAACTTTCAAAACCACACAGAACGAGCGGCTACAATCTTCCCCACACGATGACTGCAATAAGATGGGTTTGTGAATTCAGACAAGGAGTGTCCATCAACAGAATCCCCACAATGCAGAAGGAGGCCATTCAGCCCATTGAGACTGTACTGACTCTCTGAAAGAGTAACTTACCCAGGCCCACCCCTCTGCCTTATCCCTGTAACCCCGCACATGTACCATAGCCAATCCACCTAACCTATACAGCTTTGGACACTAAGGGGCAATTTAGCATGGCTAATCCACCTAACCTGCACATCTTTGGACACTAAGGGACAATTTAGCATGGCCAATCCCCCTAACCTGCACATCTTTGGATTGTGGGAGGAAACCGGAGCACCCGGAGGAAACCCACGCAGACACAGTGAGAATGTGCAAACTCCACACAGACAGTCACCCAAGGCTGGAATTGAACCTGGGTCCCTGGCGCTGTGAGGCAGCAGCGCTAACCACTGTGCCACTGTGCTGCCTTCATTAAACCCTCTTTATTTTTTGATTCTCTACAGTGTATTGGGCAAAATGGGCCTTTGTCCTCTGATGTTTAGAAGAATGAAATGTGATCTCACTGAAATGGTGCATTGGGTTTTGCTTTATTCTTCCATTGCTGAATGAGATGGGTTTTTCTGACAATCGATAATGGTTTCATGATCATCAGCAGACTTCTAATTCCAGGTTTTTATTGAATTCAAATTTCACCATCTGCTGTGGTGGGATTCGAACCTAGGTCCCCAGAGCATTACCCTGGCTCTCTGGATTACTAGTCCAGTGATAATGCCACTACACCACCGCCTGCCCCTGAGGATGGAAGCTGAGAGTCGGTTTCCCCTGGTGGGAGGGTTTGGAAATCGTGGTTGTGGTGTTTGGATAGTGGGACAGCCATTTCCAACAGGGACGAGGAGAAATTTCTTCACTGGAAGGTTGTGTGTGTTTGGAATTCTCCACCTCAGTGGGATAGGCTTTGAGCCGAATGGCCTCTTTCTGCTCTGTAATGTGTTTTAGTGGTGTTAGTTCAGCGATAAAGAGGCTCGAGGGGCCAAAGTTGTATTGTTATGTTGTAAAGCAAGGGCTTTGAAGTCAGTTGTGCCACCTCCTATCAATTCATAAAGGACAGAAAGAGAATTTCAAATCAGGAAAACCTGTTAGCCAATCTCATTCATTGTTCATTCGAGATGTAAGGCATCGAACAGCCTCGAAGAGCACTTGTCTCTTTCTCTACTTTATAACCCCATTGTGTTAAAATCAGACAAAGAACTATAGGATCAACAGTGCAGAAGGAGACCTTTTGGCCCATCGAGCCTGCACTGACAACAATCCCACCCAGGTCCTATCCCCGTAACCCCACATATTTATCTTCCGAATCCCCCTGACACTAAGGGTCAATTTAGCATGCCCAATCAACCTAACCCACACATCTTTGGACTGTGGGAGGAAACCGGAGTACCCGGAGGAAACCCATGCAGATATGGGGAGAACGTGCATTCTCCACACAGTCACCCGAGCCTGGAATCGAACCCAGGTCCCTGGCGCTGTGAGGCAGCAGTGCTAACCACTGTGCCACCCGTCTTTATACAACCTCTTGCCCAGGATTTCTGACTATCTTCCTTCGAATCATAGAAACTTGCAGCACAGAAGGAGGCTATTCAGCCCATTGTGTCTGGACTAGTTCTTTGAAAGAGCATCATATTTAGACTGAATCTCGGCTCACACACCTTCACCTTGCAATTTTTCCATTTCCCCATTAGTTTTTCAACGTTAAGATTTTTTGAACCATTATTTGGCATTAATAATATATCCTAATTTAGACGGTCATTTTCTCTTAGATAAACACCCTGCATTAAGCATCTTTTCCACAATTATAGAAATCTCAAATCGACACGAGACTAGAACTGAGAAAATATAGAGGCTGCTTAATACGCTTATAGCAAACATAACCTCTGAGATTCAGCTTTCACTTGTATCACTGCTCAGTAACGCAACTTGCAGAACCTCAATGATAACAGTCTGCCCAATACAGAAAGGGGAAAGTCCCCTCACTGCAGAACCTCGATCCCAGTCACAATGTTCCAGGAACCGCAATCGATACCCTTATCATGTCAACACAGAGTTAATTAGAGAAATTATAGCACAGGAAAAGGCCATTCATTTCAAATGGCCCACGTCTGTGTTAACACTCCACACTCTGTCAAAAAGAAGCAGGGGGCGTGTTTCTGCGCCACAATTCTGGCAAGGCTGGGCCTGATAGAGCCAGCAACGCAAGCTCCACAGAGCGCACCCCAATCTCAGTAACGGAAAAGGCCCCCCAAGGACATCCAGACCCCCGGCAAACAAGGGAGACACCTCCAACCCTCGAACACAGCGGGCAAACCTCCCCTCAATGGCTGGGTCACCTCCCTCCCACACCACACAGAAATCAGGGTGACCCGACCCGCCATCCACCTTTGCCAGAATCAGGAGGGCATCCCCCCATTCCCAGTGTCTGTCCACCCCTCCCCCAACCCTTACCATTGCTCCCACCACATAATGGATCAATTCTGACCCTTGAAATGTCAAACACCATGAGGAGAATTGGAAAGGACAATAGAACATTGGAACAGAAGGAGGCCATTCAGTCCCTTTAATTGTTCTGCCATTCCGTTAGATCAAGGCAGAACTGTGTTTTAAATCTGTAAGGCTGTGGGGACTGTGGTTAGCTAAATAACTCTTGCAGGGATCCAGAACAGACTGAATGGGCCAAATGGCCTCCTTCAGTTGTTGTATGACTTAACTCTATCTAGTTGCCAAGGTTCTATAATCCTTAAACACCCTTACCAACAAAGGATGTGGGAATGGAAAGTTAACATGAACAATTGGGATCAAACCTAGATTTAACATTGAGGAACCTGATGATCTTGGAGTAAGAGATATCGGACTTGCTGCTTACCGTGGAGCCTTTCTCTCCAGGAGGTCCCAGAGGACCTGGATCACCGCGATCACCCTGAATTAAAAAATAAACATCACAAAGTCAAGCAATGGCTCCCTTCACAATCAGGCTGTCAAACAATCACTGCAGGTACTGCCAACCAGCACCGTGGCACAGCGGTTAGCACTGCTGCCTCACAGCGCCAGGGACCCAGGTTCAATTCCCGGCATGGGTCACTATCTGTGTGGAGTCAGCACGTTCTCCCCGTGTCTGCGTGGGTTTCCTCCGGATTCCTCCCACAGTCCAAAGATGTGCTGGTTAGGTTGATTGGCCATGCTAAATTGCCCCTTAGTGTCAGGGGGATTTGCAGGGTAAATATGTGGGGTTATGGGAATAGGGTCTGGGTGGGATTGTGGTCAGTACAGACTCGATGGGCCGAATGGCCTCCTTCTGTACTGTAAGGATTCTATGATGTTACAGGCTATTTGGCCCATTCGAGTCTTCTCTACTACTCAACAAGATCATGGCTGATCTTCTACCGGAACTCCACCCTCTGGTACCAACCCATATCTCTTAATTCCCTTCGTAACCGAAAACCTATCGACTTCTGTCTGGAATACACGCAATCACTAAGAACCCACACAACCCCCGGGGTAAAGAATCCCAAATACTTATCACCCTTTGAGTGAATAAATATCTCCTCCTCTCAGCTCTACCCTGGATTCTGAGATTGTGACCGTCTCCGAGATTTTCCAGCGAGGGGAAGCAGCCTCAACCCTATCATCCCCTTCGAAACGTTATGGAGGGCGATTCTCCCAAAGAAAGTGTCGAATTGTAGGAAGAATGGAGTAAATCCCATTGATTTTATTAGTGGGTGTTCAGAGAAGAATCTCCCACAGTCTGTGCACTGCAAATTTCCGTGATTCACGTTGAAAATCAGGGAGCGGGGCCTATTCCCGCTGGAGAGGCCGGCAGCATAGCGTTGAGCGGACCACTGCGCATGTACCGACCAGTCAGTGCTGAGATTGGCTCATGCACAGAGGCCCCGCACTGCTGGCCTCCAGATCACTGGCCAGACCCGTGATCTCCACACTGCCAGCCCTGCCACCCCCCCACGACCCAATCGCTGGCACCCCGAACATACCAGGGCCCGCCTCGACCCCCACCCCTGCCTCGCAGTCCCGATCTCCCAATCCCACCCCCCCCGACATTCCTTCCCCACTGGCAGCCCCGAATCCCCCCAGCAGACTAACCCTCCCCACTCGCCCCATTCCCCTTGGCACCTCCCCAACCCCGATGGCCAGCCCCATGCAGAGTGGCAGCGGGACCCCTTCACCTCCACCGATCGTGCCCAGAGGCCCTGCCCCCATCAGGCCCTGCCCCCGTTAGGCTCCACCCCCTTGGCAGTGCCCGATGCCTGGTGGGCAGTGCCAGGATCCCCCCTGTCCATTGGCACTTTTCCCCCGGGTCAGTGCCAGGGGCCCAGGCTGGCACTGCCAAGATGGCAAAGCCAGGGCACACCCTCCAACCCCCAATCCTGTGGGGGGCCTCGATGGGCCCCCTTCAGTCCAGTGGGGTCGGGCCGCCAGCTCCCCACAAGTGGAGATGCCAGCGAGCACAGAGATGATCGTCCTGGGCTTGCTAATGATATTTAAAATACATGCTAATTGGAATTTGCATATATTATGCTGCTCTGCGCCGATTTCTGGTGCGGGGCTGACGGCGCTGGAAATCCGTCTGCTGGAAAAGCCCGGAGGCCGCGGCGCCCAGTGTGGAGCCCAAGAAACAGCCTCCCCTCGAGTCTCCCAGCCCGCTGCGTGACAGGAGCAGCGCAGCGGGATGGCAGAACCCCCTCCCTATAGGTTTGACAGAGGTCACCCCTCAGTTTTCTAAACATCAGGCAATTATAAGGTGGAGATGCCGGCGTTGGACTGGGGTAAACACAGTAAGAAGTCTCACAACACCAGGTTAAAGTCCAACAGGTTTATTTGGTAGCATGAGCTTTCGGAGCACTGCTCCTCCCTCAGGTGAGTGGAGAGTTGGGTTCACAAACAGAGCATATATAGACACAGACTCAATTATAAGACTCGCATTCCAACCATTATCTTGTAATTGAGTTTGTATCTATATATGCCCTGTTTGTGAATCCAACTCCCACTCACCCGAGGAAGGAGCGAGACACCGAAAGCTCGTGTTACCAAATAAACCTGTTGGACTTTAATCTGGTGTTATGAGACTTCTTACAGGGAATGATAGGCCTTGTTTCTTCAACTGCCTCCTATGGGATGATCCAATCATTCCAGGAATAATCTGATGAATCTCTGGCGCACTCCCTCCAGAACAAACAAAAATGGAAAGTTCTGGATAAACTCAGCAGGTCCGGCAGTGATTGTGCGGAGAGAAACAGAGTTAAATTTTGGAGCTCAGAGTTCTGGGGGCAAGAATGTTCTCCAGAATACAACGAGACACAAAGTGGACACAGCATTCCAGATGTGGTCTCACTAATGCCGTGTGAATTCCAGTTGTAGCAAAACTTCTTTATCATTAGAACGCATTTTGCAATTTGGATCGGATTAAAAGATAAATTCTGCACAAACTGGCTGCCATGTTTTTGACATTACAACATTTCAAAAAGATGACTTTGTTGGCCGTGAAGCACTTTGGGACATTCTGTAGAAGGTGCGATAGAAATGCAAGTTATATTTTTAACACAAACATGACCTTGGTTTGTCGTGTGTCTTTGTGCTTTTGATGATCAGAATGACTTCACGAAGCAGACACACGTTTCACACTGACACGATGTACAGATGTGTCCCGACACTGGGGTAACCCTTTCCCCTTTACACAGACTGAGTATCAAACATCTGCCAGAGATACAGCAATTGCTGAGAATTTGAATCATTCAGACCCACGGCATATTTCCATCTCCAAACCAAATCCCTGTGGATTTACCGCATCACTGCAAGAATTCAAACCTCTGCTGCCCATGTTTTAACTCGTGCCAAGTCCACTTTACTCACCAGCTCCTGCGCTTTCTGACCTACTTGGCTCCCAGTTCAGAAAGGCCTCAAATTTAAAATTCTCATGGCCTTACCCCTCCCTCTCTCTGTAACCTCCTCCAGCCCCTACACCCCTCCCTCTCTCTGTAACCTCCTCCAGCCCCTACACCCCTCCCTCTCTCTGTAACCTCCTCTAGCCCCTACACCCCCTCCCTATCTCTGTAACCTCCTCTAGCCCCTACACCCCCTCCCTCTCTCTGTAACCTCCTCCAGCCCCTACACCCCTCCCTCTCTCTGTAACCTCCTCCAGCCCCTACATCCTCCCTATCTCTGTAACCTCCTCCAGCCCCTACACCCCCTCCCTATCTCTGTAACCTCCTCCAGCCCCTACACCCCCTCCCTAGCTCTGTAACCTCCTCCAGCACCTACACCCCTCCCTATCTCTGTAACCTCCTCCAGCCCCTACACCCTCTCTATCACTGTAACCTCCTCCAGCCCCTACACCCCTCCCTCTCTCTGTAACCTCTTCCAGCCCCTACATCCTCTCTATCTCTGTAACCTCCTCCAACTCCTACACCCTCTCCCTATCTCTGTAACCTCCTCCAGCCCCTACACCCCCTCCCTCTCTCTGTTACCTCCTCCAGCCCCTACATCCTCCCTATCTCTGTAACCTCCTCCAGCCCCTACACCCCCTCCCTATCTCTGTAACCTCCTCCAGCCCCTACATCCTCCCTATCTCTGTAACCTCCTCCAGCCCCTACATCCTCCCTATCTCTGTAACCTCCTCCAGCACCTACACCCCTCCCTATCTCTGTAACCTCCTCCAGCCCCTACATACCCTCCGTATCTCTGTAATCTCCTTCAGCCCCAATACCCTTCCCTATCTTTGTAACCTCCTCCAGCCCCGACACCCATCTCTACCTCTGTAACCTTCTCTAGCCCCAACACCCTCCCTATCTCTGTAACCTCCTCCAGCCCCTACACCCTTCCCTATCTCTGACATTCCCGCTGACAGTGCAGCACTCCCTCAGTACAGACCCTCTGACAGTGCGGCACTCCCGCAGTACAGACCCTCTGACAGTGCAGCACTCCCTCAGCACTGACCCTCTGACAGTGCAGCACTCCCTCAGCACTGACCCTCTGACAGTGCGGCACTCCCTCAGTACTGACCCTCTGACAGTGCGGCAGTCCCTCAGTACTGACACTCTGACAGTGCGGCACTCCCTCAGTACTGACCCTCTGACAGTGCGGCACTCCCACAGCACTGACCCTCTGACAGTGCGGCACTGCCTCAGTGCTGACCCTCTGACAGTGCGGTCCTCCTCAATACTGACCCTCTGACAGCACGGCACTCCCTCAGCACTGACCGTCTGACAGTGCGGCACTCCCTCAGTACTGACCCTCTGACAGTGTGGTACTCCCTCACCACTGGCCCTCTGACAGGGCAGCACTCCCTCAGCACTGACCCTCTGACAGTGCAGCGCTCCGTCAGTACTGACCCTCTGACAGTGCGGCACTCCCTCAGCACTGACCCTCTGACAGTGCGGCACTCCCTCAGCACTGACCCTCTGACAGTGCGGCACTCCCTCAGTACTGACCCTCTGACAGTGCAGCACTCCCTCAGTACTGACCCTCTGACGGTGGGACCTGAACACTCTGCACAGTGGGGAGAAAGTTACCATCTGAGCCACAGGTGACACTGTTGCTATGTAGCATTGATCATTCAGTGGTCAGAAATCCAATGTGTGTTCCCAACACTTGCCAAGGCAAAGTTGATAAACGACATTTCAAAATGAAGTTCACATTCTGCACAATAGCCAAATTTAACAGTCGCCCAGAAATGACACTGATTCTTTGGAGAAATGCTTTGCACGGTCTGACCCAGTCCGTGGGTTTGTTATTTTAACTGAAGCATTGCTTTTGTTGGTGATGTATACTTTCCAAAGAGTGAGCAGGAGGAATCTGATACTGAATCACACAACGCTACGGCAGGGCTTCCTCAAGAAACAGGAAAGGAACGGTTTTGGACAGCCTCTTAGTGTTGAGAATTCGAAAGATTGTCCAATCTGTTGAAAGTACGTGAACCATGTGGTCCTCACTGTGAGAGTCAGTCTCTGAGGCTGTTTCCCCATCCCCCGCTTTACTGGACAGCTCATCGATAGAAACATTGGGCGGGACTTTCCGGCCTCGATCGAACGAGACTGGAAATTCCCGCCACAGGTCAGCGGACATTTCCATTGTCCGCCCCTCGCCTGCTCCAATTCCTGGCGGGCAGGGTGGTGGAATTCCAATAATATAAACTAGAAGTAGGAGGAGGCCATTCGGCCCTTCAAGTCTGCTCCGCCCTTCATTTTGATCATGGCTGATCATCGAATTCAATATCCTGATTCCCCCCTTCCCCCCATATCTCTTAATCCCTTTAGCCCCAAGAGCTATATCTAATTCCTTCTTGAAATCAGACAATGTTTTGGCCTCAACTACTTTCTGTGGGAATGAATTTCACACATTCACCACCCTCTGAGTGAAGAAATTTCTCCCCACCTCAGTTGGAAAACATTTACCCCTTATCCTCAAACTATGTCCCCTAGTTCTGGACTCCCCCACTATTTGGAACATTCTTTAGTTTGGAGATTACTCATCATTGTCCCAGCAATTTTATTTTAATATCCCTCATGCAACTACATAAGAGACTGGTTAACACCTTTGAGGTTCATGGGTAGGAGGGTCTGTGAGAGTTTGGTGAAATAAATTGGCTCTTCACCCAACAGAATGAGGACAATGGTATGGAACTCAGACACAGAGACTGTGACATTCTTGAGCAAATTGACATAGGGAAGGACAAGGTATTGGAGGTGTTGGCAGCCTTAAAAGTGGATAAATCTCCAGGTCCAGATGAATTGTGCCCCGGGCTGCTGTGGGAGGCAAGGGAGGAGATTGCAGGGGCTCTGACCCAAATTTTCAGTTCCTCTCTGGCCACGGGGGAGGTGTCAGACGACTGGAGAACAGCTAATGTGGTTCCGTTATTTTAGAAGGGTTGTAGAGATAAACCAGGGAACTATAGACCAGTGAGTCTCACGTCAGTAGTCGGGAAACTATTAGAGAAAGTTCTGAAGGAGACCATCTATCTCCACTTGGAGAGGCAAAGCTTGATCAGGGATAGTCAGCATGGCTTCGTCAGAGGAGGGTCATACCTAACAAATTTGATTGAATTTTTTGAGGAGGTGACCAGGTGTGTAGATGAGGGTAGTGCAGTCGATGTAGTTTATATAGATTTCAGCAAAGCCTTTGACAAGGTCCCATATGGGAGACTTGTAAAGAAGGTAAATTTACATTGGGTTTAGGGTAATTTGATAAAGTGGATTCAATATTGGCTCAGTTGTATAAGACAGAGGGTGATGACAGAAGGCTGTTTCCGTGACTGGAAGCCAATGTCCAGTGGTGTACCACAGGGATCTGTGTTGGGCCCCCTATTATTCATCATTTATATAAATGACATTGATGACTATGTGGGGGTAGGATTAGTAAGTTCGCAGATGACACATAGATTGGACGGTGGTTAACAGTGAGGCAGAGTGTCTTGGGCTACAAGAAGAAATAGACGGAATGGTCAAATGGGCAGATAAGTGGCAAATGGAATTTAACCCTGAAAAGTGTGAGGTGATAGACTTTGGAAGGAGTAATTTGACAAGAAAGTACTCAATGAATGGTAGGACACTTGGAAGTTCTGGGGAACAACATGGCGTGTTTGTCCACAGATCTCTGAAAGCGGAAGGGCATGTTAGCAGGGTGGTGAAAACGGCAGATGGGACACTTGCTTTTATCAATCGAGGCAGATTACAAAAGCAGAGAGGTCATGTTGGAGTTGTATAGAACTTTGGTGAGGTCACAGCTGGAGCACTGTGTGTAGTTCTGGTCGCCACATTATAGGAAGGATGTGATTGCACTGGAGGGGGTGCAGAGGAGATTCACCAGGATGCTGCCTGGGATGGAGCGTTTAAGTTATGAGGAGAGGTTGGATAGGCTTGGGTTGTTTTGTTGGAGCAGAGAAGACTGAGGGGCGACCTGATCGAGGTGTTCAAGATTATGAGAGACATGGGCAGAGTGGGTAAGGAGCAGCTGTTCCCCTTCGTTGAAAGGTCAGTCACGAGAGGATATAGGTTCAAGGTGAGGGGCAGGAAGTTTGGGGGGGTTATGAAGAAAAATGTTTTTACCTAGGGAGTGGTGACGTTCTGGAATGCGCTGCCTGGGAGGGTGGTGGAGGGGGGATGCCTCACATCCTTTAAAAAGTATCTGGATGAGCACTTGGCACATCATAACATTCAGGGCTATGGGCCAAGTGCTGGCAGATGGGATTAGGCGGGAGTTCAGGTGTTTCTGATGTGTCGGTGCAGACTCGATGGGCTGAAGGGCCTCTTCTGCGCTGTATGATTCTATGAAGGATTGAAAAAACTGAGTCGTGGTAAATAGCTGTTTTTCAGCCTGGAGGATGGTAGACAGACAGGGTCAGGGCTTTGGACCACTGCTTTTATTGATATATAAATGATTGGGATACAGAGTAAAATTTCAAACTTGCCAATGATACCAAGCTTGGAGGTGTGGCAGACACCAATGGACTGCAAAAGGATATATATATATATATAATATATATGTGTATATAGATAGATAGACTAGCAGAATGGGCACACAAGTGGCAGATGGAATTTAATATAGAGAAGTGTGAGGTAAGAGAGATGAGGAGAGGTAATATAGTCTTATTGGCACAGTTTGAAAGAGTGCGCAAGAACAAGGGACTTGGGGCTCATGTGCATAGATCTTGTGAAGGTCGCAGGACATATTGAGAGAGTAGTTAGCAAAGTATATGGAACCTTGGGTTTGATAAATAGAGGCAGTGAGTACAAAAGTGGCAAGGTTTTTTATTTGTTTATGAGATGTGGGAGTCTGTTGTCCTTCTAGCTGGTGGAGGTGACGGGTTTGGAAGGTATTGTTGAAGGAGGCTTGATGAGTTTCTGCAGTGCATTTTGTAGATGGTGTGGCTGCGACTGTGCGTCAGAGGGGGAAGGGAGTGAGGGAAGGTTTAGAATTGTTTTAGGAGATTTAAAATGTGTCAAATTTTAAAATGTAATCATTTTTCTTACTTTACTTTTCTGTCTCAATCGCTTCTTTCTGTGTTTTGCTTTCTGTACCCACTTTGCCACTGAAGTCACCCCCATTACCCTCTCCATCCTCACACTGTTATTCTCCGAGTCTGATCGGTTAAGGAGATGGACTGTGATGTTCGCCGCTCACTCTCAATGGGCACAAAAGTTGACAGCTGGATGTTGTGAGTGTAACACAGCCGACATCATTGGATGCCCGGTTATTGTAAAATCCAGCCTGCTGCGTCACAAACCTCAGCCCAGGATTGGCTGGCTTGCTGCTTTCAGGGACAGGGAGAATACAGATGGAGCGTGAGGCGGTAAAATCCAATTCCAGTGTCTTGTGCTTAAACAAAGGAGACTACAAAGAGATGAGGGAAACATTGGCTAAGGTAGACTGGGAGCAAAAACTTTATGGTGGGAGAATTGAGGAACAGTGGAGGACTTTCAAAGCAATCTTTCACAGTGCTCAGCAAAAGTATATACCAGTGATAAGGAAGGACTGTAGAAAAAGAGATAATCAGCCATGGATATCTAAGGAAATAAAGGAGGGGATCAAATTGAAAGAAAATGCATACAAAGTGGCAAAGATTAGTGGGAACCTAGAGGATTGGGAAATCTTTAAAGGGCAGCAGAAAGCCATGAAAAAAGCTATAAAGAAAAGTAAGATGGATTATGAGAGTAAACTAGCTCAGAATATAAAAACAGACAGCAAAAGTTTCTAGAACCATAGAACCATAGAAAATTACAGCTCAGAAACAGGCCTTTTGGCCCTTCTTGTCTGTGCCGAACCATTTTTTGCCTAGTCCCACTGACCTGCAATAGAAATAGACCTACAAATATATAAAACGAAAAAGAGCGGCTAAAATAAACATTGATCCTTTAGAGGATGAGAAGGGGTATGTAATAACTGGAAATGAGGAAATGGCTGAGGCATTGAACAGGTATTTTGTGTCGGTCTCCACAGTGGAAGACACAATAACATGTCAAAAATTGATGGCAGGAAGGTTATGGCAGGTGAGAACCGAGAAACTATCATTATCACGAAAGAGGTAGTGTTGGGCAAGTTAATGGGGCTAAAGGTAGACAAGTCTCCTGGTCCTGATGGAATGCATCCCAGGGTACTAAAAGAGATGGCGGAGGAAATAGCAAATGCACTAGTGGTAATTTACCAAAATTCGCTGGACTCTGGGGTGGTTCCCGCAGATTGGAAAACAGTAAATGTGACGTCACTGTTTAAAAAAGGAGGTAGACAAAAGGCAGGTAACTATAGGCCGGTTAGCTTAACTTCTGTAATAGGGAAAATGCTTGAATCCATCATCAAGGAAAAAATAGCGAGACATCTGGATATAAATTGTCCCATTGGTAAGACGCAGCATGGGTTCATGAAGGGAAGGTCATTTGTCACTTTCATTTTTTTCATTGCTCCCAAAGAACAAAGAACAAAGAACAGTACAGCACAGGAAACAGGCCCTTCGGCCCTCCAAGCCTGTGCCGCTCCTTGGTCCAACTAGACCAATCGTTTGTATCCCTCCATTCCCAGGCTGCTCATGTGACTATCCAGGTAAGTCTTAAACGATGTCAGCGTGCCTGCCTCCACCACCCTACTTGGCAGCGCATTCCAGGCCCCCACCACCCTCTGTGTAAAAAACGTCCCTCTGATGTCTGAGTTATACTTCGCCCCTCTCAGCTTGAGTCCGTGACCCCTCGTGATCGTCACCTCCGACCTGGGAAAAAGCTTCCCACTGTTCACCCTATCTATACCCTTCATAATCTTGTATACCTCTATTAGATCTCCCCTCATTCTCCGTCTTTCCAAGGAGAACAACCCCAGTCTACCCAATCTCTCCTCATAGCTAAGACCCTCCATACCAGGCAACATCCTCGTAAACCTTCTCTGCACTCTCTCCAATGCCTCCACGTCCTTCTGGTAGTGCGGCGACCAGAACTGGACGCAGTACTCCAAATGTGGCCTAACCAGCGTTCTATACAGCTGCATCATCAGACTCCAGCTTTTGTACTCTATACCCCGTCCTATAAAGGCAAGCATACCATATGCCTTCTTCACCACCTTCTCCACCTGTGTTGCCACCTTCAAGGATTTGTGGACTTGCACACCTAGGTCCCTCTGTGTTTCTATACTCCTGATGACTCTGCCATTTATTGTATAACTCCTCCCTACATTATTTCTTCCAAAATGCATCACTTCGCATTTATCCGGATTAAACTCCATCTGCCACCTCTCCGCCCAATTTTCCAGCCTATCTATATCCTGCTGTATTGCCCGACAATGCTCTTCGCTATCCGCAAGTCCAGCCATCTTCGTGTCATCCGCAAACTTGCTGATTACACCAGTTACACCTTCTTCCAAATCATTTATATATATCACAAATAGCAGAGGTCCCAGTACAGAGCCCTGCGGAACACCACTGGTCACAGACCTCCAGCCGGAAAAAGACCCTTCGACCACTACCCTCTGTCTCCTATGGCCAAGCCAGTTCTCCACCCATCGAGCCACTTCTCCTTGTATCCCATGAGCCTTAACCTTCTTAACCAACCTGCCATGTGGGACTTTGTCAAATGCCTTACTGAAATCCATATAGACGACATCCACGGCCCTTCCTTCATCAACCGTTTTTGTCACTTCCTCAAAAAACTCCACCAAATTTGTAAGGCACGACCTCCCTCTTACAAAACCATGCTGTCTGTCACTAATGAGATTGTTCCGTTCTAAATGCACATACATCCTGTCTCTAAGAATCCTCTCCAACAACTTCCCTACCACGGACGTCAAGCTCACCGGCCTATAATTTTCTGGGTTATCCCTGCTACCCTTCTTAAACAACGGGACCACATTCGCTATCCTCCAATCCTCAGGGACCTCACCCGTGTCCAAAGAAGCGACAAAGATTTCCGTCAGAGGCCCAGCAATTTCACCTCTCGTCTCCCTGAGCAGTCGAGGATAGATGCCATCAGGCCCTGGGGCTTTGTCAGTTTTAATGTTCCCTAAAAAACCTAACACTTCCTCTCTTGTAATGGAGATTTTCTCTAACGGGTCAACACCTCCCTCCGAGACACTCCTGGTTAACACGCCCCTCTCCTTCGTGAATACCGATGCAAAGTATTCATTTAGGATCTCCCCTATTCCCTTGGGTTCTAAGCATAATTCCCCTCCTTTGTCCCTGAGAGGTCCGATTTTCTCCCTGACAACTCTTTTGTTCCTAACGTATGAATAGAATGCCTTAGGATTCTCCTTAATCCTGCCTGCCAAGAACATCTCGTGACCTCTTTTTGCCCTTCTAACTCCCCGTTTGAGATCTTTCCTACTCTCTCTGTATTCCTCCAGAGCTCCATCTGTTTTTAGTTGCCTGGACTTAACGTACGCCTCCCTTTTCATTTTAATCAGATCCTCAATTTCCCTGGTTATCCACGGCTCTCGAATCCTACCTTTCCTATCTTTCCTTTTTACAGGCACATGCCTATCCTGCAGCCTTATCAATAGTTCCTTAAAAGACTCCCACATGCCAGACGCGGACTTACCCTCGAACATCCTCTCCCAATCAACATCCACCAATTCCTGCCTAATCCGGCTATAGTCAGCCTTCCCCCAATTTAGCACCCTGCCCGTAGGACAGCACTCATCCTTGTCCATTACTATCCTAAAGTTAACAGAGTTGTGGTCACTATTTGCCACATGTTCCCCTACCGAAACTTTGACGACCTAGCCGGGCTCATTTCCCAGAACTAGGTCCAGTATAGCCCCCTCTCTAGTCGGGCTATCTACATACTGTTCCAAAGAACCTTCCAGTACGCATTTTACAAATTCCTCCCCGTCCGGTCCCCCAGCTCTAAGCACTTTCCAGTCTGTGCCAGGGAAATTAAAGTCCCCCACTACAACATGGGGGTTTGACTAATTTGGTGGAATTATTTGAGAACATTACATGTGCAGTGGACAATGGGGAACCTGTGGATGTGATGTATCTGGATTTCCAGAAGGCATTTGACAAGGTGCCGCACCAAAGACTGCTACATAAGATAAAGGTGCACAGTGTTACGGGTAATGTATTAGCATGGATAGAGGATTGGTTAACTAACAGAAAGCAAAGAGTGGGGGTAAATGGGTGTTTTTCTGGTTGGCGATCAGTGACTAGTGGTTTGCCTCAGGGATCAGTGTTGGGACTGCAATTGTTTATGATTTACATAGGTGATTTGGAGTTGGGGACCAAGTGTAGTGTGTCAAAATTCGCAAATGACACTAAGATGGTGGCAGAGCAAAGTGTGCAGAGGACGCTGAAAGTCTGCAAAGGGATATAGATAGTCTAAGTGAGTGGGCGAGGGTCTGGCAGATGGAGTACAATGTTGGTAAATGTGAGGTCATCCATTTTGGTAGGAATAACAGCAAAGTGGACTATTATTTAAATGGTAAAAAATTGCAGCATGCTGCTGTGCAGAGGGACCTGGGTGTCCTTGTGCAGGAATCTCAAGGAGTTGGTTTGCAGGTGCAGCAGGTAATTAAGAAGGCAAGTGGAATTTTGTCCTTCAGTGCTAGAGGGATGAAGTTTAAAAACAGCAAGGTTATGTTGCAGCTGTATAAAGTGCTGGTGAGGCCACACCTGGAGTACTGTGTACAGTTTTGGTCTCCTTACTTGAGAAAGGATATACTGACACTGGAGGGGGTGCAGAGGAGATTCACTAGGTTGATTCCGCAGTTGAGAGGGTTGGCTAATATAGAGAGACTGAGTAGACTGGGGCTATACTCATTGGAATTCAGAAGAATGAGGGGAGATCTTATAGAAACATATAAGATTATGAAGGGAATAGATAAGATAGAAGCAGGGAAGTTGTTTCCACTGGCGGGTGAAACTAGAACTAGGGGGCATAGCCTCAAAATAAGGGGAAGCAGATTTAGGACTAAGTTGAGGAGGAATTTCTTCACGCAGTGGGTTGTGAATCTGTGGAATTCCCTGCCCAGTGAAGCAGTTGAGGCTACCTCATTGAATGTTTTTAAGGCAAGGATAGATACATTTTTGAACAATAAAGGAATTAAGGGTTATGGTGAGCGGGCGGGTAAGTGGAGCTGAGTCCACAAAAAGATCAGCCATGATCTTATTGAATAGTGGAGCAGGCTCGAGGGGCCAGATGGCCTAAATCCTGCTCCTAGTTCTTATGTTTTTATGTTCTTATGAAACACCTTAAACTGCTGGCAAAAAACAACTGATTTTTCAGGAAAAAATTGTAAGGCTTTGAGGTGATTATTGGAATGTGGGTTTTACCTTTTCACCAAGTATTCCGCTGAGACCTCTCGGCCCTGGCAAGCCAACAGGACCCTGCAGAGAGACAAAGACAGCAAACGTTACACTCCATGGAAATTAGTCTGATCATGTTCATATATAAGAGAACAGGAGGAGGCCATTCTGTCCCTTGACAGCATGGTGGGAGGGATGTGGTGCATCATAGAATCTCACAGTGCAGGAGATGGCCATTGGGCCCATCGAGTGTTCACTGGCAACAATCCCAACCTATCCCTGTAACCCATGTATTTACGCTAGCTAGTCCCCCTGACACTTAGGGACAATTTCGCATGGCCGATCCACTTAATCCACACATCTTTGGAGTGTTGGAGGAAACCAGGGCACTCGAAGGAAACCCACGCAGACACAGGGAGAATGTGCAAACTCCACACAGACAGTCACCCAAGCCGGGAACTGAACCCGGGTCCCTGGTGCTGTGAGGCGGCAGTGCTAACCACTCTGCCACTGTGCCACGGTGGTGGCAAACCATCAAACCCACTGAGGAATAACCAAGTTTCTGGTGAACAGAGTTACAATGGGGCATTTCCAGACCTATTAATAGGTGTGCGTCAGGAAAGTCTGAAACTGAAACTTCTGGCAGCAGCTCTCCGTTCAGCCTCATCAAACAGGACGAGGAGATTCTGGACATATTTATGCTGCAGATTCACTGAACTGGAATGAGGCACCGAGTGGCTTCGTCACCAGAAAGAAGTCTGATTGCTCTGGGTTCGAATCAAATCAAGATGAAGAGGCGAAAGGCCACCGCTCGAACCCAGTTGTAATACATTTTAGGAAATATTACTCATGGTTTGCCAAATGAAACACAAACTAAAACCATATTGTGTGTGTAAGCTTTTTATTATAGGTTAAATCTATAAAAGACTTCAGTAAAACCCTTTTATAATGTGCTAGCCTATCTGGATGGTATCAAGTACGATACATTGCTGTACTATGTAATTAGAAAGATCTGTGCATAATGTGGAGTTTTACACCTGTATATCGTAAGCAACCATGTTCTTTGACTTCCTGAGGATAGCTCTAAAGGATTGCTGCATCTGTTTTAACCCATTGCCTCCGGAACTAAGCGAATCAGAGGAATGGGAGCAGATAGCCCTGTTCCGTAACTTCAGGGCTGCTCATAGTGATGCCAATATTCTCAGGCAGTGTGGAGATAACCCGGTAGTTCTCCATCAGTGAAGCCTGATATAAGTGACTGGGAATGATTACATACACAGCATTTAAAATGGGGAGATGTGACACTGTCACTAGGGCAGCAATACAGTGGGTCCAGGCTGATGCCCTGGGGACACAGGTTCAGGTCAAACTGCAGCAACTAGTGGCACGGTGGCAGAGTGGTTAGCACTGCTGCCTCACAGCGCCAAGGACCCGGGTTCGATTCCCGGGTTGGGTCACTGTCTGTGTGGAGTTTGCACGTTCTCCCCATGTCTGCGTGGGTTTCCTCCGGGTGCTCCGGTTTCCTCCCACAGTCCCAAAGGCATGCTGGTTAGGGTGCATTGGCCGTGCTAAATTCTCCCTCAGTGTACCCGAACAGGCGCCGGAGTGTGGCGACTAGGGGATTTTCACAGTAACTTCATTGCAGTGTTAATGTAAGCCTACTTGTGATACTAATAAATAAACGTTAATTTAAATTCAATTCATAAATCTGGAATATAAATCTACTCACAGGGATCTTGCCCCCGTCACCATCAATTGTTGTAAAAACCCATCTGGTTCACTGATGCCCTTTAGGAAAGGAAATCTGCCGTCCTTACCCGGTCTGGCCTACATGTGACTCCAGAGCCACAGCAATGTGGTTGACTCTTATCTGTCCCTCTGAAATGGCCGAGTGAGACACCTGTTCAAGGGCAGTTGAGGATGGGTAATAAATGCTGGCCTTGCCAGCGACACTCACATGAAAGAATAAAGAAATTCAAGGTGCAATTTGGGCAAAAATGACTTTCGCTCAACTTCCCTCAGCACAGTCACATGCTGACACTACGGAGAAGGTGACGCCTCAACACATTGTCAACTAATTTCATAGCTGCATTGAAAGGCTCTCTCAGTGGTATCAAGACGAGGGATGTCAGACTGGCAGCTGTAGGACTTTTAATAGAGGAAAAACCCTTTTCCCCCAGAGGGTGGTGAGGGCCTGGAATGCGCTGCCTGGGAGGGTGGTGGAGGCGGGGTGTCTCACATCCTTTAAAAAGGACCTGGATGAGCACTTGGTGCATCATAACATTTCAGGCTAAGGGCCACGTACTGGTGAATGGGATTAGGTGGGATCCGGTGTTTCTTGTGTGTTGGTGCAGATTCGATGGGCTGAAGGGCCTCTCCTGCACAGTATGATTCTATGATTCTAAGTCTAAGTGAGCTTTGTTCCGAGCTTGACTGGTGATCTTGAATTGGTTGTTAGTGTAGCTATTATCACACTCAGCAATGTTCAGCCAGTGCTGCCTGAATCACATCTAACAGCAGATATTTTGTTTTGGGTTTGGCGAGCGTGGGCTGGTTAAGTACAGTTTGTATTTGGCCTATTACAAACAACCGAAGCAATGTGTTTGATTTGATCAGCCAATCATTGGGATGTATGCGCCGGCACTGAAACTCACACACCGAGTTGCTCCATTATGTGGTCTGCAGACATCGCTTTGAACAGCAGTGTTCTGTTAGCGGAAAACAGCACTTGCATAGCCACCTCATAACCCACTGTTAGGTTCGATTCAGCAATTGCTGAGAGCACATGCTGAGAGTGCCAATAGCTACACTAATACACACTGTCATTTTCTCCATGGCAACCCCTTGGCCAATCAGAGTCGCCCTCCCAACCAATCAGTACCCTCTCCTCCTGTAGCATAGATTGCTGCCATCATTTGAAATTTGGCATTCTTGTGTTTGTCCTGATGAGTGCAAGATGAAAAACTTCAGCAGCATGTCACTCTACAATATAAATAATGTAACTGTCAGTTGACCTCTTGTGCACCCTCCTCTGTGTATGGATACAGTAATATATCCAGCCAACTCATTACACTCTCACTGGGATCACTTGAGATGTACAACTGGTATCTCCAGATGCACTGATCCACGTGTCCGAAAGATTCAGCAAAAGAACTGGCAAAGCACAATGTAATATTCAAAATGGAATTCAAAAGCCGGATCTATTCGCAATTCTCATGTTGAAACTTTCTAAGCTGTTCACAATCAACTAAATTTGGAGAAGAATCAAACCTACCGGTTCTCCAACCTTCCCAGTGTTTCCCAAGTCTCCTAGCTCCCCCTGTGTGAGCAGAATAAGGAGACAAAATGTTTATAATTAGTTATATAAACTTCTTTTACTGAGTTTAGAAGGAATAATTCTTTCCAGCAGTAGATAGGCCAGCATTGGTTGTAGTGCTGACAGAAAGATGTGCGTGTGTGTGTGTGTATGCATGTGTGCACACGCGTGTGTGCGTGTGTGCATGTGCATGTGTGCGTGCGCGTGAGGGTGTGTGTACGTGTGTGCGTGCGCGTGAGGGTGTGCGTGTGCAAAGAAGTTTCTTACAATGATAGAAGGCAGCGATTACCTTAACGCCTTCGGGTCCAAGCAGCCCTGGATAACCTTTCCGACCTGGTCTGCCCTGGAACATAACAAATGTAAACAAGACTATTTCAATGGCGAAACATAATTACACAGAGTTTACAACATAGGAAAAGGAGAAGGCCTCCAGCCCCTCCATTCAATGTCCACTCCATCCACCTGGGCTCCATAACCCTGAATAAACAATAGTATTCTGTTAATAAATGATAGTATTCTGTTGAGGACTGAGTACCTGAGGTTTTGTGCAGAGGTTTGGACCCATGTGACAATTCAACTAAAGGAATAGCTGAATGGGGAGTTGGAAAACCTGGAGGTGGATCCTTGCTGAAACAGCTGAGGAAAAACATTGCGTGAAAGAAAATTTTGAAGCGTGTTTTCCTTCAATCGAATTTGGGATCACTCATATGACATCTTGTGGGGGGGGGGTAGAATTTGGAGGATCGATTGAGTGGCATCTGTCACTGGGTTTCAGAGTGAGATGCTGTCTAATTAGTTAGTGTGGTGGGTTACAGGGACTGTGACAACATCATAGTGTAAGATATTGTGTAACCTGTATTATCCTTAAAATCTCTTTACATTTGTGAAGAAAATGGGAACGAAGGAGGACTAGAGTCAAATTTTCCATGTTTAATCAATGTTTTTTTCTTGTTGTTAGAAGGTAATTGGCAGACCTGTGTCTCTGATCCTTCCTGTTTCCTAAAAAAAGTAAAAGTTTACAGACTTTCGAGCCAGGATTCCATTCTGGGAGCTTCCTGTCCAATTGTAACACCAACTGGGATTCTGACAATTCACATATCTACATTTGAATAGTACTACAGGGGAATTAAGAGGAAGCAGTGGTGTAGTGGTATTGTCACTGGACTAGTGATCGAGAGACCCAGGGGAATGTCCTGGGGAACCAGATTCAAATCCCACCACGGCAGATGTTGCCATTTGAATTCAATAATTAATGATGGTGATTGTCATAAAAAACCCGTCTGGGTCACTAATGCCATTTAGGGAAGGAAATCTGCCATCCTTACCCAATCTGGCCTACATGTGACTCCAGACCCACAGCAATGTGGTTGACTCTTAGGTGCCCTCAGGGATGGGCAATAAATGTTAGCCCAGCCAGCGACGCCCATATCCCATGAACACATTTTTAAGAAGGTACTAAGAGGGCAGTGATAACCTGCGATAAATTTACTTTCTTCCTGCTATCTGGAAATCTATAGCTTTGGCATTCTGAAAATAAATGATAAGTTAAACACACAAGGCAAGCGTCAGCAACATCTGCCTTGCAATTGCATGTCAATTAAAATTGATATCTTAATTGTTATTGCGCTGAAGCAGAACACCACGCCTCACTTGAAACCTCGCTTTTGATGTTATGAACTCATTTGGAAACTGGATAATTGTCTTGGCAGTTTTCACATTCAAGCCACATACTAATCCTGTGAGCGACATGTCAGATATGCCCATCTGCAGATCAGGTAGGGCAAAGAGATCTTTCCAGAAACATCTACCAAGGGACATAAACTCGTCAACAATTAAAGAACAGCATTAATCTCCTTTGTGTACATTCCAACAGTTCTCAGAACACATTGCAGATAAAAACTGTTGGCATGTATTCCAGCAACATGCTGACACCTATGATTCAATTCATCAACTGGAGTTTCTGCTAAAAGTTAAATAAAAGCCCCATTATTCCAGAAAGGAAATTGGCACTTTTTACATGTGACTAATTGCACA
The DNA here is from genome assembly GCF_964213995.1 of Mustelus asterias. Taxonomy (NCBI): domain Eukaryota; kingdom Metazoa; phylum Chordata; class Chondrichthyes; order Carcharhiniformes; family Triakidae; genus Mustelus; species Mustelus asterias. The sequence goes on from NC_135808.1 coordinate 135,270,850, forward strand.
TGAATTCAGCTCAATAAATATTGGTGGAATGGCACTGTATGATATTCAATGTATTCAAGAGGCGGTTAGATATAGCACTTGGGGCAAATGGGATCAAAGGTTATGGGGAGAAAGCAGGATTAGGCTACTGAGTTGGACGATCAGCCATGATGGTGATGAATGGTGGAGCAGGCTCAAAGGGCCGAATGGCCTCCTCCTGTTCCTATCTTCTATGTTTCAATGTTTCTATGATATCTTTTTCCTGCGCGTGTTTTTCGTTACAGGATTAACAATGCTGTACTGGGTTTGTGTGGCAGTCACCTTCACATAACGATCTGCTTATGATTCTGAAGAAATATTGTAGTGGTACAGTTTGGGTCTTACCAGTGGTCCATGGCTTCCTGGAGGACCCAATGGGCCTTCATCCCCCTTTGGAGCAAGGATAAATTTGCAAATATGTTAGAGATTAGAGTGTCCACGATCACAGGTATATACTGCAGATATCAGAATAAATGGCAGGGTCAGAAAATCTTGCTGGAACAACAATGGCAGGCCTTTATTAATACGCAAAGTGGCCACTGAATACAGGGTATACAACTGGAGCAAAACCTTCCTCCTTTAATATTCCATTCCCCGTCCAATAAAGGCTAACATTTCATTTGCCTTCCCAATTATTTGCTGTATCGGTATGCTGACCTTTTGTGATTTACGTACAAGGACACCCACCGCACCCCCCCCCCCCCCCCCCCGCAAAATTCTGCAGTCTCTCTCCATTGACATAATATTCTGCTTTTCTGTTCTTCCTCCCAAGTCTCACATTTTCCCAGATTATACTCCACCTGTCGCACTGTTATCCACCTACGTAACCTATCTATTATCCCTTTGCAGACAGGGTGACCCCTTTGCGTGGAACATCTCTGGTCAGCTTCCGGTGGGTTGCAATTTTAACCTTGCACCTTGCTCTCTTACTGACATCTCCATCCTTGGTCTGCTGCAGGGTCCCACCGACACTCAGTGGATCGCACCACATTGCTCCATTAGGAAATAGTCGGGGAATCAAAGGGTAGTCAGCGGACTACCAGGTATGGTTGGGCCGGGGGTGTAATCAGATCAGGTCATGAGAATATTTGGGGGTCTGGAGAGTAGGCAGTTCAGGAACGGAGTTGGGTGTCAGGGGTTAGTGGTTGGGTCAGATCAATTGGAAAGTTGGAGGATGGATCGGGAGGTCAATTGTGTCGTTATCCAGGTGTTAGACATGGTTTTTTCTGTCTAAGGTCTGGGTCTAAGTAACTGTCTAAAATCTGTGACCATAGCCTCAGAGTTGGAGAATTTCCTGAAAGGCTCTGGGGGAGATGACTCTGTCTAATGTCTGCTCTGTGCTGCAAATTGTTTCATGTTCATTTATACAAGATAAAGTTGTTTCAAGTGCTTGCGGTTTCTGCTATTAATAGTAAAGGGTCTGGAGGATTGACGCTTTCATTATCCTGTCGTAAAAGTACGTTTTTTTCAATCAAGTGCAAAGTTATCAATGAATTTCTGTTTTTTTGAAGCTTTATCTTTGCATATCTTACCATCACAAAGGGTTCATTGGTTCAGTGAGAGGTGACCTCATTGAAACGTACAGGATTCTTAAGGGGCTTGACAGGGTGAATGCCCTCTTTTTAGGTTGACAGGGTGAATGCTGAGAGGATGTTTCCCCTCATGGGACACCAGAGGGCATAGTCTCAGGATAAAGGAGTGCCAATTCAAGACTGAGATGAGGAGGAATTTCTTGTCTCAGAGGGTTGTGAGTCTTTGGAACTCTTTGCCACAGAGAGCTGTGGGGGCAGTCTTTGTGTATCTTTAAGGCTGGGATAGTTAGAATTTTGATCAGTCAGGGAATCAAGGGTTACAGGAAAGGGGCGGAAAGTGGACGTGAGGAATTTTGGATCAGCCATGATCCTATTGAATGGTGGAGCAGACTCGAGGGGCCGAATGGCCTACTCCTGTTTCTATTTCTCATGGTCTTAACAGAGTGCAGTGGGTGAGTGAGAAAATCCTGTCCTTGCAGCCAGCTCTTCCTGAGGTTCTCCAACCAGGCTGGGAAATGTCCCAACTCCTGCTCCAAACCTGGAGGGGTAAGAAATCCAGCCCATAAATATAAATCTTCCTTTCAGTAACAGATTTAATGAGACACATCAGGATATACTTCTTGATTGGAACATGAATTGTTCAATATCTTCGACTGATTGGACTTTTGAGGAATGTGCAGTTTGGGACATGAACATTTTATTGATCGTTCTCTGGGGGGTGATCGGGGGTGGGGGGGGGGGGGGAGGAGGGGGGGGGGGGGCGTTGTTGCGGGGGGGGGGGGTGTTCGCTTGCTTACCTCTTCTCCCTTTGGCCCCTGTGGTCCGAGTGGCCCTCTGTCACCTGGAGTTCCCTAAACAGTTCCAAACGCACACACAAAACACATTAACGTTATAAAAAACACTGCATCAGGCTTAGCAAATTAAAACTGACTTCAGAGCGACGGAATTCTAAAAGTAGATTATTTCTTCAGAATATAAACATACTTTTGTCAGCATCTGTGGAGAGAGAATAGAGCCAACATTTTGAGTCTGGCTGGGACGGCGGGGCAGCACGGTAGCACAGTGGTTAGCACTGCTGCCTCACAGCGCCAGGGACCCGGGTTCAATTCCCGGCTTGGGTCATTGTCTGTGTGGAGTCTGCACGTTCTCCCCGTGTCTGTGTGGGTTTCCTCTGGGTGCTCCGGTTTCCTCCCACAGTCCTAAAGACGTGCTGGTTAGGTGCATTGGCCATGCTAAATTGACCCTTAGTGTACCCGAACAGGCGCCGGAGTGTGGCGACTAGGGGATTTTCACAGTAACTTCATTGCAGTGTCAATGTAAGCCTACTTGTGACACTAATAAATAAACTTTAAACTAAACGCTCCACAGATGCTGTCAGACCTGCTGAGATTACCCAGCATTTTCTGTTTTTGTTTCAGATTCCAGTATCTGCAGTATTTTGCCTTTATCTCAAACTTTTTTTGTGTTTTTGGGTAACAAACAAATACTGAATCTGAAACCCATGACACAGAATTTTAATGACACAGATAGTCCGCCTGTTAACATGGGCTAACCTCACTGTTGATACTTCTCTGGGTGTCTTATTGCAGTTGTACAAGGTCTTGGCGAAAGCAGAGCCAGGGTATTGTGCATAGTTTTGGTTTCCTTATCAAACACTATCTTGGGCTAACCTCACTGTTGGTAGATTTGAGGGCATTGTGGATTCAGATATTTTTCCTTTTCAGTGTCTCTGTGCAAAATGAAGGAAGGTCATTGGCGACAACTGTTGCTACGCATCGTAAGTCCTGGAGTCCAAGTCCCACTCCACGATTTGATGGCGAAGGAAACTGTGTTCACAACAAAGGCAAAGAGGTCGTTTATCCACCTGCAGGTCCTTCCGATGTACAATGGCAGGGAGCAAGATCTGGAGAGATGACTGACCAGCTGTGTAATGGAAAGAATTTTGGAGCTATCCAGAGATCTGGACCACAGCATCCATGTAAAGTACATGTTGCCACAACAACTCAGACTTCTGGCAGTGGGGGGGGGAATGGCCAAGTGTATCAGACTGATGTCAATCGCATGGGGTGGATTTGGGAACTGTTTCCTTGCCTGACCCCTGGTGGAGGTCATGGTGCTGTGCGTGGGACCTGCCTTCATCCTGAGAAGGGAGGAAGGGGAAAATTGGAGAATTCCCTCCTCGCCTTGCATAATAACTGGTCATCGGAAGGGAAAAGCAAAGTTGTTGAAGTTGTGCCGTGCTGAGGATTGGTAACTCTGGTCAAATGGAGTCATAGAAACGGAGAAAATAGGAGCAGGAGTAGATCAAAGCTAAAAACAAAACACTGCGGAGGCTGCATCTGAAACTAACAGGAGTAGATCCTTTAGCTCTTCAAACTTACTCCCCATGATCATGGCTCTTCCCATATCCCTTGACACATTTAGGCCAGAATTCTCGGCTGATTCGCCCCACTGCCACTTCCAGCGATAACGGAGAACTTTGCGCTCAGCCAAACATCCGTTCACTGCAGTGGGACTGGAGAATCCCAGCTGTGGGTGAGGTTGGAGAATCCAGTGTAGAAATCTATCCATTTCCTTCTTAAATATATTCAGTAAATGGTGTGTTGGCCTTCATTGCAAGGGGACTTGAATACAGGAGAAGGATGTCTTATTGCAGTAGTAAGAAGTTTAACAACACCAGGTTAAAGTCCAACAGGTTTATTTGGTAGCAAAAGCCACACAAGCTTTCGGAGCTGCAAGCCCCTTCTTCAGGTGAGTGGGAATTCTGTTCACAAACAGAGCATATAAAGACACAGACTCAATTTACATGAATAATGGTTCGAATGCGAATACTTACAACTAATCAAGTCTTTAAGAAACAAAACAATGTGAGTGGAGAGAGCATCAAGACAGGCTAAAAAGATGTGTATTGTCTCCAGACAAGACAGCCAGTGAAACTCTGTGGGGGTTACAAATAGTGTGCCATGAACCCAATATCCCGGTTGAGGCCATCCTCGTGTGTGCGGAACTTGGCTATCAGTTTCTGCTCAGCGACTCTGCGCCGTCGTGTGTCGCGAACCCGGAGCGGAGAAGCTACGGCATCTCCTCCGGAGCCTTCAACATGTCATTGATGAAGACGAACATCTCGCCAAGGCCATCCCCACACCCCCACTTCTTGCCTTCAAACAACCGCACAACCTCAAACAGACCATTGTCCGCAGCAAACTACCCAGCCTTCAGGAGAACAGTGAACATGACACCACACAACCCTGCCACAGCAACCTCTGCAAGACGTGCCGGATCATCGACACAGATGCCATCATCTCACGTGAGAACACCATCCACCAGGTACACGGTACATACTCTTGCAACTCGGCCAACGTTGTCTACCTGATACGCTGCAAGAAAGGATGTCCCGAGGCATGGTACATTGGGGAAACTATGCAGACGCTGCGACAACGGATGAATGAACACCGCTCGACAATCACCAGGCAAGACTGTTCTCTTCCTGTTGGGGAGCACTTCAGCGGTCACGGGCATTCGGCCTCTGATATTCGGGTAAGCGTTCTCCAAGGCGGCCTTCGCGACACACGACAGCGCAGAGTCGCTGAGCAGAAACTGATAGCCAAGTTCCGCACACACGAGGACGGCCTCAACCGGGATATTGGGTTCATGGCACACTATTTGTAACCCCCACAGAGTTTCACTGGCTGTCTTGTCTGGAGACAATACACATCTTTTTAGCCTGTCTTGATGCTCTCTCCACTCACATTGTTTTGTTTCTTAAAGACTTGATTAGTTGTAAGTATTCGCATTCCAACCATTATTCATGTAAATTAAGTCTGTGTCTTTATATGCTCTGTTTGTGAACAGAATTCCCACTCACCTGAAGAAGGGGCTTGCAGCTCCGAAAGCTTGTGTGGCTTTTGCTACCAAATAAACCTGTTGGACTTTAACCTGGTGTTGTTAAACTTCTTACTGTGTTTACCCCAGTCCACGCCGGCATCTCCACATCATTATTGCAGTCGTACAGGGCCTTGGTGAGGCCACAGCTGAAGTATCGTGCACAGCTTTGGTCTCCTTACTAAAGTAAGGATATACTTGCCCTATAGGGAATGCAGCGAAGGTTCACCAGGTGATTCCTGGGATGGCAGGATTGTCGTATGAAAAGAGATTGGGTCGACTGGGCCTGTATTCACTGGAATTTAGAAGAATGAGAGGGGATCTCATTGAAACATAGAGAATTCTGACAGAGTCCCACAGGCTGGATTCAGGGATGATGTCTGGCAGCATTTATTGTCCATCCCTAGTTGCCCGAGGGCAGTTGAGAGTCAACCATCTTTCTGTGGCTCTGGAGTCACATGGAGGCCAGACCAGGTAAGGATGGCAGATTTCCTTCCCTAAAGGACATTAGTGAACCAGATGGGTTTTTCCAACAATCAACAATGGTTTCACGGTCATCAGTAAATTCTTAATTCCAGATATTTTTTATTGAATTCAATTTCCATCATCTGCCGTGGCGGGATTTGAACCCATGTCCCCAGAACATTAGCTGAGTTTCTGGATTAATAGCCTAGTGATAATACCACTAGGCCATCGCCTGCCCACGAAGAGGGTGGTGAACCTGTGGAATTCTTTCTCACAGAAAGCTGTGGAGTCCAAGTCACTGAATGTATTCAAGAAAGAGATAATTGTTTAGATTTTAATGGCATTAAGAGATATGGAGAGAAAGTGGGAATATGGCATTAAGGTAGAGGATCAGCCATGTTCATAATGAATGGCGGAGCAGGCTTGAAGGGCCGAATGGCCTCCTCCTGTAAAGCGTCTATGTTTCTATTTCATTTTCTCGCTATGGAAACTGCCTGACCTCCTGAGCACTTCCTATTTTTATTGAAAAACAGATGAGGTTTATTTTATCAACTTACCTTTGTACCCTGTGGTCCGTTTGGGCCTGGTAATCCAATGTCTCCTGGGAAACCCTAAAACAAACAGAAAAAAAGAGAATTGCTGAAAAAGGAGACATGCTACCAAAGCTTTTCACCTTGTACTCATCAGGACAGCTCGCAAGATAAATCAATGAATAAAGGGAACAACAATTTATACTGCTTGAGAAGAGAGCTGATTGTTGGCAAGTAGACTCTGATTGGTAGACGCGTTACCATGAAGAATGCAGCAGAGAACATTTACCTGCCAACTGTTAGTTGTAAAAATGATCAAGAATGCCATTAGAATCCATCAGAAATATAGTTTATTTTAACATGCGTTCTACACTTCACTAAACTTCAGCGAAGTCCTGACCAGGGTTAAATAATGAGGACAACTTATACAAGCGAGCATTGTTTTCACTCGAGCTTAGAAAATCAAGGGGTGATACAATTGGAGTGCCTTAGGGATTTGGTAGGATAGAGGGAGAGAGAGAAACAATGGCCAGAGTTCTCCGGTTCGCACGCCCTACTACCGCTGCCAGCGAGAACGGAGAATTTAGCACCCAGCCAAAATTCCATTCACCGCAGCGGGACCGGAGAATCCCAGCCATGGGGGAGGTCGGAGAATCCCAGCCACGGGCGAGGTGGGAGAATCCCAGCCACGGGCGAGGTGGGAGAATCCCAGCCACGGGCGAGGTGGGAGAATCCCAGCCACGGGCGAGGTGGGAGAATCCCAGCCATGGGGGAGGTCGGAGAATCCCAGCCACGGGCGAGGACGGTAGCACAGTGGTTAGCACTGCTGCTTCATAGCTCCAGGGACCTGGGTTCGATTCCCGGCTTGGGTCACTGTCTGTGTGGAGTTTGCACATTCTCCTTGTGTCTGCGTGGGTTTCCTCCGGTGCTCCGGTTTCCTCCCACAGTCCAAAGATGTGCGGGTTAGGTTGATTGGCCATGGTTAAAAATTGCCCCTTAGAGTCCTGAGATGCGGAGGTTAGAGGGATTAGCGGGTAAATATGTGGGGGTAGGGCCTGGGTGGGATTGCGGTCGGTGCAGACTTGATGGGCCGAATGGCCTCCTTCTGCACTGTAGGGTTTCTGCCTAGACTGCGGTCCTGCTAACCCAGAGTATGAATGAACAGGCTGATACTCACCACTCCTGGACCACCAGTAACTCTGCTCAAAAACAACCCCCGACTGCCCTCCCTCTGACTTGAGTCAACCTCCGTGTTCACAGTGGAAATGAGAAAGGAATTTCTGACACAAAGGGCCAACCTCGGCAGCTAAAACCCGAGTGCAGCATTTACCCAGCTCGAATGTATAAGATGCTTTTCAAAGTATTCAAAGATCTGGAAGCATTTGAGAAAGATCTGGAAGTATTTAATTGCCAACCCCTCTATTTTAAACCGTAACATAAACACCATGGTACACATGTGTGCGGAATATACAAATTATTTCCAAACATCATCCACAAAGCTTTTCTTTTTATTTTAACTTTACTGATAAGAGATTGTTTAATCATCCCCCATGTGAATCCCAGTGCAACCTAAGCAGAGATTACAGGCATTGAATTAGGCAGCCTTGGTGGAGATCGTTTGGGCCATCTTTAAAAGTGCTGCTAGCCCTCCCCGGCGTAGTCTCACAAAGTTTCAATTTCAAGTGTACCCCTTTTTGGTAATTAAATCTGCTTCCAGCATCCTGAACGACAAATGGAATGTTGGCATTTATTGCTAAAGGAATGGAATATAAAAGTAGTAAAGTGTTGCTGCTCCTGTACAAAGCATTAGTGAGACCGCACTCAGAATATTGTGTACGGTTTTGGTCCCCTCACTTGAGTAGTTGTGTTGGAGGCAGTTCAGAGGAGGTTCACTGGATTGATTCCAGAGATGACGTGTTTGTTTCATAAAAGAGATTGGGCAGTTTAGGCCGATACTCCCTGGAGTTTAGAACAATGGGAGGAGATTGAATTGAGATCTACGAGATGATAGGGGGGATTGACAAAGTAGATGTGGAGAGGCTGTTTCCTCTTATGAACAAGAGGTCATAGTTTTAGGATAAAGGGTAGCAGATTTAAAACAGAGATGAGGAGAAGTTACTTCTCTCAAAGGGTGGTGAGTCTGTGGAATTCACTACCCCAGGGTGCGGTGGTTGCTGGGACTTTGAGTAAATTTAAGGAAGGGGTGGACAGATTTTTAATCAGTAAGGGTTTGAAGGGCTGAAGGGTGGGTAGGTGGAGTTGAGGCTGAGGTGAGGTCAGCCATGATCATATTAAATGGCGGAGCAGGCTCAAGGGGCTGAATTGCCAACTCCTGCTCCTAGTTCTTATGATTCTTATGAAAGGCATTGCATTGCAGACAATTCTTCCTTTTATAATGATGTGATCAAACTAAGTGTCGCTTGTCGATTTGTTTGAATATATTGAGTAGAACTTTGAGCAAGGGGACAATGTATTCCTTTGGTCCTCATCTCAATCAGCACAAAGCTACAGGGATAAGTGAATGTGGGCATGTGTCAATGTTCCCAGTCTGATCCCTCATTCTTCCTTCGCTCTCATTCTCAGGAGACAAGCCTCTGCTATACGATGTAAAATGTCTGAGCCAGAGTTAAGTATAACTCACTTTACTCCAAAGGAATTCAATGTAGGTGAACTCGATTTGAAATTCAGAGTTACAATCGGAAATGCAAATCTCTTTCAGCTTTCCTTTGCAGAATTATCAGGCTGGTTTTATGTTATTCTAGCTTTGTTACATCCTTCCTTTTGTATGCAAGCATTTCCCAACTGCCAGGAATTTCAAAGCAATTGTTAAGCAAATATGATTGTTTAAATTATTCTCAGATCCACAGAGTGTCCCTCGAAACTGTTCTATCAACTACACTTGCAATGTGTCTTTATACATCAAACCATTCTATTCTCCAGTCCCATGTAAAGCCTTGCTCTGCTGAGCACCTTTACATTCCAATGACATGCACACATATATCACAACATCCCCCTTTCTTTTCAAAGGAAAACTTTCCTCCCTTCTAATGGGTATTCCGACACAATGTTTGACCTCGCATCCCTGCTCCCCATTTCCAGTAAGTTCAGTCAGTTTGGAGATTGAGAATTCTTACACATTTGGGGCTGTCAGATTTGGTGGAATGATAACTGCACTCTGTGTTTCTGGGACTTGACTGCCTCCATTTGATTCACTTTTTGTGCTTCTTCGAATCGCATTTCTCTTCATGAACAACTCATCTGCTTTTACCAGACACTGTGGATCTGTCTGGTTCCTTCCAGGGGGAGTGTGAATTCTGTTCATCCCTAGAGTGGACTCAAGTTTTCTTTCTCTGTGGCCTCCGCCATGTTTTTGATGCCTGTTTACGTTTCGCAAACGGAATCTTCATTCCCAGTTGTTTCACAATTTGCCATCTTATTTTCCAATCATTTTGCCAGTTGATGAACACTTTCATTCAGCTCAGTCTTTTCTGCTTCTCGTTCCTAAGGCTCACTCAAAGCTCTTTCAATTCTTTTCTTAGGTACACGCCTTTCTAGTTAGGCTTCAGTTTTCCATACCTTGTGATACTGTTCTGGGTTCATGCATTTAGCTGTCACCCTTCATAGAAACATAGAAACTAGAAGCAGGAGTAGGCCATTCGGCCCTTCGAGCCTGCTCGGCCATTCAGCACTGCCGCCAATCACCATGGTATTATTGGCATTGGTCATCACTGCCAATCCCATCTCTGCACATCTTGTTCCAATATGATGCACGGTGATGTCTTGATGTTGAGGAACTTCAAGCATGAACAGATTATCACCAACCTCAAACCATTTACCGATCCCAGGTTACTGGCATGTGTGATGCTGATTCCATGCAGTTGGGTTGCTTACTTACAGAGTGTCTTTTTAGACTTTTCTACCAGTCTCTTACCATGTGACTCTATACATCATACCCATGCTAGTCTCCAGTTCCATGCTCACCCTTGCTCTGCTCAGCACTAATACATCACAATAGCAGCGGGGACATTATCACAACAACTCCATCAGGTCAGCCCTCAGTCTGTTCTCGCCCTTTCCTGTTCAATCTTTCTTGATAGTTATAACCTCACAGTTATGGGAGCATTCTTCTAAATCATTTTTACACCAAGTCCACAGGGTGGAGTTAAGATGCAGATAAACCCTGACCTAACTGAATAACGGAACAGCTGGATGGGCTTAATGGACATTACATTAGGGGAGGCAGTAGCGTATTGGTATTGTCGCTGCACCAGTAATCTAGAGACCCAGGGTAATGCTCTGGGGACCAAGGTTCGAATCCCACCCTGGCAGATGCTGACATTTGAATTCAATAAGAATCTGGAATTAAAAGTCTAATGATGACCATAAAACCATTGTTGATTGTCGTAAACATCCATCTGGTTCACTAATATACTTTAGGGAAGGAAATCTGCTGTCTTTACTTGGTCTGGCCTACATGTGACTCCAGATCCACAGTAATGGGATTGACTCTTAATTGTCCTCTGGGATGGGCAATAAATGCTGGTCCAACCAGCAATGCCCACATCCCATGAACAGGTGTGGGCACTGCTGCTAAGGCCAGCATTTAGTGTCCATCCCCAACTGTCCTTGAGAAAGTGATGGTGAGCTACCATTTTGAATACAAATAAATGGCTTCCTTGGCCATTCTATCGGGAATTAAGAGTCAGCCACATTGCTGTGGCTCTGGAGTCACAGGGAGGTTAGACTGGGTAAGGACGGCAGATTTCCTTCCCTAAAGGACATTAGTGAACCAGTTGGGTGTTTACAACAATCCAATAATTTCATGGCCACCACCACTGTCACGAGCTGTTTATTTGGTTTAATTTAATATAATTGAAATTGCCCTAGCTACCATGGTGGGATTTGAACCTCTGTCTCAAGTTCTTTAGATCAGACCTCTGAATGATGAGTCCGGTAACAGAATTTCTCTGCCACCATACACCCAGATTAATCATGTACTCATAGGTGGAAACATTTCACACTGTATTAGGTGCCACCATGTGGCTATTATCAATTCCTGCATCTCGTAAAGGCAACTAAACTTCAAAACCACTATCAGCTTGATGTACTCTCAAAGGATCTCAGACTTTGTGAACAGTTCATTCTCTGTTGCCCTTCCAACTCATTCCAGGAAAAGACAAGATTCCCATTCGAGTTTACTCAGACCATTGTTAATTAACTGTTAAGATATTGCGTTGTTGGAATTCATTCTGCCAATTTTAAGAAGACGGGTATGAGTAAATATGAGGTTTCACAATTTATCTGGAAACTTCAGGCTTTGATGAACATCTGCAACCAATTTCTTCAAGAAAAGCGCAGCGAGCAGATCCAGGAATTAACCAGAATGGTTTGTGCCGTACATTTATTCCAGGAGTTCCTTTTTTTATTCATTCACGGAATGTGGGTGTCACTGGCATTTATTTTCCATCCCTAATTGCCCTTCAGAAAGTGGTGGTGAGCTGCCTTCTTGAACCCGCTGCAGTCCCTGAGGTGTAGGTACACCCACAGTGCTGTTAGAGAGATAATTCCAGGATTTTGATCCAGTGACAGTGAAGGAACAGCGATACATTTCTAAGTCAGAATGGTGAGTGACTTGGAGGGGAACCTCCAGGTGGGGGTGTTCCCAGGTATCTTCTGTCCTTGTCCTTCTAGATGGTGGAGGTCGTGGGTTTGGAAGGTGCTGCCTAAGGAGCCTTGGTGAGTTCCTGCAATGCATCTTATAGATGGTACACACGGCTGCCACTGTTCATTGGTGGTGGAGGGAGTGAATGTCTGTGGAAGGGGTAGCAATCAAGCGGGCTGCTTTGTCCTGGATGCTGTCGAGCTTCTTGAGTGTTATTGGAGCTGCACCTCTCCAGGCAAGTGGGGAGTATTCCATCACACTCCTGGCTTGTGCCTTGCAGACGGTGGACAGGCTTTTGGGGAGGTCAGGAGGTGAGTTACTCACCACAGAATTCCTGGCCTTTGACCTGCTCTTGTAGCCACTGTATTCATATGGCTGGGTCCAGTTCAGTTTCTGGTCAATGGTAACCCCCAGGATGTTGATAGTGGGGGGATTCAGCGATGGTAACATCATTGCATATCAAGGGGAGATGGTTAATCCTCTCTGGTTGGAGATGGTAATTGTCTGTTGTGGCCATTACGGAGACGTGGGTAGAACAAGGACAGGAATGGTTGTTGGACGTTCCGGGGTATAGATGTTTCAGTAAGTGTAGGGAAGCTGGTAAAAGAGGTGGAGGAGTAGCATTGTTAATCAAGGATAGTTTAACGGCTGCGGAAAAGCACTTTGAGGGGGATATGCACACTGAGGTAATATGGGCTGCAGTTAGAAACAGGAAAGGAGCGGTCACGTTGCTAGGAGTTTACTATAGGCCCCCAAATAGTAATAGAGATGTGGAGGAAGAAATTGCTAAGCAGATTATGGATACGTGTGGGGGTCACAGGGTAGTTGTCATGGGGGACTTTAACTTTCCAAATATTGATTGGAACCTTTGTAGGTCGAATAGTTTGGATGGGGCACTTTTTGTGCAGTGTGTGCAGGAGGGTTTCCTGACACAATATGTGGATAGGCCGACAAGGGGTGAGGCCACATTGGATTTGGTACTGGGAAATGAACCGGGCCAAGTGTTAGATTTGGTTGTGGGAGAGAACTTTGGAGATAGTGACCACAATTCGGTGTCTTTTGTTATTGCAATGGAGAGGGATAGGGCCGGACGGCAGGGCAAGGCTTACAATTGGGGGAGAGGTAATTATGATGCGATTAGGCAAGAATTAGGGGGCATAAGATGGGAACAGAAACTGTCAGGGAAAGGCACTGATGAAAAGTGGAACTTTTTCAAGGAACAAATACTGGGTGTCCTTGATAGGTATGTCCCTGTCAGGCAGGGAGGAAATGGCCGAGTGAGGGAACCGTGGTTCACAAAAGAGGTGGAATGTCTTGTGAAAAGGAAGAGGGAAGCTTATGTAGGGATGAGGAAACAAGGTTCAGATGGCTCGATTGAGGGTTACAAGTTAGCAAGGAATGAGCTGAAAAAGGGGCTGAGGAGAGCTAGGAGGGGACATGAGAAGTCCTTGGCGGGTCGGATCAAGGAAAACCCCAAGGCTTTTTACTCTTATGTGAGGAATAAAAGAATGACCAGGGTGAGGTTAGGGCCGGTCAAGGACAGTGGTGGGAACTTGTGTATGGAATCAGTAGAGATAGGCGAGGTGATGAATGAATACTTTTCTTCAGTGTTCACCAAGGAGAGGGGTCATGTTTTTCAGGAAGAGAAGGTGTTACAGGCTAATAAGCTGGAGGAAATAGATGTTCGGAGGGAGGATGTATTGGCAGTTTTGAATAAACTGAAGGTCGATAAGTCCCCTGGGCCTGATGAAATGTATCCTAGGATTCTTTGGGAGGCGAGGGATGAGATTGCAGAGCCTTTGGCTTTGATCTTTGGGTCCTCGCTGTCCACGGGGATGGTGCCAGAGGACTGGAGAGTGGCAAATGTTGTTCCTCTGTTTAAGAAAGGGAATAGAAATGACCCTGGTAATTATAGACCGGTTAGTCTGACTTCAGTGATTGGTAAATTGATGGAAAAGGTCCTTAGGGATGGGATTTACGACCATTTAGAAAGATGCGGATTAATCCGGGATAGTCAGCACGGATTTGTGAAGGGCAAATCGTGCCTCACAAATTTGATAGAATTTTTTGAGGAGGTAACTAGGTGTGTTGATGAAGGTAGGGCGGTTGATGTCATATACATGGATTTTAGTAAGGCGTTTGATAAGGTCCCCCATGGTCGGCTTATGATGAAAGTAAGGAGGTGTGGGATAGAGGGAAAGTTGGCCGATTGGATAGGTAACTGGCTATCTGATCGAAGACAGAGGGTGGTGGTGGATGGAAAATCTTCGGACTGGAGGCAGGTTGCTAGCGGAGTGCCGTAGGGATCGGTGCTTGGTCCTCTGCTCTTTGTGATTTTTATTAATGACTTAGAGGAGGGGGCTGAAGGGTGGATCAGTAAATTTGCTGATGACACCAAGATTGGTGGAGTAGTGGATGAGGTGGAGGGCTGTTGTAGGCTGCAAAGAGACATAGATAGGATGCAAAGCTGGGCTGAAAAATGGCAAATGGAGTTTAACCCTGATAAATGTGAGGTGATTCATTTTGGTAGGACTAATTTAAATGTGGATTACAGGGTCAAAGGTAGGGTTCTGAAGACTGTGGAGGAACAGAGAGATCTTGGGGTCCATATCCACAGATCTCTAAAGGTTGCCACTCAAGTGGATAGAGCTGTGAAGAAGGCATATAGTGTGTTAGCTTTTATTAACAGGGGGTTGGAGTTTAAGAGCTGTGGGGTTATGCTGCAACTGTACAGGACCTTGGTGAGACCGCATTTGGAATATTGCGTGCAGTTCTGGTCACCTCACTATAAGAAGGATGTGGAAGCGCTGGAAAGAGTGCAGAGGAGATTTACCAGGATGCTGCCTGGTTTGGAGTGTCGGTCTTATGAGGAAAGGTTGAGGGAGCTGGGGCTGTTCTCTCTGGAGCGGAGGAGATTGAGGGGAGACTTAATAGAGGTTTATAAAATGATGAAGGGGATAGATCGAGTGAACGTTCAAAGACTATTTCCTCGGGTGGATGGAGCTATTACAAGGGGGCATAACTATAGGGTTCATGGTGGGAGATATAGGAAGGATATCAGAGGTAGGTTCTTCACGCAGAGAGTGGTTGGGGTGTGGAATGGACTGCCTGCAGTGATAGTGGAGTCAGACACTTTAGGAACATTTAAGCGGTTATTGGATAGGCACATGGAGCACACCAGGATGGTAGGGAGTGGGATAGCTTGATCTTGGTTTCAGATGAAGGTCGGCACAACATCGTGGGCCGAAGGGCCTGTTCTGTGCTGTAATGTTCTATGTTCTATGTTCTATGTTCTATGTCTGGCATTTGTGTGGCGTGAATGTTATTTGCCACTTGTCAGCCCAAGCCTGGATATTGTCCAGATCTTGCTGCATTTCAACATGGGCTGCTTCAGTATCTGAGGAGTTGCGATCATTGGCGAACATCTCCACTTCTGATGTTATGATTGATGAAGCAGCTGAAGATTGTTGGGCCTAGGACACTAACCCTGAGGAACTCCTGCAGAGATGTCCTGGAGCTGAGATGAATGACCTCCAACCACCACAACCATCTTCCTATGTACCAGGTACGACTCTAACCAGCGGAAGGTTTTCCTAGGATTCCCATTGTTTTGCTTGGGCCCCTTGATGCCACACTCGGTCGAATGCGGCCTTGATGTCAAGGGTTAGAACATAGAACATAGAAAGCCACAGCACAAACAGGCCCTTCGGCCCACAAGTTGCGCCGATCACATCCCCACCTCTAGGCCTATCTATAGCCCTCAATCCCATTAAATCCCATGTACTCATCCAGAAGTCTCTTAAAAGACCCCAACGAGTTTGCCTCCACCACCACCGACGTCAGCCGATTCCACTCACCCACCACCCTCTGAGTGAAAAACCTACCCCTGACATCTCCTCTGTACCTACCCCCCAGCACCTTAAACCTGTGTCCTCTCGTAGCAACCATTTCAGCCCTTGGAAATAGCCTCTGAGAGTCTACCCTATCCAGACCTCTCAACATCTTGTAAACCTCTATCAGGTCACCTCTCATCCTTCGTCTCTCCAGGGAGAAGAGACCAAGCTCCCTCAACCTATCCTCATAAGGCATGCCCCCCAATCCAGGCAACATCCTTGTAAATCTCCTCTGCACCCTTTCAATGGCTTCAACATCTTTCCTGTAATGAGGTGACCAGAACTGTGCGCAGTACTCCAAGTGGGGTCTAACCAGTTGTCACTCTCACCTCACCTCTGGAATTCAGCTCTTTTGTTCATGTTTGAATCAAGGCTGTAATGAGGTCAGGAGCTGAGTGACCCTGGCAAAACCCAAACTGGGCATCACTGAGCAGGTTATTGCTGAGTAATCGTTATATCCTCACTGTATATACAGTAAATGGCAGAACCCTTAAGAGTATTCGGATAGGCAGAGGGATCTGGGTGTACAGGTGCACAGGTCACTGAAAGTGGCAATGCAGGTGGAGAAGGTAGTCAAGAAGGCATACGGCATGCTTGCCTTCATCAGCCCGGGGTATTGAGTTTAAAAATTGGCAAATCATGTTGCAGCTTTATAGAACCTTAGTTAGGCCACACTTGGAATATAGTGTTCAATTCTGGTCGCCACACTACCAGAAAGATGTGGAGGCTTTGGAGAGGGTACAGAAAAGATTTATCAGGATGTTGCCTGGTATGGAGGGCATTAGCTATGAGGAGAGGTTGGAGAAACTTGGTTTGTTCTCACTGGAACGACGGAGGTTGAGGGGAGACCTGATAGAAGTCTACAAGATTATGAGAGGCATGGACAGAGTGGATAGTCAGAAGCTTTTTCCCAGGGTGGAAGAGTCAATTACTTCTGGAGCACAAGTCCTCAGTACTATTGCCGGAATATATTCAGGCCTTTGCAGTATCCAGTGCCTTCGCCATTTGGCTGAAGACTGACATCAGGAGGAGGCCGAGATGGATCATCCACTCGGCACTTCTGGCTGAAGATTGCTGCGAATGCTTCAGTCTTATCTTTTGCACTGATGCGCTGGGCTCCTCCATCATTGAGGATGGGGATATTTGTGGAGCCTCCTCCTCCAGTGAGTTAGAACTTCCTTGGATACAAAGGATAATGAACAAAGAAAATTACAGCACAGGAACAGGCCCTTTGGCCCTCCAAGCCTGCACCGACCATGCTGCCCGACTGAACTAAAACCCCCTACCCTTCCGGGGACCCGGGATCAGACTCCCCTGGGAGGCAGGCCCCCCAGCAGGCCCCCCCCTCCGCAGGATCAGACCCCCCTGGGAGGAAGGCCCCCCTCGGCAGAGCACACCCCCAACCTACCTCGATCGCTGGTCTCCCTCCACCATCCTTCCGTTAGCAAGATAAGCTGTATGTTCCTCAGCTAGATCCACTTTGGTCAACACAAAGATGGTCCTTCTGCCTTGTGGGTCCATCTGGCTCCCCAAGTCAGTTACAATACTGCGTTCAGCATCTACTGAACCATCTTGGATACAAAGGATAATGAATGGTACTTGTCGATCTTCCTGGTGTTATCAGTACTGTAACATCAGGAATGGCTGCCGACACCAAGGATATAATTTTTAGCATAAGCAAGGCTTACATGCAGAACCCTAATGCCATTATCCTTTGTATCCAAGATGGTTCAGTAGATGCTGAACACAGTATTGTAACTGACTTGGTGAGCCAGATGGACGCGTCACACCCCCCCTCCCCCAGATGGTCTGGGTCAGGGAGCCGCTCTCTCTGCTGTTTCCTCCCCGCCCGGACGCGCTGCTTTGGATTTTTTTTCAAACTGCGCATGCGCAGTTCAGAGCTCCAATTGGTCCGGCAGCGCTAAACCCCGCCCACAGCACGAATCGGACCGGAGCCGGCAAAAAGCGTATGGGCGTGCTGGAAAGAGGATTCCGGGCGCGGATCTATTTGACGCCCAGATTCGGCACTTAGACTCAGAATGGTAAAATCAGGCCCTATATTCCAAGTGCGGCCTAACTAAGGTTCTATAAAGCTGCAACATGACTTGCCAATTTTTAAACTCAATGCCCTGGCTGATGAAGGCAAGCATGCCGTATGCCTTCTTGACTACCTTCTCCACCTGCATTGCCACTTTCAGTGACCTGTGTACCTGTACACCCAGATCCCTCTGCCTATCAATACTCTGAAGGGTTCTGCCTCGAGTTGTTTAATTGTCCACCACCACCCTTGACTGGTTGTGGCAGGACTGCAGAGCTTCGACCTGATCCCAGTTCTTATTATTCTTATGAGTTCAGAATTATATTTGATCAGCCATGATCTTATTTACTGGCACAACAGACTTGATGAGCCGTCCTACAGTTTCATTTAACCATCCAGATTTTTGTCACAAAAACAATAAATCAATTATCTCAAAATTCCTTTTCTGAGGTTGCCTGCTTGTTACTCCACTGATTGGTGCATAGTGTATATTTTAATAGCCTCTTTATTCAATCCTGGGACATTGGAGTCACTTTCTTGGCTAGTATTTATTGTCCGTTCCGAATAACCTTGAGGAGGTAAATACTTTTCTTGAACCACTGAAGTCCTTGTGGTGTAGGTACATCCACAGTGCTGTTAGGGAGGGAATTCCTGGATTTCAACCTGGTGACAGGGAATCATAGAATCCCTACAGTGCAGAAGGAGGCCATTCAGCCCATCGGGTCTGCACTGACACCAATCCCACACAGGCCCTATCCCCATAACCCCATGCATTTACCTTAGCTAGGACCCGCTGACACTAAGGGACAATTTAGCACGGCCAATCCACCTAACCCGCATATCTTTCAGACTGTGGGAGGAAACCGGAGCACCCGGAGGAAACCCACGCAGACATGGGGAGAATGTGCAAATTCCACACAGCCACTGACCCAAGCCGGAAATCAAACCCGGGTCCCTGGCGCTGTGAGGCAGCAGTGCTAACCACTGTGTGTCACTGTGTGTCACTGTGTGTCAGTGCTATCACTGTGTGTCACTGTGTGTCAGTGCTATCACTGTGTGTCACTGTGTGTCCCTGTGTGTCAGTGCTGCCACTGTGTGTCACTGTGTGTCACTGTGTGTCAGTGTGTGTCAGTGTGTGTCAGTGCGTCACTGTGTGTCACTGTGTGTCACTGTGTGTCAGTATGTGTCACTGTGTGTCACTGTGTGTCAGTGTGTGTCAGTGTGTGTCAGTGCGTCACTGTGTGTCACTGTGTGTCACTGTGTGTCAGTATGTGTCACTGTGTGTCAGTGCTGTCACTGTGTGTCACTGTGTGTCACTGTGTGTCACTGTGTGTCAGTGCTGTCACTGTGTGTCACTGTGTGTCACTGTGTGTCACTGTGTGTCAGTGCTGTCACTGTGTGTCACTGTGTGTCAGTTGTGTCACTGTGTGTCAGTGCTGTCACTGTGTGTCACTGTGTGTCACTGTGTGTCACTGTGTGTCAGTGCTGTCACTGTGTGTCACTGTGTGTCACTGTGTGTCAGTGCTGTCACTGTGTGTCACTGTGTGTCACTGTGTGTCATTGTGTGTCAGTGCTGTCACTGTGTGTCATTGTGTGTCACTGTGTGTCACTGTGTGTCAGTGCTGTCACTGTGTGTCACTGTGTGTCACTGTGTGTCACTGTGTGTCAGTGTGTGTCACTGTGTGTCAGTGCTGTCACTGTGTGTCACTGTGTGTCAGTGCTGTCATTGTGTGTCACTGTGTGTCACTGTGTGTCAGTGTGTGTCAGTGCTGTCACTGTGTGTCACTGTGTGTCACTGTGTGTCAGTGTGTGTCACTGTGTGTCATTGTGTGTCAGTGCTGTCACTGTGTGTCAGTGTGTGTCACTGTGTGTCAGTGCTGTCACTGTGTGTCACTGTGTGTCAGTGCTGTCACTGTGTGTCACTGTGTGTCACTGTGTGTCACTGTGTGTCAGTGCTGTCACTGTGTGTCACTGTGTGTCAGTGCTGTCATTGTGTGTCACTGTGTGTCACTGTGTGTCATTGTGTGTCAGTGTGTGTCACTGTGTGTCATTGTGTGTCAGTGCTGTCACTGTGTGTCAGTGTGTGTCACTGTGTGTCAGTGCTGTCACTGTGTGTCACTGTGTGTCACTGTGTGTCACTGTGTGTCAGTGTGTGTCACTGTGTGTCATTGTGTGTCAGTGCTGTCACTGTGTGTCACTGTGTGTCACTGTGTGTCAGTGCTGTCATTGTGTGTCACTGTGTGTCACTGTGTGTCACTGTGTGTCAGTGCTGTCATTGTGTGTCACTGTGTGTCACTGTGTGTCACTGTGTGTCACTGTGTGTCAGTGTGTGTCATTGTGTGTCACTGTGTGTCAGTGCTGTCACTGTGTGTCACTGTGTGTCACTGTGTGTCAGTGCTGTCACTGTGTGTCACTGTGTGTCACTGTGTGTCATTGTGTGTCACTGTGTGTCAGTGCTGTCACTGTGTGTCACTGTGTGTCACTGTGTGTCACTGTGTGTCACTGTGTGTCAGTGTGTGTCACTGTGTGTCAGTGTGTGTCACTGTGTGTCACTGTGTGTCAGTGTGTGTCAGTGTGTGTCACTGTGTGTCAGTGCTGTCACTGTGTGTCACTGTGTGTCACTGTGTGTCACTGTGTGTCAGTGCTGTCACTGTGTGTCACTGTGTGTCACTGTGTGTCAGTGCTGTCATTGTGTGTCACTGTGTGTCACTGTGTGTCAGTGCTGTCACTGTGTGTCACTGTGTGTCACTGTGTGTCACTGTGTGTCAGTGCTGTCACTGTGTGTCACTGTGTGTCACTGTGTGTCACTGTGTGTCAGTGTGTGTCACTGTGTGTCACTGTGTGTCACTGCGTGTCAGTGTGTGTCACTGTGTGTCACTGTGTGTCACTGTGTGTCAGTGTGTGTCACTGTGTGTCACTGTGTGTCACTGTGTGTCAGTGTGTGTCAGTGCTGTCATTGTGTGTCACTGTGTGTCACTGTGTGTCACTGTGTGTCAGTGCTGTCATTGTGTGTCACTGTGTGTCACTGTGTGTCACTGTGTGTCACTGTGTGTCAGTGCTGTCACTGTGTGTCACTGTGTGTCAGTGCTGTCATTGTGTGTCACTGTGTGTCACTGTGTGTCACTGTGTGTCACTGTGTGTCACTGTGTGTCAGTGCTGTCACTGTGTGTCACTGTGTGTCAGTGTGTGTCACTGTGTGTCATTGTGTGTCACTGTGTGTCAGTGTGTGTCAGTGCTGTCATTGTGTGTCACTGTGTGTCACTGTGTGTCACTGTGTGTCAGTGCTGTCACTGTGTGTCACTGTGTGTCACTGTGTGTCACTGTGTGTCAGTGCTGTCACTGTGTGTCACTGTGTGTCAGTGTGTGTCATTGTGTGTCACTGTGTGTCACTGTGTGTCACTGTGTGTCACTGTGTGTCAGTGCTGTCACTGTGTGTCACTGTGTGTCAGTGTGTGTCACTGTGTGTCAGTGTGTGTCACTGTGTGTCAGTGTGTGTCACTGTGTGTCACTGTGTGTCAGTGCTGTCATTGTGTGTCACTGTGTGTCACTGTGTGTCACTGTGTGTCAGTGCTGTCACTGTGTGTCACTGTGTGTCAGTGCTGTCATTGTGTGTCACTGTGTGTCACTGTGTGTCAGTGGTGTCACTGTGTGTCACTGTGTGTCACTGTGTGTCAGTGCTGTCACTGTGTGTCACTGTGTGTCACTGTGTGTCACTGTGTGTCAGTGCTGTCACTGTGTGTCACTGTGTGTCACTGTGTGTCAGTGCTGTCACTGTGTGTCACTGTGTGTCACTGTGTGTCAGTGCTGTCACTGTGTGTCACTGTGTGTCACTGTGTGTCAGTGCTGTCACTGTGTGTCACTGTGTGTCACTGTGTGTCACTGTGTGTCAGTGCTGTCACTGTGTGTCACTGTGTGTCACTGTGTGTCAGTGCTGTCACTGTGTGTCACTGTGTGTCACTGTGTGTCACTGTGTGTCAGTGCTGTCACTGTGTGTCACTGTGTGTCCCTGTGTGTCACTGTGTGTCAGTGCTGTCACTGTGTGTCACTGTGTGTCACTGTGTGTCACTGTGTGTCAGTGCTGTCACTGTGTGTCACTGTGTGTCACTGTGTGTCAGTGCTGTCACTGTGTGTCACTGTGTGTCACTGTGTGTCACTGTGTGTCACTGTGTGTCAGTGCTGTCACTGTGTGTCACTGTGTGTCACTGTGTGTCACTGTGTGTCACTGTGTGTCACTGTGTGTCACTGTGTGTCACTGTGTGTCAGTGCTGTCAGTGTGTGTCACTGTGTGTCACTGTGTGTCACTGTGTGTCACTGTGTGTCAGTGCTGTCACTGTGTGTCACTGTGTGTCAGTGCTGTCACTGTGTGTCACTGTGTGTCACTGTGTGTCACTGTGTGTCACTGTGTGTCAGTGTGTGTCACTGTGTGTCAGTGTGTGTCAGTGCTGTCACTGTGTGTCACTGTGTGTCACTGTGTGTCACTGTGTGTCAGTGCTGTCAGTGTGTGTCACTGTGTGTCACTGTGTGTCACTGTGTGTCACTGTGTGTCACTGTGTGTCAGTGCTGTCACTGTGTGTCACTGTGTGTCAGTGCTGTCACTGTGTGTCACTGTGTGTCACTGTGTGTCACTGTGTGTCACTGTGTGTCAGTGTGTGTCACTGTGTGTCAGTGCTGTCACTGTGTGTCACTGTGTGTCACTGTGTGTCAGTGCTGTCACTGTGTGTCACTGTGTGTCACTGTGTGTCAGTGCTGTCACTGTGTGTCAGTGCTGTCACTGTGTGTCACTGTGTGTCACTGTGTGTCACTGTGTGTCACTGTGTGTCAGTGCTGTCACTGTGTGTCACTGTGTGTCACTGTGTGTCAGTGCTGTCACTGTGTGTCACTGTGTGTCAGTGCTGTCACTGTGTGTCACTGTGTGTCACTGTGTGTCACTGTGTGTCACTGTGTGTCAGTGTGTGTCACTGTGTGTCAGTGTGTGTCAGTGCTGTCACTGTGTGTCACTGTGTGTCACTGTGTGTCACTGTGTGTCAGTGCTGTCAGTGTGTGTCACTGTGTGTCACTGTGTGTCACTGTGTGTCACTGTGTGTCAGTGCTGTCACTGTGTGTCACTGTGTGTCAGTGCTGTCACTGTGTGTCACTGTGTGTCACTGTGTGTCACTGTGTGTCACTGTGTGTCAGTGTGTGTCACTGTGTGTCAGTGCTGTCACTGTGTGTCACTGTGTGTCACTGTGTGTCACTGTGTGTCAGTGCTGTCACTGTGTGTCACTGTGTGTCACTGTGTGTCACTGTGTGTCACTGTGTGTCAGTGCTGTCACTGTGTGTCACTGTGTGTCACTGTGTGTCACTGTGTGTCAGTGCTGTCACTGTGTGTCAGTGCTGTCACTGTGTGTCACTGTGTGTCACTGTGTGTCACTGTGTGTCACTGTGTGTCACTGTGTGTCAGTGCTGTCACTGTGTGTCACTGTGTGTCACTGTGTGTCACTGTGTGTCAGTGCTGTCACTGTGTGTCAGTGCTGTCACTGTGTGTCACTGTGTGTCACTGTGTGTCAGTGCTGTCACTGTGTGTCACTGTGTGTCAGTGCTGTCACTGTGTGTCAGTGTGTGTCAGTGCTGTCACTGTGTGTCACTGTGTGTCACTGTGTGTCACTGTGTGTCAGTGCTGTCACTGTGTGTCACTGTGTGTCAGTGCTGTCACTGTGTGTCACTGTGTGTCACTGTGTGTCACTGTGTGTCAGTGCTGTCACTGTGTGTCAGTATGTGTCACTGTGTGTCACTGTGTGTCAGTGCTGTCACTGTGTGTCACTGTGTGTCAGTGCTGTCACTGTGTGTCACTGTGTGTCACTGTGTGTCACTGTGTGTCACTGTGTGTCAGTGTGTGTCACTGTGTGTCAGTGTGTGTCACTGTGTGTCACTGTGTGGCAGTGCTGTCACTGTGTGTCACTGTGTGTCACTGTGTGTCAGTGCTGTCACTGTGTGTCACTGTGTGTCAGTGCTGTCACTGTGTGTCACTGTGTGTCACTGTGTGTCACTGTGTGTCACTGTGTGTCAGTGCTGTCACTGTGTGTCACTGTGTGTCACTGTGTGTCAGTGCTGTCACTGTGTGTCAGTGCTGTCACTGTGTGTCACTGTGTGTCACTGTGTGTCACTGTGTGTCACTGCGTGTCAGTGCTGTCACTGTGTGTCACTGTGTGTCACTGTGTGTCAGTGCTGTCACTGTGTGTCACTGTGTGTCACTGTGTGTCAGTGCTGTCACTGTGTGTCACTGTGTGTCACTGTGTGTCAGTGTGTGTCACTGTGTGTCACTGTGTGTCACTGTGTGTCACTGTGTGTCAGTGCTGTCACTGTGTGTCACTGTGTGTCACTGTGTGTCAGTGCTGTCACTGTGTGTCACTGTGTGTCACTGTGTGTCAGTGCTGTCACTGTGTGTCAGTGCTGTCACTGTGTGTCACTGTGTGTCACTGTGTGTCACTGTGTGTCACTGTGTGTCACTGCGTGTCAGTGCTGTCACTGTGTGTCACTGTGTGTCACTGTGTGTCAGTGCTGTCACTGTGTGTCAGTGCTGTCACTGTGTGTCACTGTGTGTCACTGTGTGTCACTGTGTGTCACTGCGTGTCAGTGCTGTCACTGTGTGTCACTGTGTGTCACTGTGTGTCAGTGCTGTCACTGTGTGTCACTGTGTGTCAGTGCTGTCACTGTGTGTCACTGTGTGCCACTGTGTGTCATGTGTGTCACTGTGTGTCACTGTGTGTCACTGTGTGTCACTGTGTGTCAGTGCTGTCACTGTGTGTCACTGTGTGTCACTGTGTGTCAGTGTGTGTCACTGTGTGTCACTGTGTGTCACTGTGTGTCACTGTGTGTCAGTGCTGTCACTGTGTGTCACTGTGTGTCATTGTGTGTCACTGTGTGTCACTGTGTGTCAGTGCTGTCACTGTGTGTCACTGTGTGTCAGTGCTGTCACTGTGTGTCACTGTGTGTCACTGTGTGTCACTGTGTGTCAGTGTGTGTCACTGTGTGTCACTGTGTGTCACTGTGTGTCAGTGCTGTCACTGTGTGTCACTGTGTGTCATTGTGTGTCACTGTGTGTCACTGTGTGTCACTGTGTGTCAGTGCTGTCACTGTGTGTCACTGTGTGTCAGTGCTGTCACTGTGTGTCAGTGCTGTCACTGTGTGTCACTGTGTGTCACTGTGTGTCACTGTGTGTCACTGTGTGTCACTGTGTGTCAGTGCTGTCACTGTGTGTCACTGTGTGTCATTGTGTGTCACTGTGTGTCACTGTGTGTCACTGTGTGTCAGTGCTGTCACTGTGTGTCACTGTGTGTCAGTGCTGTCACTGTGTGTCACTGTGTGTCACTGTGTGTCAGTGCTGTCACTGTGTGTCATTGTGTGTCACTGTGTGTCACTGTGTGTCACTGTGTGTCACTGTGTGTCAGTGCTGTCACTGTGTGTCACTGTGTGTCACTGTGTGTCAGTGCTGTCACTGTGTGTCACTGTGTGTCAGTGCTGTCACTGTGTGTCATTGTGTGTCACTGTGTGTCACTGTGTGTCAGTGCTGTCATTGTGTGTCAGTGCTGTCACTGTGTGTCACTGTGTGTCAGTGCTGTCACTGTGTGTCACTGTGTGTCATTGTGTGTCACTGTGTGTCACTGTGTGTCACTGTGTGTCAGTGCTGTCATTGTGTGTCACTGTGTGTCACTGTGTGTCACTGTGTGTCAGTGCTGTCACTGTGTGTCACTGTGTGTCATTGTGTGTCACTGTGTGTCACTGTGTGTCACTGTGTGTCAGTGCTGTCATTGTGTGTCACTGTGTGTCACTGTGTGTCACTGTGTGTCACTGTGTGTCACTGTGTGTCAGTGCTGTCATTGTGTGTCACTGTGTGTCATTGTGTGTCACTGTGTGTCACTGTGTGTCACTGTGTGTCAGTGCTGTCATTGTGTGTCACTGTGTGTCACTGTGTGTCACTGTGTGTCACTGTGTGTCAGTGCTGTCACTGTGTGTCACTGTGTGTCACTGTGTGTCACTGTGTGTCACTGTGTGTCAGTGCTGTCACTGTGTGTCATTGTGTGTCACTGTGTGTCACTGTGTGTCACTGTGTGTCAGTGCTGTCACTGTGTGTCACTGTGTGTCACTGTGTGTCAGTGCTGTCACTGTGTGTCACTGTGTGTCACTGTGTGTCACTGTGTGTCAGTGCTGTCACTGTGTGTCACTGTGTGTCACTGTGTGTCAGTGCTGTCACTGTGTGTCATTGTGTGTCACTGTGTGTCACTGTGTGTCAGTGCTGTCACTGTGTGTCACTGTGTGTCCCTGTGTGTCACTGTGTGTCACTGTGTGTCACTGTGTGTCAGTGCTGTCACTGTGTGTCACTGTGTGTCACTGTGTGTCACTGTGTGTCAGTGCTGTCACTGTGTGTCATTGTGTGTCACTGTGTGTCAGTGCTGTCATTGTGTGTCACTGTGTGTCACTGTGTGTCACTGTGTGTCAGTGCTGTCACTGTGTGTCACTGTGTGTCACTGTGTGTCAGTGCTGTCACTGTGTGTCACTGTGTGTCACTGTGTGTCACTGTGTGTCATTGTGTGTCAGTGCTGTCACTGTGTGTCACTGTGTGTCACTGTGTGTCACTGTGTGTCAGTGCTGTCACTGTGTGTCACTGTGTGTCACTGTGTGTCACTGTGTGTCAGTGCTGTCACTGTGTGTCATTGTGTGTCACTGTGTGTCAGTGCTGTCATTGTGTGTCACTGTGTGTCACTGTGTGTCACTGTGTGTCACTGTGTGTCATTGTGTGTCAGTGCTGTCACTGTGTGTCACTGTGTGTCACTGTGTGTCACTGTGTGTCACTGTGTGTCAGTGCTGTCACTGTGTGTCATTGTGTGTCAGTGCTGTCACTGTGTGTCACTGTGTGTCACTGTGTGTCACTGTGTGTCAGTGCTGTCACTGTGTGTCACTGTGTGTCACTGTGTGTCACTGTGTGTCAGTGCTGTCACTGTGTGTCACTGTGTGTCAGTGCTGTCACTGTGTGTCACTGTGTGTCACTGTGTGTCACTGTGTGTCACTGTGTGTCAGTGCTGTCACTGTGTGTCACTGTGTGTCACTGTGTGTCACTGTGTGTCAGTGCTGTCACTGTGTGTCACTGTGTGTCACTGTGTGTCACTGTGTGTCACTGTGTGTCAGTGCTGTCACTGTGTGTCACTGTGTGTCACTGTGTGTCACTGTGTGTCAGTGCTGTCACTGTGTGTCACTGTGTGTCAGTGCTGTCACTGTGTGTCACTGTGTGTCAGTGCTGTCACTGTGTGTCACTGTGTGTCACTGTGTGTCACTGTGTGTCATTGTGTGTCAGTGCTGTCACTGTGTGTCACTGTGTGTCACTGTGTGTCACTGTGTGTCACTGTGTGTCAGTGCTGTCACTGTGTGTCAGTGCTGTCACTGTGTGTCACTGTGTGTCACTGTGTGTCACTGTGTGTCAGTGCTGTCACTGTGTGTCAGTGTGTGTCACTGTGTGTCACTGTGTGTCACTGTGTGTCACTGTGTGTCAGTGCTGTCACTGTGTGTCAGTGCTGTCACTGTGTGTCACTGTGTGTCACTGTGTGTCACTGTGTGTCAGTGTGTGTCACTGTGTGTCACTGTGTGTCAGTGCTGTCACTGTGTGTCACTGTGTGTCAGTGCTGTCACTGTGTGTCACTGTGTGTCACTGTGTGTCAGTGCTGTCACTGTGTGTCACTGTGTGTCACTGTGTGTCACTGTGTGTCACTGTGTGTCAGTGCTGTCATTGTGTGTCACTGTGTGTCACTGTGTGTCAGTGCTGTCACTGTGTGTCACTGTGTGTCACTGTGTGTCAGTGCTGTCACTGTGTGTCACTGTGTGTCAGTGCTGTCACTGTGTGTCACTGTGTGTCAGTGCTGTCACTGTGTGTCACTGTGTGTCACTGTGTGTCAGTGCTGTCACTGTGTGTCACTGTGTGTCACTGTGTGTCACTGTGTGTCACTGTGTGTCAGTGCTGTCACTGTGTGTCACTGTGTGTCACTGTGTGTCACTGTGTGTCAGTGCTGTCACTGTGTGTCACTGTGTGTCACTGTGTGTCACTGTGTGTCACTGTGTGTCAGTGCTGTCACTGTGTGTCACTGTGTGTCACTGTGTGTCATTGTGTGTCAGTGCTGTCAGTGTGTGTCACTGTGTGTCACTGTGTGTCACTGTGTGTCAGTGCTGTCACTGTGTGTCACTGTGTGTCAGTGTGTGTCACTGTGTGTCAGTGCTGTCACTGTGTGTCACTGTGTGTCAGTGTGTGTCAGTGCTGTCACTGTGTGTCACTGTGTGTCACTGTGTGTCACTGTGTGTCAGTGCTGTCACTGTGTGTCACTGTGTGTCAGTGTGTGTCAGTGCTGTCACTGTGTGTCACTGTGTGTCAGTGCTGTCACTGTGTGTCACTGTGTGTCACTGTGTGTCACTGTGTGTCACTGTGTGTCAGTGCTGTCACTGTGTGTCACTGTGTGTCACTGTGTGTCACTGTGTGTCACTGTGTGTCAGTGCTGTCACTGTGTGTCACTGTGTGTCACTGTGTGTCAGTGCTGTCACTGTGTGTCACTGTGTGTCACTGTGTGTCCCTGTGTGTCAGTGCTGCCACTGTGTGTCACTGTGTGTCACTGTGTGTCACTGTGTGTCACTGTGTGTCAGTGCGTCACTGTGTGTCACTGTGTGTCACTGTGTGTCAGTATGTGTCACTGTGTGTCACTGTGTGTCAGTGTGTGTCAGTGTGTGTCAGTGCGTCACTGTGTGTCACTGTGTGTCACTGTGTGTCAGTATGTGTCACTGTGTGTCAGTGCTGTCACTGTGTGTCACTGTGTGTCACTGTGTGTCACTGTGTGTCAGTGTGTGTCAGTGCTGTCACTGTGTGTCACTGTGTGTCACTGTGTGTCAGTGCTGTCACTGTGTGTCACTGTGTGTCAGTGCTGTCACTGTGTGTCACTGTGTGTCAGTGCTGTCACTGTGTGTCACTGTGTGTCAGTGCTGTCACTGTGTGTCACTGTGTGTCACTGTGTGTCACTGTGTGTCAGTGCTGTCACTGTGTGTCACTGTGTGTCAGTGCTGTCACTGTGTGTCACTGTGTGTCACTGTGTGTCACTGTGTGTCAGTGCTGTCACTGTGTGTCACTGTGTGTCAGTGCTGTCACTGTGTGTCACTGTGTGTCAGTGCTGTCACTGTGTGTCACTGTGTGTCACTGTGTGTCACTGTGTGTCAGTGCTGTCACTGTGTGTCACTGTGTGTCACTGTGTGTCAGTATGTGTCACTGTGTGTCAGTGCTGTCACTGTGTGTCACTGTGTGTCAGTGCTGTCACTGTGTGTCACTGTGTGTCACTGTGTGTCAGTATGTGTCACTGTGTGTCACTGTGTGTCAGTGTGTGTCAGTGTGTGTCAGTGCGTCACTGTGTGTCACTGTGTGTCACTGTGTGTCAGTATGTGTCACTGTGTGTCAGTGCTGTCACTGTGTGTCACTGTGTGTCACTGTGTGTCACTGTGTGTCAGTGTGTGTCAGTGCTGTCACTGTGTGTCACTGTGTGTCACTGTGTGTCAGTGCTGTCACTGTGTGTCACTGTGTGTCAGTGCTGTCACTGTGTGTCACTGTGTGTCACTGTGTGTCACTGTGTGTCACTGTGTGTCAGTGCTGTCACTGTGTGTCACTGTGTGTCAGTGCTGTCACTGTGTGTCACTGTGTGTCAGTGCTGTCACTGTGTGTCACTGTGTGTCACTGTGTGTCACTGTGTGTCAGTGCTGTCACTGTGTGTCACTGTGTGTCACTGTGTGTCAGTATGTGTCACTGTGTGTCAGTGCTGTCACTGTGTGTCACTGTGTGTCAGTGCTGTCACTGTGTGTCACTGTGTGTCACTGTGTGTCACTGTGTGTCACTGTGTGTCAGTGCTGTCACTGTGTGTCAGTGCTGTCACTGTGTGTCACTGTGTGTCAGTGCTGTCACTGTGTGTCACTGTGTGTCACTGTGTGTCAGTGCTGTCACTGTGTGTCACTGTGTGTCAGTGCTGTCACTGTGTGTCACTGTGTGTCACTGTGTGTCACTGTGTGTCACTGTGTGTCAGTGCTGTCACTGTGTGTCACTGTGTGTCAGTGCTGTCACTGTGTGTCACTGTGTGTCACTGTGTGTCACTGTGTGTCACTGTGTGTCAGTGCTGTCACTGTGTGTCACTGTGTGTCACTGTGTGTCAGTATGTGTCACTGTGTGTCAGTGCTGTCACTGTGTGTCACTGTGTGTCACTGTGTGTCAGTGCTGTCACTGTGTGTCACTGTGTGTCAGTGCTGTCACTGTGTGTCACTGTGTGTCACTGTGTGTCACTGTGTGTCACTGTGTGTCACTGTGTGTCAGTGCTGTCACTGTGTGTCAGTGCTGTCACTGTGTGTCACTGTGTGTCACTGTGTGTCACTGTGTGTCACTGTGTGTCACTGTGTGTCAGTGCTGTCACTGTGTGTCACTGTGTGTCACTGTGTGTCACTGTGTGTCACTGTGTGTCAGTGCTGTCACTGTGTGTCACTGTGTGTCAGTGCTGTCACTGTGTGTCACTGTGTGTCACTGTGTGTCAGTGCTGTCACTGTGTGTCACTGTGTGTCACTGTGTGTCAGTGTGTGTCACTGTGTGTCAGTGCTGTCACTGTGTGTCACTGTGTGTCAGTGCTGTCACTGTGTGTCAGTGCTGTCACTGTGTGTCACTGTGTGTCAGTGTGTGTCACTGTGTGTCACTGTGTGTCAGTGCTGTCATTGTGTGTCACTGTGTGTCACTGTGTGTCACTGTGTGTCACTGTGTGTCACTGTGTGTCAGTGCTGTCACTGTGTGTCAGTGCTGTCACTGTGTGTCACTGTGTGTCAGTGCTGTCACTGTGTGTCACTGTGTGTCACTGTGTGTCACTGTGTGTCACTGTGTGTCACTGTGTGTCAGTGCTGTCACTGTGTGTCACTGTGTGTCACTGTGTGTCAGTGCTGTCAGTGCTGTCACTGTGTGTCACTGTGTGTCAGTGTGTGTCACTGTGTGTCACTGTGTGTCACTGTGTGTCACTGTGTGTCAGTGCTGTCATTGTGTGTCACTGTGTGTCACTGTGTGTCAGTGCTGTCACTGTGTGTCACTGTGTGTCAGTGCTGTCACTGTGTGTCACTGTGTGTCACTGTGTGTCACTGTGTGTCACTGTGTGTCAGTGCTGTCACTGTGTGTCAGTGCTGTCACTGTGTGTCACTGTGTGTCACTGTGTGTCAGTGTGTGTCACTGTGTGTCACTGTGTGTCAGTGCTGTCACTGTGTGTCACTGTGTGTCACTGTGTGTCAGTGCTGTCACTGTGTGTCACTGTGTGTCACTGTGTGTCACTGTGTGTCACTGTGTGTCACTGTGTGTCAGTGCTGTCACTGTGTGTCACTGTGTGTCACTGTGTGTCAGTGCTGTCAGTGCTGTCACTGTGTGTCACTGTGTGTCAGTGTGTGTCACTGTGTGTCACTGTGTGTCACTGTGTGTCACTGTGTGTCAGTGCTGTCATTGTGTGTCACTGTGTGTCACTGTGTGTCAGTGCTGTCACTGTGTGTCACTGTGTGTCAGTGCTGTCACTGTGTGTCACTGTGTGTCACTGTGTGTTACTGTGTGTCACTGTGTGTCAGTGCTGTCACTGTGTGTCAGTGCTGTCACTGTGTGTCACTGTGTGTCACTGTGTGTCACTGTGTGTCAGTGTGTGTCACTGTGTGTCACTGTGTGTCAGTGCTGTCACTGTGTGTCACTGTGTGTCACTGTGTGTCAGTGCTGTCACTGTGTGTCACTGTGTGTCACTGTGTGTCACTGTGTGTCAGTGCTGTCACTGTGTGTCACTGTGTGTCAGTGCTGTCACTGTGTGTCACTGTGTGTCACTGTGTGTCAGTGCTGTCACTGTGTGTCACTGTGTGTCAGTGCTGTCACTGTGTGTCACTGTGTGTCACTGTGTGTCACTGTGTGTCAGTGCTGTCACTGTGTGTCACTGTGTGTCACTGTGTGTCAGTGCTGTCACTGTGTGTCACTGTGTGTCACTGTGTGTCACTGTGTGTCAGTGCTGTCACTGTGTGTCAGTGTGTGTCACTGTGTGTCACTGTGTGTCACTGTGTGTCACTGTGTGTCAGTGCTGTCACTGTGTGTCACTGTGTGTCACTGTGTGTCATTGTGTGTCAGTGCTGTCACTGTGTGTCAGTGCTGTCATTGTGTGTCACTGTGTGTCACTGTGTGTCATTGTGTGTCAGTGTGTGTCAGTGTGTGTCACTGTGTGTCATTGTGTGTCAGTGCTGTCACTGTGTGTCACTGTGTGTCACTGTGTGTCAGTGTGTGTCACTGTGTGTCATTGTGTGTCAGTGCTGTCACTGTGTGTCACTGTGTGTCACTGTGTGTCAGTGCTGTCATTGTGTGTCACTGTGTGTCACTGTGTGTCACTGTGTGTCACTGTGTGTCACTGTGTGTCAGTGTGTGTCATTGTGTGTCAGTGCTGTCATTGTGTGTCACTGTGTGTCACTGTGTGTCAGTGCTGTCACTGTGTGTCACTGTGTGTCACTGTGTGTCACTGTGTGTCACTGTGTGTCAGTGCTGTCACTGTGTGTCACTGTGTGTCACTGTGTGTCAGTGCTGTCACTGTGTGTCACTGTGTGTCACTGTGTGTCAGTGTGTGTCATTGTGTGTCACTGTGTGTCAGTGCTGTCACTGTGTGTCACTGTGTGTCACTGTGTGTCAGTGCTGTCACTGTGTGTCACTGTGTGTCACTGTGTGTCAGTGCTGTCACTGTGTGTCACTGTGTGTCACTGTGTGTCACTGTGTGTCACTGTGTGTCACTGTGTGTCAGTGCTGTCACTGTGTGTCACTGTGTGTCACTGTGTGTCAGTGCTGTCACTGTGTGTCACTGTGTGTCAGTGCTGTCATTGTGTGTCACTGTGTGTCACTGTGTGTCAGTGCTGTCACTGTGTGTCACTGTGTGTCACTGTGTGTCACTGTGTGTCACTGTGTGTCAGTGCTGTCACTGTGTGTCACTGTGTGTCACTGTGTGTCAGTGCTGTCACTGTGTGTCACTGTGTGTCACTGTGTGTCAGTGCTGTCACTGTGTGTCACTGTGTGTCACTGTGTGTCAGTGCTGTCACTGTGTGTCAGTATGTGTCACTGTGTGTCACTGTGTGTCACTGTGTGTCCGTGGTGAATGTGAAGATGATCAAGTGGACTGCTTTGTTGTGGATGACATTGAAGTTTGAGTAAAGAAATCCTCTGACGAAGGATCATCCAGACTCGAAACGTTGGCTCTATTCTCCCTCGACAGATGCTGTCAGACCTGCTGAGATTTTCCAGTGTTTTCTGTTTTTGTGTGTGAGTGTTGTTGGAGCTGTACTTGCCCAGGCAAGTGGAGAGTTCTCTATCACACTCCTGACTTGTGCTTTGGGGAGTTAGGAGATGGCGGTGGTCGTGAAGATCAATTATATTCACGCTGCTCTGTCTCTGGTGGCACAGTGGTTAGCACTGCTGCCTCACAGTGCCAGGAACCCAGGTTTGATTCCCGGCTTGGGTCACTATCTGTACGGAGTTTGCACATTCGCCCCGTGTCTGCGTGGGTTTCCTCCGGGTGCTCCGGTTTCAGTCCAAAGATGTGCGGGTTAGGTTGATTGGCCGTTCTAAATTGCCCCTTAGTGTCAGGGAGACTAGCTCGGGTAAATGCATGGGGATAGGGCCTGGGTGGGATTGTGGTCGGTGCAGACTCAATGGGCCGAATGGCCTCCTTCTGCACTGTAGGGATTCTATGATTCTTCACTTTTCTGCTTACTGTTTAAAGTGAAATAATTATCATGAAGTAACATCATTCAATACAATCCCAGCCTCTTGTCATCAAAGTTGTGTTGCAAAGGGCAACAGTAACAGAAGTTGTTGGAATGAATACACGGTGAACATTTGCCAATTGGAAGCAGAACAGAAAACTGGCTACATGTGTGTTTTCTTGAAACAAAATGGAAACTTTAACCCAGATCTTTCTTCGTTAAACTTAGTTCCCAAAGTAAGTTTTTGGAAAGAGCAGAACTTCAGCCTTTTTTCTGTGCATTGGCAGCACAATCGTGTTTGTGAATCTTTGTGAATCTTTCCGTCAAGGCGAATACCTCAGCAAAACTACAAATTTATCTTCACAATCCGTATTAAGAGCGCTGACATAAATATCGGTCCCTGTCAGCTAAAAGGTGGGGCTATTTTATCCTGAGAAAGATTGCTTAATTCCAAATGATTTGTTTTCTGCTGAGTATTGAGCCTGTGTCCAGCACTGGGATTTTACAAGGCTGGAGTGAGTAGACATTTCTACAAAAAAACAGTCTGTTACAACAGATGCCAAAACCATTGACTCTGTCTACACTTCCCACTGCCTCGGAAAAACAGCCAGCATAATTAAGGACCCCACGCACCCCGGACATTCTCTCTTCCACTTTCTTCCGTCAGGAAAAAGATACAAAAGTCTGAGGTCACGTACCAACCGACTCAAGAACAGCTTCTTCCCTGCTGCCATCAGACTTTTGAATGGACTTACCTCGCATTAAGTTGATCTTTCTCTACATCCTAGCTATGACTGTAACACTACATTCTGCACTCTCTCCTTTCCTTCTCTATGAATGGTATGTTTTGTCTGTATAGCGCGCAAGAAACAATACTTTTCACTGTATGTTAATACATGGGTGAGGTCGGAGAACTCCACCTTAAAGTTTTGGACAAGAGAAATTTGAGGAAGAATTTTTCTACACAGTGTGTAGTCTTGACCTGGAACTCGTGGCTTTTGAGGATGGGTGAAGCAGAGATGGTCAGTGATATCAAACGGAAATTGGATGGACACTTAAAGGAAATAAACTTGCTGAGCAACTGGAATAGAATGATGGAATAGGACTGATTGGCTGGTTCTGTGGAGGAGCCGGTATGGACTCAATGGGCTGAATGGCCTCTTCCTGAGCTGCAAATTACGTGACTGATGGGAGCAAAATGCCCTGCCCTTAGACTCAGAGAATAAAGTGAGATGGGGAATGGGGTGGGAAATGGAGTTGGGATTGATGACCAGCCGCAGTTAGGCTGAATAGCGGAGCAGGCCCCACGAGGGCCTTCGGGCCTACCCCATTCCCCACGCTTTTATTTTCCATGGAAACGTCTTGGGATGTTTTACTGCATTAATATCACTGGATAAACGCAAATTAATGAGAAATCAGGAATATTACGAGTTAGAATTCTTTGCTTCATATTTATATACCCGGCCTTGCCAAACTGAGATAAGAAATCACAGCAATGAATTACTCTGAAATCCTCACCTCGGGTCCTGGAGGACCTTGTAAGCCCTGGGGTCCAGACTCACCCACTTTCCCCTAGGAGGAGAAGGAAACAAAACATCAACAGGTCTTTCGGATGATCAGTTGCAGGAATATTGTCGGAGAAAACAATCCCCCTTTAATAAAGAGCTTTCATTCAAATATCTGGTGCACTTAATCCTTTGGAGAAATAAATCATTCATTCTGGTTCTGTGGAAATTCTGATATCTTTACAGTTCACAATGACCATCCTTGCTGTCTTCCTAATGTCATTTCAATTGTCCACTAACTGTGCCACAGAATGTGACAGGTTATCCATTGAATACAAGTCAATGACCACATACGGCATGGTGGCACAGTGGTTAGCACGGCTGCCTCAC
Source organism: Mustelus asterias (assembly GCF_964213995.1). NCBI lineage: Eukaryota > Metazoa > Chordata > Chondrichthyes > Carcharhiniformes > Triakidae > Mustelus > Mustelus asterias. The sequence continues at coordinate 135,306,545 of NC_135808.1, forward strand.
AGCACCAGAGACCTGGGTTCGATTCCCAGCTTGAGTCACTGTCTGTGCGGAGTTTGCACGTTCTACCCGTGTCTGCGTGGGTTTCCTCCCACAGTCCAAAAATGTGCTGGTTAGGTTGACTGGTCATGCTAGATTGCCCCTTAGTGTCAGGGGGCTTAACAGGGTAAACACGTAGAGTTATGGAGATAGGGCCTGGGTGGGATTGTGGTCGGTGCAGACTCGATGGGTCAAACGGCCTCCTTCTGAACTGTAGGGATTCTATGATACTCAGTGTTCGCAAGGTACTGCGCTCTCCAAGAATCTTTTAAAGTTGAGTGTTCGCATTTGATAGATTTGTTCAAAATCACGATAGAATTTAACCGAATGAAAAGCAGAAACTGTTTTCAGCAGCTGGAGGGTTCAAACTTAAAGAACGGAGTCTTCCCATCCCGCCTGTCACAGCTTGCCTCCTGGACTTGCAGAATCTCACTGGCTGTCCTGTCTGGAGACAATACACATCTCTTTAACCTGTGCTTAATGCTCCCTCCACTCACATTGTCTGTATCTTTAAGACCTGGTTGGCTGTAGAGATTCGCATTCTAATCAGTATTCTGTAACTTGATTTTGTGTCTCTGTGCACTGTTTGAGAGCAGATTTCCACTCCATCTGACGAAGGAGCAGCGCTCCGAAAGCTAATGGTATTTGCTACCAAATAAACCTGTTGGACTTTAACCTGGTGTTGTTAAAACTCTTACAATTATATTCAAGCAGTAACTTTGAATACACAAGCTTTCCAGGTAGCTGGAGAGACAATCGTAGACCCACAATAAATGTGAAGCCCACCTCCAGCTGTGGTCTATACCTGAAAAAAACCATTATGGGATTTTCCTCCTGTTGTGAACTTTAAAACCTTTTGTAAAGATAGTAAAATGTACCGTAATAGTTAAAGTTTATTGATTTATTAGTGTCAGAAGTAGGCTTATATTAACACTGCCATGAAGTTACTGTGAAAATCCCCTAGTCGCCACACTCCGGTGCCTGTTCGGGTACACTGAGGGAGAATTTAGCATGGCCAATGCACCTAAACAGCACGTCTTTTGGACTGTGGGAGGAAACCGGAGCACCCGGAGGAAATCCACACAGACACGGGAATGTTCAAACTCTGCACAGACAGTGACCCAAGCCGGGAATCAAACCCGGGTCCCCTTGGCACGGTAAGGCAGCCGTGTTAACCACTGTGCCACCGTGCCGCCCTAATAAAACAGCGATACGCCCTCTCCTGTAACCCTTCACCAATTGTCCAGCCAATGGCCTCTGATAGGAATCCTTTCTCGATTTACCGCAAGCAGTTTGCTGTTTTCTCTGGCACGTTGCGTTTGAATGATCAGTGCTAATGAAATCGGAATGTTGGGATACCTGTGTTCCTGGTTTCCCTCTCGCTCCCGGCGGTCCTGCCAAACCAGTTGTTCCCTTAAAAAGAAACAAAAGTACAGGGACGTCAATGCCAGCTGCACGGAGCGTTAGTGTCAGCGTTACCCTCTTTACTCGCCCTCAGCTGGAACCCCATCAAAAACAGTCAAAAATCCCGGATTGTTCCTTCAGAAATCCTGATCAGAGACAGATTCATCATGAGCCAGGCTGGGTGTAAGTTAGCAAAGCCCGAGTCACTGGAGGACGGCTCTCTGCAATGGGGGGAGATGTAGGGACCACAACTGGGACGGCAGTGAAGAGAGAAGGTGAAAGACCATGATTGTGGAGGGAGCGAGGAAGGGAGGAGAGAGGCAGGAAGGGAGGAAGAGAGGTAGGGAGGAAGGGAGAGAGACAGGGAGGGAAGGAGAGAGACAGGGAGGGAGGGAGACAGGGAGGGATGTAGGGAGGGAGGTGGGGAGGGAGAAAGGGAGGGAGGGAGGGAGGGAGGTAGGGAGGGAGGTAGGGAGGGAGGGAGGTGGGGAGGGAGGTAGGGAGGGAGGGAGGTAGGGAGAGAGGCAGGGAGGGACGGAGGTAGGGAGGGAGGTAGGGAGGGAAGGAGGGAGGTGTTGCAAGGGGGATGGAGAGACGTCTGTGCTCAGCAGGCGATGCAGGGAGGGATTGGGAGTGGGGGAGTGCAGCAACTCCCCGGAGGGTCCAGGGGAAGCATGCTTGCTCTTCTTGGCTCACAAGCTGTGCTGGAAAAGGCGCTTATCTTGTGGAGCCTCCTGTCTCCCTTTTACAGCTGACTTCCGCATCTTTGAGAATAATTATAGTTCCATAATCGCTGCCTCAACCGAGCCTCAACCATTCCTGTACAGAGGGGTGAGGACTGACCCTGAGTGTGTGTGTGTGGGCCTTTTGCTGAGAGTTGTTGTCTTGTCCTTTTGGACTTTATCTTTCTCTCAGAAGGTTGGGGAGATGAGGCTGCGTGAATTTAACCCCAGGCTGAAGAGGAGGTTCTTAAAAATCCAAAGATGGGAAACCCACTCACAACATGGCCAGTTCCGATTTACCGGAAACCACTCAGTGTTCACATGCCTAACCCCCTCTTAGGGAGAGAGCCCCTAATTTAAATATGGTAATGAGGTTTTACATTAACCGCCGGTGGGGCAGGCTGTCCAGGCAGGACCGGAGGGCCCTGTCGGTGGCAGATAATGAGCCACCTCTAAACCTGGGGGGAAGGACAGAAAACCACAGACTAAAACTACCCAAAATACATGCCAGCCCCCCCCCCACCCCCCCACTTTATCCCACCTGGACGTTATTCCCTCTCTCACCTCATTCCCTCCCTTTCCCTGGAAGTCATGGATCCACTGGGCAGCCATTTTTAGCTTTTAATGTGTAAAATATCCACGCTCTTTTATCCTGTGTCTCCGCCGCTCTCTATCCTTTATCCTGTGAGCTAAAGGGGTTTAGGGAGGGAATTCCAGAGCTTGGGGTCCAGGGAGCTGAAGGCATGGCCGCCAATGGTGGAGCGATGGGAATCGGGAATGCGCAAGAGAGCAGCACTGAATGAGCACAGAGAGGCTGTGAGGCCGGGCGTGGGGGGGGGGGGGGCGGTGGGGGTCACAGAAATAGGGAGGAGGGAGGGACAAGGGCATGGAGGGAGGAAACCAAGAGGCCATCAGACCGGGTCACCATGCAAGTAGTTAGTGGCTCTGTCTCAGACTAAGTCAGATAGAGAGACTGGTTATTTCTTCCTAAACTAGTTCACCATTAGTTAATGATCTGGATCACTGAGTGTTAGACTTGAGCAATCATTTCTCAGATCAGTCCTCTGGACACTTTTACTTTGCATGTTGGGATTTGAGCAGAATTCGCTATTGCAGGATAGATAACAAAGATCGAGCTGCTATTTCTATAGCACCTTTTCCCACCTCAGCATCTCTCAAAGCATTTTACAATCAGGTATTTTTCAATGGTCACTGTTGCATATCGGAAATGCAGCAGCCAATCTGTCCACAGATATTCTGCCTTGATGATATTCACAGAATCACAGAATCCTACAGTGCAGAAGAGGCCCTTCGGCCCATCGAGTCTGCACCGATGCTCGAAAGGCCCTGACCTGCCCACCTAATCCCACTTGCCAGCACTTGGCCCATAGCCCTGAATGTTATGATGTGCCAAGTACTCATCCAGATACCTTTTAAAGGATGTGAGGCATCCCCCCTCCACCATCCTCCCAGGCAGTGCCTTCCAGACCCTCACCACCCTCCAAGTAAAAATGTTTTTCCTCAAATCCCCTCTAAACCTCCCACCCCTCGCTTTTAACTTGTGTTCCCTCGTAACTCACCCTTCAACGAAGGGGAACAGCTGCTCCCTATCCACCCTCTCCATGCTCCTATTGTGAATATGGTGCTCTCGATACATTGGAGCAGAATACAAAGGAGGATGACTCTGTTTTTGTTCAAAATATCATCATGGGATTTCCTACAGCACCCGAGAGCAGGTGGGCCCTATATTAACGTCTCATCAGGAAAGCAGCTCCTCTGACAGTGTTGTACTCCCTCAGTCCCGCGCGGGGCATGTGACCCCCCTGTCTTATGCCAAAGTCTCCGGTGGGGGATTTGAACTCACCTCCGGCTGAGAGGCGAAACATCGTCACCCATTCAGCAACGGCTCAGTTACACCTTTAAATACCTTTAAAAATATGTCTGGCCCTCATCCTAACAGAAGGTTCTGTATCTTTCATGAATTTTAAAATCACCTGCCATCGTCACAATACCTTAAACAACTTTGAATAAACAGCAACATTAATATAGCACACAGGGAAACTGAAGCACGCACAGTGAGCAGAACACTAAAAATAACACACAAATCTTCACTCGGAGAAAAGGTGGTTCTGACTGTCGTAAAAGCCACTCACAATTTATAAACATGTGTTTCTTGTGAAATCCCATATAAAACTGTTCTGTTCCTTTTGATGGCACCAACTTATAAAATGCACTGTTCCGTTATTTATTGAGTGATGATTTTGTATTTCAGACCCAGTTGTCCAGCTGGAATCCTCACACTAACAGCTTTGTCATTACTGACATCCGAGAGTAAATACACCATAACTAAAGTGTGATTCTGATATTCTGATCTCCACATTAAATTCACCCCAAGTGCCGCTGACTGAGCAGTGTGTCAAATTCCTCAGCCTCAGGGAGTGTGTATGGTTTGCATGTTTACACATATGTTCCGTGTGTGTGATTCTGTGTGCAGTTGTAAAACTTTCATCCTTGTTTTCAAGTCCCTCCGTGGCCTCGCTGCCCCCTGTCCCTGCAAATCTCCAGCAGACTCATAGCCCTGGCCATATTCGTACTTGTTCAGTTCTGGCCTCCTGCACATCATCAAATCCCATTGTTCCCCCACTGTTGGCCATGAGCTACTCAGACCAAAGCTCAGGAGCCCCCTTCCTGTTCATGCTTATTAATTCCATGAAGGATTTTAATGTCTTGTTAATTACATTGCTAAGGGTTGTTAATATCAATTATGTTGTTGCAGTTTAGAGAAACAGGTGCTGGGTATTAATTGTCTTTGAGAGCATATAAATCGGGAATAGCTGGGACACTGGATGGAGTGGGAGGAAAGCTCTGAGACTGAGCAAGTTAATATAAATCAGGGATATAAGTAAAAAAATAAAGTTATTTATTAGTCACAAGTAAGGCTTACATTAACACTGCAGTGAAGTTACTGTGAAAATCCCCTTGCCGCCACAGTCCGGGTCAATGCACCCTAACCAGCACATCTTTTAGACAGTGGGAGGAAACCGGGGCACCCGGAGGAAAACCACGCAGACACGGGGAGAACGTGCAGACTCCGCACAGACAGTGACCCAAACCGGGAATCGAACCCAGGTCCCTGGTGCTGCGAAGCAGCAGTGCTAACCACTGTGCTACCGTGTCACCCGATAGCTGGGACACTGGGTTGAGTGGGAGGGGAGCAGAGAGACTGAACAAGTCAATAAACCCTCTCAATAAAGTAAAGATCTGTGTCTTTGGTTTGGTTTTACCAACCAGATTGTCTCCTATTAACATCCTTCGCCTCTCCACCTCTCTCTCTCTCTCCCTTTAAGACACCCCTTAATGCTCATGTCTTTTGACCAAACTTTTGTTTATCTGTCCTAATGCCTCTGTAAGACCATAAGACATAGGAGCGGAAGTAAGGCCATTCGGCCCATCGAGTCCACTCCACCATTCAATCATGGTTGATTTCAACTCCATTTACCCGCTCTCTCCCCATAGCCCTTAATTCCTCGAGAAATCAAGAATTTATCAATTTCTGTCTTGAAGACGCTCAACGTCTCGGCCTCCACAGCCCTCTGTGGCAATGAATTCCACAGACCCACCACTCTCTGGCTGAAGAAATTTCTCCTCATCTCTGTTCTAAAGTGACTCCCTTTTATTCTAAGGCTGTGCCCCCGCGTCCTAGTCTCCCCTGTTAATGGAAACAACTTCCCTACGTCCATCCTATCTAAGCCGTTCATTATCTTGTAAGTTTCTATCAGATCTCCCCTCAACCTCCTAAACTCCAATGAATATAATCCCACGATCCTCAGACGTTCATCGTATGTCAGGCCTACCATTCCTGGGATCATCCGTGTGAATCTCCGCTGGACCCGCTCCAGTGCCAGTATGTCCTTCCTGAGGTGTGGGGCCCAAAATTGCTCACAGTACTCCAAATGGGGCCTAACCAGTGCTTTATAAAGCCTCAGAAGTACATCCCTGCTTTTGTATTCCAAGCCTCTTGAGATAAATGACAACATTACATTTGCTTTCTTAATTACGGACTCAACCTGCAAGTTTACCTTTAGAGAATCCTGGACTAGGACTCCCAAGTCCCTTTGCACTTTAGCATTATGAATTTTGTCACCGTTTAGAAAATAGTCCATGCCTCTATTCTTTTTTCCAAAGTGTACAACCTCGCACTTGCCCACGTTGAATTTCATCAGCCACTTCTTGGACCACTCTCCTAAACTGTCTAAATCTTTCTGCAGCCTCCCCACCTCCTCAATACTACCTGCCCCTCCACCTATCTTTGTATCATCGGCAAACTTGGCCAGAATGCTCCCAGTCCCGTCATCTAGATCGTTAATATATAAAGAGAACAGCTGTGGCCCCAACACTGAACCCTGCGGGACACCACTTGTCACCGGTTGCCATTCTGAGAAAGAACCTTTTATCCCAACTCTCTGCCTTCTGTCTGACAGCCAATCGTCAATCCATGTTAGTACCTTGCCTCGAATACCATGGGCCCTTATTTTACTCAGCAGTCTCCCGTGAGGCACCTTGTCAAAGGCCTTTTGGAAGTCAAGATAGATAACATCCATTGGCTCTCCTTGGTCTAACCTATTTGTTATCTCTTCAAAGAACTCTAACAGGTTTGTCAGGCACGACCTCCCCTTACTAAATCCATGCTGACTTGTCTTAATCCGACCCTGCACTTCCAAGAATTTAGAAATCTCATCCTTAACGATGGATTCTAGAATTTTGCCAACAACTGAGGTTAGGCTAATTGGCCTATAATTTTCCATCTTTTTTCTTGTTCCCTTCTTGAACAGTGGGGTTACAACAGCGATTTTCCAATCCTCTGGGACTTTCCCTGACTCCAGTGACTTTTGAAAGATCATAACTAACGCCTCCACTATTTCTTCAGCTATCTCCTTTAGAACTCTAGGATGTAGCCCATCTGGGCCCGGAGATTTATCAATTTTCAGACCTTTTAGTTTCTCTAGCACTTTCTCCTTTGTGATGGCAACCATATTCAACTCTGCCCCCTGACTTTCCTGAATTGTTGGGATATTACTCATGTCTTCTACTGTGAAGACTGACGCAAAGTACTTATTAAGTTCCTCAGCTATTTCCTTGTCTCCCATCACTAGATTACCAGCGTCATTTTGGAGCGGCCCAATGTCTACTTTTGCCTCCCGTTTGTTTTTAATGTATTTAAAGAAACTTTTACTATCATTCCTAATGTTACTGGCTAGCCTACCTTCATATTTGATCCTCTCCTTCCTTATTTCTCTCTTTGTTATCCTCTGTTTGTTTTTATAGCCTTCCCAATCTTCTGACTTCCCACTACTCTTTGCCACATTATAGGCTCTCTCTTTTGCCTTGATGCATTCCCTGACTTCCTTTGTCAGCCATGGCTGCCTAATCCCCCCTCTGATAACCTTTCTTTTGTTTGGGATGAACCTCTGCACTGTGTCCTCAATTACTCCCAGAAACTCCTGCCATTGCTGTTCTACTGTCTTTCCCATTAGGCTCTGCTTCCAGTCGATTTTTGTCAGTTCCTCCCTCATGCGCCTGTAATTACCTTTATTTAACTGTAGAACCTTCACATCTGATTCTGCCTTCCTTCTTTCAAATTGCAGACTGAATTCTACCATATTATGATCACTGCTTCCTAAGTGTTCCCTTACTTTAAGATCTTTTATCACGTCTGGCTCATTACATAACACTAAGTCCAGAATAGCCTGTTCCCTCGTGGGCTCCATCACAAGCTGTTCCAAAAAGCCATCCTGTAAACATTCAATGAATTCCCTTTCTTTGGGTCCACTGGCAACATTATTTACCCAGTCCACCTGCATATTGAAATCCCCCATGATCACTGTGACCTTGCTTTTCTGACATGCCCTTTCTATTTCGTGGTGCATTTTGTGCCCCTGGTCCTGACCACTGTCAGGAGGCCTGTACATAACTCCCATTATGGTTTTTTTGCCTTTGTGGTTCCTCAACTCTACCCACACAGACTCCACATCGTCTGACCCTGTGAGACTGCTGTGAAGTGCTTTGGGATGTTTTAGTATTTTAAAGCTGCCATATAAATGTTGTTCTTGTGTAGGCTGGTGTGCAAGTTTTGTATCTGCTTGCAGTCAGGTATGTGTTGATGATGTGTGATCGGAAACACTGGGTCAAATGTGATTCCGTGAACTTGGCTGGGCTGGAGGTGACACCCCCCCCCGCCCCTCCAACCTCTCCGCCTCCAAAAGTTCAGAATCCTTGAAACAATTGTCCTTTCTCATTGCTAACGGTTTTTAAAAAGAACTCACAGATGAGGTTGAAGATTCTAAACTCCAAAAGGAAGCACCTTGGGAAGTGATCTCAGCTTTCAGATGATGCTTGCTTCAAACAAAGCAGCCAGCATGATCTTCCCACAGACACATTAATCTGATGGACCGATAGCTTCCTGCTATCTTTACATCATTCAGCAGGAGTGGGAGAACAAAAATAAACACATTGAATTGAAGTTTAGGAACTTACTTTGTCTCCAGAATATCCTTGTTCTCCGGGTGCTCCCAGAACACCATGATCCCCCTAGATATCACGTTGCCAGACATAGAGACACACAATGACCACTGAGAATTTACACCTCAACAAAAACAGCATTGTATAACTGCACACAATCTATTGGGAAACAGCTGCCTCAAACCGCTGACAGCAATTGATGGGTTTTCTCATTCTACCCTCAAGCGACAAACGGGAAAGCCACGGGAAAGCATATACACAAAACACATCATCTCTTTACAAGCGAAATATGTTTCCCTGGGACTTTTCCACGTGAGATTAGCGCCAGAATTCTACAAAATTGGAGCAGGCGAGTGGCGGACAACGGAAATGCCGTTGACCTTGGCTGGGAATTTCTGCTCTCGCCATAAAATCCCGCCCGATATATTGTTCCCAGTTTTACCCTCAAATTACTGAGCAAAATGGCGCAAATCAATCATAAAATGTCGTGGGTTATTTTAATCCCAACAACTGCATTAATGTTTCCGTGCTTTCTTTCTTGATGAGTTTATACAATTCATAGAAAATGGAATTTGCGGGTATTTTGAGAGGAGAAGCTGAATGATTTTACTCAGATGGTTCTCTCGAACAGTTCATTGAGGAGACAACCAGAGAATGGATTGGTTCAGATTTGGTATCATCCAATGGGAAAGGATTGAGTGTTGTAAAGGAGACTTTAGGGAAGAGTGACCATAACGTGGTGGAATTTTACATGAAGTCTGAAAGTGGTGTGGTCCAATCGGAAACAGGATCTTAAATCCAAAGAGAAGAAACCACAAAGGTATGAGCGGGAAGTTTGTCTGAAGCAGATTGGGAGCATCTTAGATTTCAGCGGAGGAAGAAGGAACTCATAAAGAAAATAGAATATGTAAATAAACAGTGAGAAACATAAAGATGGACTGTAAAGGCCATAGATATGTACAAAGGAAAAGATTGGCAAAGACAAATGTGGGCCCAAAACAGGCAGAGTCAGGAGAATTTATAATCATAGATTTCTTGCAGTGAAAAATGAGGCCATTTGGTCCACCAAGCCTGCACCGACAACAATCCCACCCCGGCCCTATCCCCATAATTCCACGTACTTACCCTGCTAATCTCCCTGACATTAAGGGTCAATTTAGCATGGCCTATCAACCTAACCCGCACATCTTTGGAGTGTGGGAGGAAACTGGTACACTCAGAGGAAACCCACGCAGACACGAGGAACACGTGCAGACTCCACACAGACATCACCTGTGGCCGGAATTGAACGCGGGTCCCTGGCGCTGTGAAGCAGCAGTGCGAACCACTGTACTTGACAAACCTGTCGAAGTTTTTTGAATATGTAGCTAGCAGATTAGGCAGAACCGGTGAATGTGACATCTTTGGATTTTCAAAAGGCCTTTGATAAGGTCCCATACATAGGAACGTTTGAACCAAGAACAGGAGGAGGCCATTCAGCCCCTCGAGCCTACTCCATCATTCAATAAAATCATGGCTGATCTGGTTGTGGCCTCAACTCCACTTCCCTTCATTCCCCCTAAACCCATTGACTCTCCTGTCAATCAGGAACCTATCCAAATATTCAATGACTTCTGCCTCAATTACTCTCTGGGCAAGACAGCTGCACACACTCACCGCCCTCACTCACTGCTGGATACGGATCCAACCTGCCCAGCCTTTCCTCCTTGGATAACTCCCTCATTCCAGGAATCAGCCGAGTGAACCTTCTCTGAACTGCTTCAAAGGCATTTCTGTCCGTTCTTCTATAATCAAAACTGTACACAATATTCTAGATGTGGTCTCGCCAATACCCTGTCCAACTGTAGCAAGAACTGTGTTTACCCCAGTCCAACGCCGGCATCTCCACATCACAACTGTAGCAAAACATCCCTACTTTCGGTAGTGGGGATGTCCCGGTGTCTGGAGTTCTGTAGAAGGGTCATATTGAAAAATTGGCCGGAAGTTTCCTATTTCTCTCCACAGATGCTGCCTGACCTGCTGAGTTTGTCCAGCATTTTCTGTTTTTATTTCAGATTTCCAGCACATGCAGTATTTTGCTTTTCTCCCTACTTTTATCGTTATTCCTCTGGCAACAAAAAACAACATTCCATTTGCCTCCTTAATCACTTCCGTATCTGAATATTAACCTTCTGTGATTCATAAGAACATAAGAACTAGGAGCAGGAGTAGGCCATCTGGTCCCTCGAGCCTGCTCCGCCATTCAATAAGATCATGGCTGATCTTTTTGTGGACTCAGCTCCACTTACCCGCCCGCTCACCATGACCCTTAATTCCTTTATTGTTCAAAAATTTATCTATCCTTGCCTTAAAAACATTCAATGAGGTAGCCTCAACTGCTTCACTGGGCAGGGAATTCCACAGATTCACAACCCTTTGGGTGAAGAAGTTCCTCCTCAACTCAGTCCTGAATCTGCTCCCCCTTATTTTGAGGCCGTGCCCCCTAGTTCTAGTTTCACCTGCCAGTGGAAACAACTTCCCTGCTTCTATCTTATCTATTCCCTTCATAATCTTATATGTTTCTATAAGATCTCCCCTCATTCTTCTGAATTCCAATGAGTATAGCCCCAGTCTACTCAGTCTCTCCTCATAAACCAACCCTCTCACCTCCGGAATCAATCTCGTGAATCTCCTCTGCACCCCCTCCAGTGCCAGTATATCCTTTCTCAAGTAAGGAGACCAAAACTGTACACAGTACTCCAGGTGTGGCCTCACCAGCACCTTCTATAGCTACAACATAACCTCGCTGTTTTTAAACTCCATCCCTCTAGCAATGAAGGACAAAATTCCATTTGCCTTCTTAATTACCTGCTGCACCTGCAAACCAACTCCTTGAGATTCCTGCACAAGGACACCCAGGTCCCTCTGCACAGCAGCATGCTGCAATTTTTTACCATTTAAATAATAGTCCATTTTGCTGTTATTCCTACCAAAATGGATGACCTCACATTTACCAACATTGTACTACACCTGCCAGATCCTGGCCCATTCACTTAGACTATCTATATCCCTTTGCAGACTTTCAGCGTCCTCTGCACACTTTGCTGTGCCACCCATCTTAGTGTCATCTGCGAATTTTGACACACTATACTTGGTCCCCAATTCCAAATCATCTATGTAAATCGTAAACAATTGCGGTCCCAACACTGATCCCTGAGGCACACCACTAGTCACTGATCGACAACCAGAAAAACGCCCATTTACCCCCACTCTTTACTTTCTGTTAGTTATGTACCTGGACACCCAGATCCCTCTGTACCACCGAGTTCTGCAATCTCTCTCCATTTAAATATGAAACTGCTTCCTGCTGAAGTGTGAAATTTCACATATTTCCACATTATACTCCGTCTGCCAAAGCTTTGTCACCCAACCCATCGATATCCCTTTGGGGGGGATTTTCCAGTTGCCACAGCTCAATGGATATTTAAATTGTTTGGTGAATTCTCTGTCCCGCCCGTTACGATTCCTGGGGTGAATGGGACGGGAGATTTTTGGCCCTTATGTCCTCATCACAACCTACTTTCCTACCTACCATTTTGTCCTTTGCAAATTTAATCAGGGGAGGGGTTTGCGCCCCCCCCACCCCACCCCACCCCCCCATTACATGTTTTGCGGTAGTGGAGGCCACCCGCCATTGGCCAGTGGTGGGATCTTCCCATCCCGCCACTGTCAACGGGGTTTCCCATTGTTCACTCCCTTCCCTGCCTGGGGAACCAAGGTGGGGAGTCACCCTTGGTGGGAACAGATGATCCCAGGATAAGGAACTTCCGTTATGAAGATAGATTGATGAAGTTCGGGTTGTTTTCCTCAGAGGAAATAAGGTTGAGAGGGGATTTGATCGAGGCGTTCAAAATCATGAAGGGTGCGGGACAGAGTCGATAGAGAAAAACTGTCCCCACTCGTGAAAGGATCGAGAAAGAGAGGGCACAGCTTAAAAACCATTAATAAAAGAGGCAAAATGAGGAGAAACTTATTTACACAGTGAGTGGTTAGGGTTTGGAATTCACTGCCTGAGAGTGTGAGTGAGGCAGGTTCAATCGAAACAATCAGAAGGAAATTAGACAGTTGTCTGGAAAGGAAGAATGCACCGGGTTACAGTTAAAGTTAAAGTTTTTTTAATAATCTCACAAGTAGGCTTACATTAACAGTGTAATAACTTTACACCAAAAATCCCCTAGTCACCACACTCCGGCGCCTGTTTGGGTACACTGAGGGACAATTTATCATGGCCAATGCACCTAACCAGCGCATCTTTTGGACTGTGGAAGGAAACTGGAGCACCCGGAGGAAACCCACGCAGACACGGGGAGAACGTGCAGACTCCGCACAGTGACCCCAAGCTGGGAATCGAACCTGGGTCCCTGTCGCTGTGAGGCAGAAGTGCTAACCACAATGCCACTGTGCCGCCCTACAGGGATACAGGAAGAAGGTGTGGGAATGGAACGAAGTGAATTGTTCATTTGGAGGGCTGGTGCAGACACAATGGGCCAAATGGCCTCCTTCTTGCATTGTAACAACTCTGTGACTCTCCAACTCTTGACAAAACAAGAGAGGAGGAATAAAAAGGTCATTCCCGGGGCGTCAGATTCTGGGATCAGTGCTGGGATCACAGCTGTTCATAATCTATTTCAGGGATTTGGGAACTGCAGAGAGGCTTAAAGGGGATTTAGATTGGTTAAGTGAATGGCTAAGAACATGGCAGATGCAATATAATGTGAAAAAATGTCAAGTTATCCACTTGGTGCAAATAAAACAGACATGCGGAGTATTCCTTAAATGGTGAGAGATTGGGAAGTACGGGTGGCCAAAGGGACCTGGGCTTCCTTGTTCAAGAGTCACGAATAGCTAGTATGTGGATGCAGCAAGCAATTGGGAAGAGGGATGGTATGTTGGCTGTCATTGCATGGCGATCTGAGCACAGGAGTGAAAATGTCTTGCTGCAATTGTACAGAACCTTGGTGAGACCTCACCTGGAGTAATGTGTACAGTTTTGGTCTCCTTATTTAAGGGAGGATAAACTTGCCAGGGAGGGAGTGCAACAAAGGTTCACCAAATTAACCCCTGGGATTGGCAGGATTGTGTTAGGAGGAGGGATTGAGGAGACTGGGCCGATATTCCTCCGAGTTTAGATGAGTAACAGGGTGATCTTAGGGAAGCAATTAAAATTCCTATAGCGCTCGATAGGTTAGATGCAGGAAGGACATTTCCACTGGCCGGGGACAGGGATGGGGTGAGGGTCCAGAAGCAGGGGACACCGTCTCAGAATAATGGTTAGGCCATTCATGACTGGGATGAGGAGGAATTTCTTCACTCAGAGGGTGGTGAATCTTTGAAATTCTCTACCACACAGACCGTGGAGGCTAAGTCATTGCACTATGCACAGCGACACGGTGGCACAGTGGTTAGCACTGCTGCCTCACAGCACCAGGGACCTGGGTTCGATTCATGGCTCGGGTCGCTGTCTGTGCGGAGTTTGCACATTCCCCCGGTGTCTGCGTGGGTTTCCTCCGGATGCTCCAGTTTCCTCCCACAGTCCGAAAGACCGTGCTGGTGAGGTGCATTGGCCATGCCAAATTCTCTCTCAGTGTACCCGAACAGGCGCTGGAGTGTGGCAGCAAGGAGATTTTCACAGTAACTTCATTGCAATGTTAATGTAAGCCTACTTGTGACATTAATACTTAAACTGTTGGGAATCTATGATTCTATGAATGGTGAAGCAGGCTTGAGAGGCTGAATGGCCGACTTCTGTTACTATTTCTTTTGCACTGAAGGATTTAATGTTTGGCGGATATCCACAAGGCAGTGAGGTACTAAGAGCGTTTATGGATTAATAAACTTTCTGTGTGATAGAGTTCGAGTGAAATAGAATAACGTAAAGAGTACATATTCTGTCATTTTATGCTTTGCTTTCTCTCTGTTTTTATTTAAGGAAGCAACAGGTTATTAGAAGAAGACTTGGACCACTTGCTTCACAGCAGGACAGCGGCATGGTGAGTGTGGGGGTTAAGGCACAGGACGGAGATATTGTTATTGGAATTCTCTTTGTTGTGTTTGAAAGGTTGATGGAGAGTTGAAACCGGGGTTGGGTTGTGGAGGGCTAAATGTCAAGCAGAATATGTAGTGTTGCTGCAATGGTGAGGAAGAGGGATTGGCTGCAACAGATACACAGGACAGGGCATCCGGCATGCTTGGTTTCATTGGTCAGAACACTGAATACAGGAGTTGGGACGTCTTGTTGAAGTTGTACAAGACATTGGTAAAGCCACACTTGAATTACCGTGTACAGTTCTGATCACCCTATTATAAAAAGGATATTATTAAACTAGAAAGGTACGAGGATGCTATCGGGACTTGATGGATTGAGTTATAAGGAGATGCCCGATAGACTGGGACTTTTTTCTCTGGAGCGTAGGAGGCTGAGGGATGATCTTATAGAGGACTATAAAATAATGAGGGGCACAGATCAGCTAGATAGTCAATATCTTTTCCCAAAGGTAGGGGAGTCTAAAACTAGAGGGCATAGGTTTAAGGTGAGAGGGGAGAGATACAAAAGGGTCCAGAGGGGCAATTTTTTTCACGCAGAGGGTGGTGAGTGTCTGGAACAAGCTGCCAGAGGTAGTAGTAGAGGCGGGTACAATTTTATCTTTTAAAAAACATTTAGACAGTTACATGGGGGATTGTGGTGTTGGGGAGCGGGGAGTGGGGGAGCGGGGGGGGGGGGAGGGGGGGGCGTGAGGGAGCAGGGGGTGGTGGAGTGTGGTGTTGGGGAGCAGGGGGGTGGGGAGCAGGGGGTGGGGAGAGCGGGGGGTCAGGGAGCGGGTTTGGGGGAGCAGAGGCCGTGGGGGAGCAGGAGGGTGGGGGAGCGGGGGGGGGGGGGGGGGGGGGGGGAACAGGGGGGTGGGGAAACAGGGGGGTGGGGGACCGGGGGGTGGGGGACCGGGGGGTGGGGAAGCGGGGGTGGGGGAGCGGGGTGGGTTGGGGAGCGGGGGGGTGGGGGAGCAGAGGCAGTGGGGGAGCAGGAGGGTGGGGGAGCGGGGGGTGGGGGAACAGGGGGGGTGGGGGACCGGGGGGTGGGGGAGCGGGGTGGGTTGGGGAGCGTGGGTTTGGGGAGCAGTGGGGGTGTGGGAAAGCTGGGAACACTGACTGTAGCAGCCCACCATTGGCCAGGAAGGCTGGTTAACAGAAAGCTGCAGTCGAAGACCGCAGGAAATGGTGAGACTGGTGGGCAGAAAGGGAGAGGAGGACTGGCCATTGGGAAAGGGGCGCAGCACTGAACAGCTGGTGAAAGAGCACTGACTCAGTATTTCTTTCTCCTCACACGCTGCCAAGCCTGCTGGGTGTTTCCAGTCTGTTCTATTGCTTTTGCCATGAACTAAGTGGCACAGTTTGAATATTTTACAGGATTAAAATAATTAAAATAAAAGCACAGTACTGCAGATGCTGGAAATCTGAAATAATAAACAGAAATTGCTGGATAAACGCAGAAGGTCTGGCAGCGTCTGTAGAGAGAGAAACAGAGTTAATATTTTGACTATTCTTCAGCTGTTTTGAAACAAAGAGACATGCTGTCGAAGCTTTTCATTTTGTACTCATCAGGACAGACAAAAGTAAGCATTCGAGCTTGTGTAAGTGAGCCTCATAATGAACCTGACTGATAATCTTAAATTGGTGTTAATGTAATTTCTGGAAGCTACATGTGTTCATATGCAGCAGGGGTCTCTCCTCTGCAGGCAAAAGGAACATGTCCAGGCATTCCTCCTTTTTGAATTAAACCGGGGGGCGGGCGGGGGGGGGGGGGGGTGCAGGGGGAGGGTGGGGGGGTGATAATAGTTCCCTGGTGAATTCTCTGTGGCAACACCTCTGCCACCCAATCAGCTCACTTCTTCCATGCAATGTAAATCGTTGTTCCCTTTGAAATTTGGCATTCTTGCCTGTCCTGATGAGCACGAGATGAAAAGCTTCAACAACATGTCTCTTTTTTTCAGTAATACTCAGGAATTTTTTATTTGTTCATGGGATGTGGGCATCGCTGGCTAGCCCAGCATTTGTTGCCCATCCCTAATTTCCCTCAAGGAGGTGGTGGTGAGCTGCCTTCTTGAACTGCTGCAGTCCCTGTGGTGTAGGTACACCCACAGTGCAGTTAGGGAGGGAGTTCTCTCTTGATGAATGACCCGAGATTTACCTGTACATAGACAATAGTTCCAACAGTCTGTGAGGTGGGATTTCTCTCTCTTCAGAGACAGTTAAGGATCAGATTCAAAGTTCTACAACAGGGATTTAGGTTAGTCTAAACCCAGATACAACCTACTTTTATATCCGGGAGCAGACTGTTTCAGCTGGACAGAATGTAGAAACTCAGAAGACAGTAAGGCTTTTTTTTTCATTCATTTGTGGGACATGAACGTCACTGACGAGCCAGCAGTTATTGTCTGAGGGCAGTTGACGAAGAGTCAACCACATTGCTGTGGCTCTGGAGTCACATGTGAACCAGGACAGCAGATTTCCTTCCCTAAAAGATATTGGTGAATCCGATAAATTTTTCCGATAATCGATAATGGGGTTTCATGGCCATCAATAGAATCTTAATTCCAGATATTTTTAATTGAATTCAAATTCCACCAGCTGCCGTGGCGGGATTCGAACCCTGGGTCCCCAGAACATCAGCTGAGTTTCTGGATTAATAGTCTAGCGAGAATACCACTAGGCCATTGCCGCCTAGTAATTGATATGAATGCTAGAGTGTTTCCAATTAATTTTAGTGCAATATTCGGTGAGTTGCGCAACATCAGTACTGAAACAACGAGCATGATTTAGCTTCACAAATGACTTAAAACATAGATCAAACTTGAATTCACACATAATTAAACATAAGAAATTGAGGATGAAAGCAAAATACTGCGGTCGCTTGAAAGAAACACAGTAAAATGCTGGTAAGACTCAGCGGGTCTGGCAGCGTCTGTGGAGAGAGAATAGAGGGAGTGATTCAAGACTAATATGTCTTCTTCAGAAGAGTTAGAAATTGACAAGTTGTGTGTCTATGTTCTTCCTGTTGTCAATTTAAGAGATAATCACAAAATCCCTACAGTGCAGAAAGAGGCCATTCGGCCCATCGAGTTTGCACAATCCCACCCAGACCCTATCTCCATAACCCCATGTATTTACCCTAGCTAGTCCCCTTGACAGTAAGGGGCAATTTAGCATGGCCAATCTGCCTAACCCCCACACATCTTTGGATAGTAGTCAGAATTTTCCCGCTGCAGTGAACGAAGATCCGGCTGAGCGCCAAATCCTCCGTCCCCGCTTGCAGCAGCGGTGGGGCAGGAATGGCGGGAGAATTCCGGCCAATAAACACATTGTAGATATGAACACCATGTACTAAGAATGATGCCTCAGGGACATTGCCAGGAATAAAGGCTAATCCCTCCCACCACTCTCAAATCTCTGTCACCGTTTGACTTCACAAAAACAATGTGGTTTCAATTGATGACGGAGATGACTGGAAATGTTAATTCAGGAATGATGTAAATTGTCAGCTGTGAAAGGCCTGGGATCCATGAATCAAATGTCCCGTTCATCTTTTCTCATTTTATACCCCCGGAACTCCATTTGGAAAACCTCACTCCACATGTGTTTTGCTTTGCCTCTTTCTCCAGCTGTTTAATTTACATCAAAAGGCATTGGCCCAAGGTTTGTTTTTAGAATAACAGTGAGACGATCAGCACTCAGCGACACCAGTCCCTGTCAGTTAGACACAAATTATGCAGCAACCTCTGGCATGTGGAGAAGTGCTGCTCAACGTGGAAATCCCAAAGTTGCTGCCTGACGTGTCCTATCCTCCCGTGTGAGAACGGCATCTCGCTGTCCGACTCGCCATTCACACGTGCTGACTTCTCTCGGCTTCCTGTACGGGCATCATAGATATCACTACAGAACGTTCGGGCTGTTTCTACTCAATTGTATTTTCCCTCTCTTTAATTCTCTTTCTGTATCTGAATTTGATTCAGTATTCAGGCCCGGCAGTGGCACAGTGGTATTGTCACCGGACGAGTAATCCATAGACCCAGAACAAGATCTGGGGACCCTGGTTCGAATCCCACACGGCAGATAGTGAAATTTGAATTCAATGAAACATCTGGAATTGAGAATCTACTGATGGCCCTGAATCGATTATCGGGAAAAACCCATCTGGTTCCCTTTAGGGAAGGAAATCTGCCACCTTTACCCAGTCTGGTCTACATAAAGAACAAAGAACAGTACAGCACAGGAAACAGGCCCTTCGGCCCTCCAAGCCTGTGCCGCTCCTTGGTCCAACTAGACCAATCGTTTGTATCCCTCCATTCCCAGGCTGCTCATGTGACTATCCAGGTAAGTCTTAAACGATGTCAGCGTGCCTGCCTCCACCACCCTACTTGGCAGCGCATTCCAGGCTCCCACCACCCTCTGTGTAAAAAACGTCCCTCTGATATCTGAGTTATACTTCGCCCCTCTCACCTTGAGCCCGTGACCCCTCGTGATCGTCACCTCCGACCTGGGAAAAAGCTTCCCACTGTTCACCCTATCTATACCCTTCATAATCTTGTACACCTCTATTAGATCTCCCCTCATTCTCCGTCTTTCCAAGGAGAACAACCCCAGTTTACCCAATCTCTCCTCATAGCTAAGACCCTCCATACCAGGCAACATCCTGGTAAACCTTCTCTGCACTCTCTCCAACGCCTCCACGTCCTTCTGGTAGTGCGGCGACCAGAACTGGACGCAGTACTCCAAATGTGGCCTAACCAGCGTTCTATACAGCTGCATCATCAGACTCCAGCTTTTATACTCTATACCCCGTCCTATAAAGGCAAGCATACCATATGCCTTCTTCACCACCTTCTCCACCTGTGTTGCCACCTTCAAGGATTTGTGGAATTGCACACCTAGGTCCCTCTGTGTTTCTATACTCCTGATGACTCTGCCATTTATTGTATAACTCCTCCCTACATTATTTCTTCCAAAATGCATCACTTCGCATTTATCCGGATTAAACTCCATCTGCCACCTCTCCGCCCAATTTTCCAGCCTATCTATATCCTGCTGTATTGCCCGACAATGCTCTTCGCTATCCACAAGTCCAGCCATCTTCGTGTCATCCGCAAACTTGCTGATTACACCAGTTACACCTTCTTCCAAATCATCCATATATATCACAAATAGCAGAGGTCCCAGTACAGAGCCCTGCGGAACACCACTGGTCACAGACCTCCAGCCGGAAAAAGACCCCTCGACCACCACCCTCTGTCTCCTATGGCCAAGCCAGTTCTCCACCCATCTAGCCACTTCTCCTTGTATCCCATGAGCCTTAACCTTCTTAACCAACCTGCCATGTGGGACTTTGTCAAATGCCTTACTGAAATCCATATAGACGACATCCACGGCCCTTCCTTCATCAACCGTTTTTGTCACTTCCTCAAAAAACTCCACCAAATTTGTAAGGCACGACCTCCCTCCTACAAAACCATGCTGTCTGTCACTAATGAGGTTGTTCCGTTCTAAATGCACATACATCCTGTCTCTAAGAATCCTCTCCAACAACTTCCCTACCACATGTGACTCCAGATCCACAGCAATGTGGTTGACTCTCAAGTGCCCTCTGAAATGGAGTGCAGTTTGCGATGGGCAATAAATGTTGGCCCAGCCAGCGATCCCGTAAAGATGAACTTATAAAATTTAATGAACATTTCCTATTTTAGATTCTGTGCCGCTCATTAATAATTCTCAATCTGAATGATTAACCTGATCATTGTTACATGTCCCGTACACATGTCCAGATGCCCCGTGGAGGGTCCTGTGCTTGTTGGATACTGCGAGGCCTGGATAGAGTGGACGTGGAGAGGGTGTTTCCACTAGTAGGAAAAACTAGAACCAGAGGGCACGACCTCAGGCTAAAGGGACGATCCTTTAAAACAGAGATGAGGAGGAATTTCTTCAGCCAGAGAGTGGTGAATCTGTGGAAATCTTTGCCGCAGAAGGCTGTGGAGGCCGGGTCATTGAGTGTCTTTAAGACAGAGATAGATAGGTTCTTGATTAGTAAGAGGGGCAGGGGTTATGGGGAAAAGGCAGGAGAATGGGGATGAGAAAAATATCAGCCATGATTGAATGGCAGAGCAGACTCGATGGGTCGAGTGGCCTAATTCTGCTCCTATGTCTTATGGACTTATGGCACAGACCACATGGTCTGGATGTCCTGTTGACAGCAGGTTGCTCAGCAAGAGTACAGAGTCTGGGAGCTTGAGTCAGCGTGACTGATCAGAGCGTGATCCAGCCCAAAGAACGCCTGATTCCACCAATCAGCACCGGCCTAATCGCGAGAAAAATGCTTTGTTTAGATCTACTGATTCCTTAAAGATTAAAGTATCCAAATAAAAATGAAATATTTAGATCACCTTATCACCTTTCAATCCAGGCTGTCCAACACTTCCCACCAGACCCTGAAAAGCAATTGAGGAAGAAAATCATTCTGTAACACCTGGAATATATGAAAGATATTTCTGAGAACTGAGAAATTAAATCAATGCTTGAGAAAGCGTACCTGAGGTCCTGGAATCCCCGGAGGTCCAGCTAACCCTGTCGGACCAACATCACCCTGCAAATAAATAAAACCTGCGGTTAGTACTCATTAACCAGGCTTTCCCTCCACTGGGCACTCACCTTGTACTTACTGATTCGAATCATTGCTCGATACAGTGCAGGGGGAGGCTATTTGGCCCATCGTGCCTGTGCTAACCCCAAAAGATCGATACAATTAGTCCCAATCCCCGGCTCCTTCCCTGTATCCCTGCAAATCTTTCCCCTTCAACTCTCTCCCCAATTGCCTTTTGAAAGTTATTATTGAATCTGCTTCCACCGCCCTTTCAGGCAGCACATTCCAGATCACAGGAACTCACTGCGTCAAATAAATTCCCCTCATCTCCCCCTCTGGTTCTTTTCCCGATTCTCGTCAATCTGTGTCCCTCTGGTTACCCTCCCTCCTGTCACTGCAAACACTTTCTCCTGATTTACTCCATCAAATCCTCTCCACAGTTTGACACATCCTCCCTCACTCCTAAAGGATCGGCCAGACTCTGACTTCCTCACACCCTGGGGTGGGGGAGAGGGGGGGCACCGGAGGGCAGACTGAGTAGCGCCCTGGCTGCTTTGTGAAGCGTGTAGTGAGTACTCCCCCAAAGGACATTATCACCATTAAATCAACATCTGACGGGCACCTCACGAAGATTAAAAGAATAGATCAGTTTCTGGTTCAATGACAGCAATACACTTATATAATTACACGACACAGCAATGTAGAGCACAGACACAGGCCATTCGGCCCAACTTGTCCATGCTGGTATTTAATGCTCCAAGCAAGGAGGTTCAATGAGCTCCTCCTAATCCCCATCTCCGAGTTCCTTATGTTCCACCAAGGATTAGGAGACCCCCGTCTGAAGATGCAAAGTTCAATATAAGATACTCGGAAAAGTTTTTTTTTACAAATGATGAAGCTACGTACAAATGATGACAAAATTCAATAGTGTTTGCTCCTGGGCAGAAACATCATTTAGTCAAAATCCTCCATGTTGGTGTTTCTGCTCCACATAAATCTTCTCCCTCCCCCTCTTCCTCTCAGCATCTCCTATTCCTGTCTCCCTCATGTGTTTATCCAGCTTCCCTCTGAAATGTCTTGATACAATTCATCTCAAACACTCCCCGTGGGAGCGAGTCCCATATCCTCCCCACTCCCTGTGGGAGTGAATTCCACATTCTCCCCCTCCCTGTGGGAGCGAGTCCCACATCCTCCCCACTCCCTGTGGGAGTGAATTCCACATTCTCCCCACTCCCTGTGGGAGCGAGTCCCACATCCTCCCCACTCCCTGTGGGAGTGAATTCCACATTCTCCCTCTCCCTGTGGGAGCGAGTCCCACATTCTCCCCACTCCCTGTGGGAGTGAGGTCCACATTCCCCTCACTCCTTGTAGGAGCGAGTTCCACATTCTCCCCACTCCCTGTGGGAGTGAGTCCCACATTCTCTCCACCACCCGTGGGAGTGAGTCCCACATTCTCCCCATTCCGTGTGGGAGCGAGTCCCACATTCTTCCCACTCCCTGTGGGAGTGAGTTCTACATTCTCCCCACTCCCTGTGGGAGCGAGTCCCCCATTCTCCCCATTTCCTGTGGGAGCGAGTCCCACATTCTCCCCACTCCCTGTGGGAACGAGTCCCACATTCTCCCCACTCCTTGTGGGAGTGAGTCCCACATTCTCCCCACTCCCTGTGGAACGAGTCCCACATTCTCCCCACTCCCTGTGTGAGTGAGTTCCACATTCTCCCCACTCCCTGTGTGAGTGAGTTCCACATTCTCCCCACTCCATGTGGGAGTGAGTTCCACATTCTCCCCACTCCCCATAGGAGCGAGTCCCACATTCTCCCCACTCCCTGTGGGAGCGAGTTCCACATTCTCCCCACTCCCTGTGGGAGCGAGTTCCACATTCTCCCCGCTCCCTGTGGGAGCGAGTTCCACATTCTCCCCACTCCCTGTGGGAGCGAGTCCCACATTCTCCCCACTCCCTGTGGGAGCGAGTCCCACATTCTCCCCACTCCCTGTGGGAGCGAGTCCCACATTCTCCCCACTCCCTGTGGGAGCGAGTCCCACATTCTCCCCACTCCCCGTGGGAGCGAGTTTCACATTCTCCCCACTCTCTGAGTGCGGATGTTTCTCTTGAATTTCCTTTTAGATGTATGAATGATTATTTTATATTGGTGGCCCTGAGTTATGTCAACTCTATCAGTCTTCGGATCGCTTTTTAAAAATATACATTCAAATAAAATCTATTCACTGGTTTGCTGCTCTCTGACTGTGGGAAGGGGTTTCATTGCTGTTGCCACATTCAGGATGTACAGTTTGTGTGCACATGCTCAGTAATTCCTGCTGTTAATAACCTTCGCTGTTTTCCCAGCATTCACAGCAAGTGTAAAAGCACAGCAGGCCATTCAGCCTATCAGCAACACACTGCAATACCTCCATATCTTATTAATAATTCACGCAAAAAGTAACATTCTAGTCTGTATGTTTTTAAATTAATTTTGGACCATGGCACAGATGGTGGCTCATTTATCTACGCTGGCTATTTTGCAGAACCCAACCAATTAATCCAACTCCCTTGCATTCACTGCTTTGTACATTTTTTCTCTTGGAGTATCCCTCCAATTCCCTTTTGAAAGTTATTATTGAATCTGCTTCCACCGCCCTTTCCGGCAGCACATTCCAGATCACGACAACTCGAACGTTGCGAAACCCTTTGTGAATCAGATCTCCCCGTAACCAACACTGATCCAAGGGAAACAATCCCAGTTTCTCCGGCCCCTCTGCTGAATCCCTGATAAATCATCAATCTCTCTGCAGCCTTTCCAAGAGGCTGATATCTTCCCCAATCTGCGGTGCCTCGCTGAGGTCTAATTAGTCACTGCCGCATGTTTGGCATAACGTGTTGGCTTTTCAAATTCCATGGTGACTATTTAAAAAAGCCCAGGATACCGTAATCCCAATGATGCTGCTTTTTAATTCACTAACCAGAGGAAACAACCCCTCGTTTGCCACGCGCGTAAATCATTTCAAGATTTGGAACTCATTTATTTTATTCCATTGGCTTTCCCAACTGTAGGAAATAAAGAATCCGATTGGTCGCTTCATTCTCTCAACGCTGCGATCGCTGGAATTAAACTACAAGGAATTTAATTAATCTTTCCATGGTTCCAGTTTGTTTCATTCTACAACAGAATTCCGAATTGTAAGTATGGATCCAACAATTAATCATTTAAATCCGGGAGGGGAGGGAATAAAAAGATTTGAAGCTGATTGAAGTAGAATCAGTTTAAAATATGGATCAGCCATAATCTCCCAGAGCGAATGAAAGAAAAGGACTTGCATTTACATAGCGCCCTATATGGAGCACAGGATGTCCCAAAGCACGTTACAGCCAATGAGCTTTCGAAACTGCAAACAGAATGGCAGAGAGATGGCAGAAATTTACACACTCCCAGGAAGGGCACTGTACCAATGCTCAACTCATTTGCTTTTGTGATGCTGACTCATAAGAACATAAGAACTAGGAGCAGGAGTAGGCCATCTGGCCCCTTGAGCCTGCTCCGCCATTCAATAAGATCATGGCTGATCTTTTCGTGGACTCAGCTCCACTTACCTGCCCGCTCACCGTAACCCTTAATCCCTTTATTGTTCAAAAATTTATCTGTCCTTGCCTTAAAAGCATTCAATGAGGTAGCCTCAACTGCTTCACTGGGCAGGGAATTCCACAGATTCACAACCCTTTGTGTGAAGAAATTCCTCCTCAACTCAGTCCTAAATCTGCTTCCTCTTATTTTGAGGCCATGCCCCCTAGTTCTAGTTTCACCCGCCAGTGGAAACAACTTCCCTGCTTCTATCTTATCTATTCCCTTCATAATCTTATATGTTTCTATAAGATCTCCCCCTCATTCTTCTGAATTTCAATGAGTGTAGCCCCAGTCTACTCAGTCTCTCCTCATAAGCCAACCCACTCAGGAACATATATGGGGATGAACTTCTTGCTCTCCTCCAAGTAGTGTCGTGGGATCTTCCTGTGCATCTAAGAGACCAGATAAGGTATTGGTTTAATATCATATCCCAAAGACAGCATCTCTGACAGTGCAGCACTCCCCCAGGTTCCACAGAGAGATAAAGGGCCTGATTTTACCATTGTGTTGCGCCTGTTTTTGGACACGAAAACTTGGCAATGTCGGGCGTGAGGCAACTAGAACGATCCGCGCCCACCTCCGTGCCGGTTCCCCCTTTACCAAGGCCTGAAAAGGCCACGATCGGGACTGCGCCCGAAACAGGCACAACAGCCATTTAAATACATTTGATTGCATTTAAATTGACTTAATGGGCTGCACACCCAACCTTACCGACACTCCCCCCTTTACCACCGCGTTCGCCCATCCAGAATCAGCGCGAAACAGACATGTTCCATAAAAGTCCGATTCGGGCGCTCCAGCTAGTGAGGAGGTAAGTGCCAACTGTCCGACGGCTCTCTTTTTGAGATCGGTGGGCGGTGGGGGGGGGGGGGGGGGGGGGGGGGGGGGGGGGGGGGGGGGGTGGGTAGGAGGGCGGGGGGAGGGGGGGGGTCCGCTGCCACTCTGCCTGAGATCAGTGAGAGGGAAGGGGGTGAGGGGATCACGATCAGTCTGGGTGGCGGAGTGGTTGAGGGGATGAGGGGGTCAGTAATGTTGTGGGGTGGGGAAATGTCTATGGAGGCCAGGGGAGAGATTATCCAGCCTGGGAACAAAGTGGTAGGGGAGCATTATTTTATCACTTTCTCTGCACATGCGCAGTTGGAGGCGCCGATCGGAGCTGCAGGATTTCGGGAGCGTTAAGCCCCGCCCACAGGCTTGTGCAGCGAGATTCGGAATCGCTGATACTTTTTCAGGCAGAATGCGTATGGAGGCGACTCAGAATGGGTCTAAACCGTTGGATCTGAAACATTCCCAGTTTCAAGTCCGCCCAGCACTTAGAATCAAAATGGTAAAATAGGGCCCAAAGACTTGCATTCATATAGCACCTTTCATCACCACGGGATGTCTCAAAGCACCTGACAACCAACGAGCACTTTTGCAGTGTGGACCCTGTTGTAATGCAGGAAAGCTGACCTTCTGATCAATAATCAGAGGAGGGGAGGGTCCACAATGTGTCTGTCAAATGCCACTCGGACCTGGCTGAAATATTTCAATTGTCTGAGTTGGAAAAACAGTCAGTTTCACCCAGGCCAACCTGCTCAGACGCAGAGCGGGGCAGCAACAGGTCAAGGAGATGTGTTTGAATTATTTTTAAATCTGGGACCCCCTGCAGCCCCTTCCCCACAGTGCCCGATAGGCCCACAATGAAATAGGAAGTCTCACGTGTCACCATCACCTCTCCCTTCCCCACCCAGAGATCCCCCAGCAGGACAGCCTGCCAACCCAGCCACACCCACCTGGCCAACTGATCATAGAACACATAGAACATAGAACATTACAGGCCCTTCGGCCCTCGATGTTGCGCCGACCAGTGAAACCAATCTAAAGCCCCTCTAATCTACACTAGATCATGGCTACCAAGCTCTATGCCACTGGGCGCTGCCTATCCGCCTGGCATGGGTGGCATGTAGGGAAGTTTCTGGAGTTCGAATTCCAGTCAGTTCCGTGAATTTGAATATCTACTGGCCGGTGTCCAGTGGAGGTAGCAGTACGATCAGCCAATCTGTGCTGGGGGCCGGGATGGGTGGGGGTGTTGGAGAAAGGGTAACCGACATAAACAAAGATTCTACTGTAAATATGTTGGGTAAATGTTTGTAGGGAGATGCAGGAAAGGGGCATTCAGTATAAGAAGGATTAATGTGAGTCACAGCAATGGTGCAGGACAGACAAGCCTTGTCTTTGCCGTTACAAATCCAAGCGAATTGGAGCTTGGACAATTCTCCCACATCTCGTTCTGGTCACATTTGGAGCGATGGGCTCAGCTGCTTTGAGAGAGTTGTGTTGATTTGGAGTAAAAATTGTAACATTCTGTGTTTCCGACATTCGTACCAGTAATTTATGACCTCACTCGAGCGAGGCTCACAAAATCCCGCCCGAGGCCAAAGGAGAATTCCATTCTGTGAGCCGCACCCGGCCCTACTCCGGCGGTAAAATTCCGGGATTGGTTGTCTCCATCCGGTTTGTTGTTTGCGCCACTTGAACTTTATTTTTCTTCATCGATACCTCATCCTCTGTGTGTGGATATCATTGTCTTGTTCCTTCATTCTGTAACCATGGGTTTTCCTGATTCCCTGGGGTTTGCCATTGTCTCTCTGGGAGTTGGCGATATATCTCCATTCTGTTTGAATGTTCCTCATCCACAAGCTCAACCTGCAGCCTGGTTTCCATGGTCACACTGTGATCTTTCCTGCGTCCATGTACCTCACTGAGGCACGCTCTGGTGAAGCTGATGGCCGCTCCGCCATCACCTCACTGCTGTGCACTCCTGCTCGGAACTGCAGTTTCATTGCCACAATGCTCGCCGGTTGTGTGACTGCAATGGTTGGGGCTCGTTGTCCTGTTGCTGGCCATTCTCATGTGTGTCTATTATGGTGCTAATTATCTGATGGTTTGGCCGGTCTGACCAGGGGGGACATTCCGCTGCCACAAAGGGAGGTGGACAAGGCGGCTCTGCAAAGACAATCCTGAGCTTGCGTCCCAGTCAGGAGTCTCCTCACTGGAGAACCTCCCATCAATGCGTCGTTGATGACAGAGGCTGTTTTGATGTCTTCCACCATTTTGAGGAGGTTAAGGGCCACACAGGATTTCAGCTTAAGAGAGAAAGCATTTTGATTATTTGCTGGTCGTCACACCAGAGTGATTCTAGAATAAGGCTTATAACTCAAAGTCAGATTCCTCCAGGATCCTCATGTGGTCTGTCTGTTACTCGTAGCCCGGGGACTCTCACCTACAATTCCTGATCCAAGAGAATGGCTCCTGAATCTGAAACTGGTGAGGTGACCATTCACCGAGATGTCAGATTCCCAGATGGAGAATCTGGGATCGTCGCTCGGTTAAACTTCTTCCTGGTGTGAAACCTCAATCTCATGGTCCCAGAGGATTGGAGAATAGCCAATGTTGTTCCCTTGTTTAAGAAGGGTAGCAAGAATAATCCAGGTAATTACAGGCCAGTGAGCCTTACATCAGTGGTAGGGAAATTATTGGAGAGGATTCTTCGAGACAGGATTTATTCCCACTTGGAAATAAGTGGACGTATTAGTGAGAGGCAACATGGTTTTGTGAAGGGGAGATCGTGTCTCACGAACTTGATCGCGTTTTCGAGGAAGTGATGAAGATGATTGATGAGGGTAGGGCAGTGGATGTTCTCTACATGGACTTCAGTAAGGCCTTTGACAAGGTCCCTCATGACAGACTGGTGCAGAAGATGAAGTTGCATGGGATCAGAGGTGAGCTGGCAAGGTGGATACAAAACTGGCTTGGTCAAAGAAGACAGAGGGTAACATAAGAACATAAGAAATAGGAGCAGGAGTAGGCCATCTAGCCCCTCGAGCCTGCCCCGCCATTCAATAAGATCATGGCTGATCTGACGTGGATCAGTATCACTTACCCGCCTGATCCCCATAACCCTTAATTCCCTTACCGATCAGGAATCCATCCATCCGCGCTTTAAACATATTCAGCGAGGTAGCCTCCACCACCTCAGTGGGCAGAGAATTCCAGAGATTCACCACCCTCTGGGAGAAGAAGTTCCTCCTCAACTCTGTCTTAAACCGACCCCCCTTTATTTTGAGGCTGTGTCCTCTAGTTTTAACTTCCTTACTAAGTGGAAAGAATCTCTCCGCCTCCACCCTATCCAGCCCCCGCATTATCTTATAAGTCTCCATAAGATCCCCCCTCATCCTTATAAACTCCAACGAGTACAAACCCAATCTCCTCAGCCTCTCCTCATAATCCAAACCCCTCATCTCCGGTATCAACCTGGTGAACCTTCTCTGCACTCCCTCCAATGCCAATATATCCTTCCTCATATAAGGGGACCAATACTGCACACAGTATTCCAGCTGCGGCCTCACCAATGCCCTGTACAGGTGCATCAAGACATCCCTGCTTTTATATTCTATCCCCCTCGCAATATAGGCCAACATCCCATTTGCCTTCTTGATCACCTGTTGTACCTGCAGACTGGGCTTTTGCGTCTCATGCACAAGGACCCCCAGGTCCCTTTGCACGGTAGCATGTTTTAATTTGTTTCCATTGAGATAGTAATCCCATTTGTTATTATTTCCTCCAAAGTGTATAACCTCGCATTTATCAACGTTATACTCCATTTGCCATATCCTCGCCCACTCACTCAGCCTGTCCAAATCTCTCTGCAGATCTTCTCCGTCCTCCACACGATTCACTTTTCCACTTATCTTTGTGTCGTCTGCAAACTTCATTACCCTACACTCCGTCCCCTCTTCCAGATCATCTATATAAATGGTAAATAGTTGCGGCCCGAGTACCGATCCCTGCGGCACGCCACTAGTTACCTTCCTCCAACCGGAAAAACACCCATTTATTCCAACTCTTTGCTTCCTGTCGGATAGCCAGTCCCCAATCCACTTTAACACACTACCCCCAACTCCGTGTGCCCTAATCTTCTTCAGCAGCCTTTTATGGGGCACCTTATCAAACACCTTTTGGAAATCCAAAAACACCGCATCCACCGGTTCTCCTCCATCAACCACCCTAGTCACATCTTCATAAAAATCCAACATGTTCGTCAAGCACGACTTTCCCCTCATGAATCCATGCTGCGTCTGATTGATCGAACCATTTCTATCCAGATGCCCTGCTATCTCCTCTTTAATAATGGATTCCAGCATTTTCCCTACTACAGACGTTAAGCTGACCGGCCTATAGTTACCCGCCTTTTGTCTCCTTCCTTTTTTAAACAGCGGCGTAACATTAGCCGTTTTCCAATCAACCGGCACTACCCCAGAATGCAACGAGTTTTGATAAATAATCACTAACGCATCCACTATTACCTCTGACATTTCTTTCAATACCCTGGGATGCATTCCATCCGGACCCGGGGACTTGTCCACCTTCAGTCCCATTAGTCTACCCAGCACTGCCTCTCTGGTAACATTAATTGTATTAAGTATTTCTCCTGCTGCCAACCCTCTATCGTTAATATTTGGCAAACTATTTGTGTCCTCCACCGTGAAGACCGACACAAAAAACTTATTTAAAGACTCAGCCATATCCTCATTTCCCACTATTAACTCCCCCCTCTCGTCCTCCAAGGGTCCAACATTCACTCTATTCCTTTTTATATATTTATAAAAACTTTTACTATCATTTTTTATATTAATTGCTAGCCTAGCTTCATAGTCTATCCTTCCTTTCTTTATCGCTTTCTTAGTCAATGGAAAGGGTGGCAGTGGAAGGGTGTGTTTCTGAATGGAGGGCTGTGACAAATGGTGTTCCTCAGGGATCAGTGCTGGGACCTTTGCTGATTGTAATATATATAAATGATTTGGAGGAAAATGTAACTGGTTTGATTAGTAAGTTTGCGGATGACACAAAAGTTGGTGGATTTGCGGATAGCAATGAGGACTATCAGAGGATACAGCAGGATGTAGATCAGTTGGAGACTTGGGCGGAGAGATGACAGATGGAGTTTAATCCGGACAAATGTGAGGTAATGCATTTTGGAAGGTCTAATACAGACAGGAAATATACAGTGAATGGCAGAACCCAGAAGAGTATTGATAGGCAAAGGGATCTGGGTGTACAGGTACACAGGTCACTGAAAGTGGCAATGTAGGTGGAGAAGGTAGTCAAGAAGGCATACGGCATGCTTGCCTTCATCGGCCGGGGTATTGAGTTTAAAAATTGGCAAGTCATGTTGCTGCTTTATAGAACCTTAATTAGGTCACACTTGGAATATAGTGTTCAATTCTGGTCGCCACACTACCAGAAAGATGTGGAGCTTTGGAGAGGGTACAGAAAAGACTTACCAGGATGTTGCCTGATATGGAAAGCATTAAGGAGAGGTTGGAGAAACTTGGTTTGTTCTCACTGGAGCGACGGAGGTTGAGGGGAGACATAGAAACATAGAAAAACTACAGCACAAACAGACCCTTCGGCCCACAAGTTGTGCCGAACACATCCCTACCTTCTAGACCTACCTATAACCCTCCATCCTATTACGCTCTATGTACTCATCCAGGAGTCTCTTAAAAGGCCCTATTGAGTTCGCCCTATTGAGACCTGATAGAAGTCTACAAGATTATGAGAGGCATGGACAGAGTGGATAGTTAGAAGCTTTTTCCCAGGGTGGAAGAGTCAATTACTGGGGGGCATAGGTTTAATGTGCAAGGAGCAAGGTTTAAAAGAGATGTACGAGGCAGATTCTTTATACAGAGAGTGGTGGGTGCCTGGAACTCGTTGCCAGGGGAGATAGTGGAAGCGGATATGGTAGTGACTTTTAAGGGGCGTTTTGACAAGTACATGAATGAGATGGGAATAGAGGGATATGGTCCCCGGAAGGGTAGGGGGTTTTAGTTAAGTCGGGCAGCATGGTCGGTGCAGGCTTGGAGGGCCGAAGGCCTTGTCCCCGTGCTGTAATTTTCTTTGTTCTTTGATCTCTTCCAAAAGCGTTGGAATTACGCTTTGGAGCCTGCAGGCCTTCAGCTGTCAAAATGGCGGCACCCGGGGGGGGGGGAGAACGACGTCCTGAGACTCTGCACGCTTTTTAGAAAAGCATTTACAGGATGTGGGCGTCGCTGACTCGGTCGGCATTTACTGTCCATCCCTAGTTGTTCTGGGGAAAGTGGTGGTGAGCTGCCATCTTGAACCACTGCAGACCCTGAGGTGTAGGTACACCCACAGTGCTGTTAGGGAGGGGGTTCCAGGATTTTGACCCAGTGACAGTGAAGGAATAGCGATATATTTTCAGGTCAGAAGGTGAGTGACTCAGCCCTGGATTCCAAACCTCCAACCCACTCTGGTAGCCACTGTATATTCATCCAGGCTCTCTGCAGTACTTAGTTCTTTGTGTCTATTGTACACTTTCTTTTTCTGTTTGATCTTCCCCTGTATTCCACTGGCAAACCGGGGGGGGGAGTCGAGAGCTACTCTTATTTTTGGAAGGAACATGTCTACATTGTACATTTAAGATCTCGCTTTTTAGTGCTTCCCATTGGTTTGAAACCGAGTTACCACCGAGCAGTGCTGTCCAGTCCACCTCAGCCGAAACCCTTCTCATTCCTGCAAAATTTGCCTTCCCCCAGTTCAAAACGTTTACTCCTGCTATATCTCCCTGTCCTTTTCTATGGTGATGCTAGAGCTAACTGAAATCCGACCTGTCCCCGATATGGTCGCCAACTATCACTTCACCCACTTGCCCTTCTTCGTCCTCCAAGACTAGGCCTGGAATTGCATCTCCTCTTGTTTACATATTTGTTCTTCCATTTTCCTTTCACTATTTGCAAATTTCCCAATCATGTCACCCACATTTAACATATGTCTTAACATACGTAACAAACATCAAGGTCCACTTGTGGATCCTCACTGGAAACTGTTTTCCATTTGCAAAAATATCCAGTGACCTTTACCCTTTGTTTCCCGTCACTGATCCAATTTTGGATCAAGCCTGCCACTTTCCCCCTGTTTCCCATGAGATCCCTTGAGCTTGCTCCGATATTCAACAAGATTATGGCTGATCTGATTGTAACCTCAACCCCACTGACCCCCAATAACCTTTCACCCCCTTGCTTATCAAGAATCTATCCATCTCTGCCTTAAAAATATTCAAAGAGCCTGACCGGAATCTTGCCGGGGAATCAGAACGGGCGAGGGGCGGACAATGGGAAGGTCCGTTGACCTTGGGCAGGATTTTACGGTTTCGGGGCGAGCAAGGTAGTAAGATCCCACCCTGTGTTTCCACTGCCTTTTGAGGAAGAGAGTTCCAAATAAATTCTCCTCATCTCTGTCTTCGATGAGCGACTCTTTACTTTTAAACAGTGACCTCAAGTTCGAGATTCTCCCACAAGAGGAAACATCCTCTCCACATCCACCCTGTCCACACCCCTCAATCAAATCCAGTCAGAAATCATTCGGATGTTCAGTCAATGACTGGACAATTCCCTGAAGAAATTTTCCTGATTTCGCATTGAGGGGGATTCCCAGATCTGCTGCTTTTAAAAAAAGGTTCCAAGAAACTTATGATTAAATGAAATGAAATATTTTAAGGTTAAGATTTCACGTTGTCATGGGCGATAGGTTTTTTTTTAGGATCAGAGGAATGGAATTAGAGTGTAAACTCAAATCTGAAAGATGTCAGCCAGAATTCTCCGGCCCTTCACGCCCCACTGCCGCTGCCAGTGAGAATTTGGCACTCAGTCAAATCTCCATCCACTGCAGCGGGGCTGGAGAATCCCAGCCGTGGGCGAGATTGGAAAATCCAGCCCACAGACTCAATTTCGATGATCGACTGTTTACCAAAGTGTTTTTTAAAATTTGATATGATTTGATTTATTATTGTCACATGAATCAGTATACAGTGAAAAGGATTGTTTCTTGCGCTATACAGATAGAGCATACCGTTCATAGAGAAGGAAAGGAGAGAGTGCAGAATGTACTGTTACAGTCATAGCTAGGGTGTAGAGAAAGATCAACTTAATGCAAGTTAGGCTCATTTTTCCCTGTTTTGACTGTAAACTTTTCATTTGCATAAGCCCCCCTCGGAGCAGAGAGGGTGAAAAGGAAATGTTCAAAATCATCGTGTTCTGAAGCGTGGATCTGCTTCCAGCAACAGGGGCATCAATAAGCAGAGGATGCAGAAGTCATTGGCAGAAGAACCAGAGGGGGAGCTGAGGGATTTATTTCCCACAGTGAGTTGTGATCTGGAAGGCATTGCCCGAAAGGCTGATGGAAGCAGATTTAACAGGAACTTTCAAAAAGGCAACTAGGAAAATTTCCAGGAAAATGGGGCAAGAGCAGGGGGTGTGGGACTAATAGGACAGCTCTTTCAAAGAGCCAGCACAGGCCAAATGGGCTGAATGGCCTCCTTTGCTGCTGTAAGATCAGATAATACAAAATAATGTCCCACACTTTTATTTATGTCTTGCATTCTACAAATGCGTAAAGGGCAAAAGAGTAACTACGGAGAGAGTACGGCCTCTAAAGGATCAACAAAGTCATCTATGTGCGGATCCACAAGAGATGGGTGAGATCTTAAATTAATATTCCTCATCAGTATTTACTGTTGAGAAGATGGTGCTGGAAGTCTTAAAGCGCATCAAGGTAGACCTGATGAGGTGTATCCCAGGACATTGTGGGACAATTGCGGGCCCCCTAGCCGAGATATTTGAATCATCGACAGCCACAGGTGAGGTGCTCGAAGATTGGAGAGTGGCAAATGTTATGCCTTTGTTTAAAAAGGGCTGCAGCGAAAAGCCTGGGAACTACAGGCCAGTGAGCCTCACATCTGTGGAGGGTAAGTTGTTGGAAGGTATTTTGAGAGACAGGATCTACAGGCATTTAGAGACGCAAGGACTGATTAGGGACAGTCAGCATGGCTTTGTGAATGAAAAATCATGTCTCACAAATTTGATTGAGTTTTTTGAAGGGGTAACCAAGGAGGTAGATGAGGGCAGTGCAGTTGATGTTGTCTACATGGACTTCAGCAAGGCATTTGACAAGGTACCACATGGTAGGTTGTTGCATAAAGTTAAATCTCACGGGATCCAGGGTGAGGTATCTAAATGGATACAAAATTGGCTTCTTGACAGAAGTCAGAGGGTGGTTGTAGAGAGTTGTTTTTCAAACTGGAGGCCTGTGACCAGCGGTGTGCCTCAGGTATCAGTGCTGGGTCCACTGTTATTTGTCATTTATATTAATGATTTGGATGAGAATATAGGAGGCATGGTTAGTAAGTCTGCAAATGACACCAAGATTGGTGGCATCGTGGACAGTGAGGAAGGTTATCTCCAATTGCAACAGGATCTTGATCAATTGGGCCAGTGGGCTGACGAATGGCAGATGGAGTTTAATTTAGACAAATGCGAGGTGATGCATTTTGGTAGATTGAACCAGGGCAGGACTTATTCAGTTAATGGTAGGGCGTTGGGGAGAGTTACAGAACAAAGAGATCTAGGGGTACATGTTCATAGCTCCTTGAAAGTGGAGTCACAGGTGGACAGAGTGGTGAAGAAGGCATTCAGCATGCTTGGTTTCATCGGTCAGAACATTGAATACAGGAGTTGGGACGTCTTGTTGAAGTTGTACAAGACATTGGTAAGGCCACACTTGGAATTCTGTGTACAGTTCGGGTCACCCTATTATAGAAAGGATATTATTAAACTAGAAAGAGTGCAGAAAAGATTTATCAGGATGCTATAGGGACTTGATGGATTGAGTTATAAGGAGAGGCTTGATAGACTGGGACTTTTTTCTCTGGAGTGTATGAGGCTGAGGGATGATCTTTGGAGGTCTATAAAATAATGAGGGGAATAGATCAGCTCGATAGTCAATATCTTTTACCAAAAGTAGGGGAGTCTAAAACTAGAGGGCATAGGTTTAAGGTGAGAGGGGAGAGATACAAAAGGGTCCTGAGGGGCAATTTTTTCACACAGAGGGTGGTGAGTGCCTGGAACAAGCTGCCAGAGGTAGTAGTAGAGGTGGGTATAATTTTGTCTTTTAAAAAGCGTTTAGACAGTTACCTGGGTACAATGGGTATAGAGGGATATGGGCCAAATGCGGGCAATTGGGATTAGCTTAATGGTAAAAACTGGGCGGCATGGAATGGTTGGGCCAAAGGGCCTGTTTCCATGCTGTAAACCTCTGTGACTCTATGACTCGATTAACTGCAGTAACTTACGAGCCATGTTATCTGGCAAGATTCCCGTTTGAAACACAGAGATTAACTTGTCCTCGGAACAGCTGTTGGATCCTCAGATCAGGAAAACACCCATGGATTGACTAGGAGCCAAGGACAGACAAGAAACTCCTGACAAATGGATTTGAAAATGCTCATAAACTTTAAAGTGATAATTGGATTCTGCAGTTGTTCCCAAAAAACAGGATATTTTTTGATAGCTGTGGCCAAAAGTGCAGACTGTGGAGAGAAGATGATGACAGGAAGAAAGCTTGAAACGATAATGCTGACAATACGCGTACATGTAAGATAAATAACATTCTGCCATTCAGTTAGATCATTGCGGATCTGTATTTTAACTCCATCTACCCTCCTCGGTCTCCTAATCCCTTCACCCAAATAAAAATCCACCAACCTCATCTTTGAAACCTCTAGCATCAATAGCATTTTTGGAGGGATGGGTTTGGGGAGAGAATTCCGAATTCCCACTCCCGTTTTGTGTGAGGAAGTGCTTCCTGGCCTCACCCCTGCTCAACCTGCCTCTGATTCTCAACTCTTGTTCTGGACACCCTGCCGACCAGAGGAAATAGTTTCTCTCTCTAAACCCAATCTCAGAAAGCTTTATCATGGAATAGAATCCCTACAGTGCAGAAGGAGGCCATTCAACCCATCGAGTCTGCACTGACAACAATCCCACCCAGGCCCTGTCCCTATAACGCCATAGATTTACCCCGCTAATCCCTCTAACCGACGCATCTCAGGACACTAAGGGGCAATTTATCATGGCCAATGCACCTAACCCGCACATTTTTAGATTGTAGGAGGAAACCGGAGGACCTGGAGGAAACCCACGCAGACACAAGGAGAATGTGCAAACTCCACACAGACAGTGCAAACTCCACACAGACAGTGACCCAAGCCGGGAATCGAACCCAGGTCCCTGGAGCTGTGATGCATCAGTGCTAACCTCTGTGCCACCATGCCGCCCCAATTCTTCCAGTGAGATCACCTCATGTCAAACTTATTCAGGGTTAAGATGATGCAAATACCTCGGGACAAACTGGAAACACTGTTTACCCAATCAACTCACCCGGAGACCAGGAAACCCAGGCTGAC
This sequence comes from Mustelus asterias, assembly GCF_964213995.1. Taxonomy (NCBI): domain Eukaryota; kingdom Metazoa; phylum Chordata; class Chondrichthyes; order Carcharhiniformes; family Triakidae; genus Mustelus; species Mustelus asterias. The sequence goes on from NC_135808.1 coordinate 135,343,811, forward strand.
CAACTCCCCCAACCGGCCCCTAAAAAGAAAAAGAATTTGACATTAACTGCCGCGTTTTGTTAGATTGACAATCTGGTCTACTTACTGGGCAATAATGCTCAGTTAATATTAGTAAGAAGTCTCACAACATCAGGTTAAAGTCCAACAGGTTTATTTGGTAGCAAATACCATAAGCTTTCGGAGCACTGCTCCTTCGTCAGGTGGAGTGGAAATGTGCTCTCAAACAGTGCAAACAGACAAAATCAAGTTACAGAATACTGATTAGAATGCGAATCCTACAACCAGCCAGGTCTTAAATGTACAGACAATGTGAGTGGAGGGAACATTAAACACAGGTTAAAGAGATGTGTATTGTCTCCAGACAGGACAGCCAGTGAGATTCTGCAAGCCCAGGAGGCAAGCTGTGGGGGTTACTGATAATGTGACATAAATCCAACATCCCGGTTTAGGCCGTCCTCATGTGTGCGGAACTTGGCTATCAGTTTCTGCTCAGCGACTCTGTGCTGTCGTGTGTCGTGAAGGCCGCCTTGGAGAATGCTTACCTGAAGATCCAAGGCTGAATGCCCGTGACTGCTGAAGTGCTCCCCCAAGGGAAGAGAACAGTCTTGCCTGGTGATTGTCGAGCGGTGTTCATTCATCCGTTGTTGTAGCGTCTGCATGGTTTCCCCAATGTACCCCAATGTACAGTTAATATTAGCCAATGACTCCCCTCTGAGGGATTCAGATGTCCAGTTGCTGAGAATGTTCAAAATTGACACTGATCGATTGAATTGGGTTTAAAGTGAGCTGGAAGATCAGCCATGATTGTACTAAATGTGAGCAGGCTTGAAGGGCCGAATGGCCTTCTCCCATTCCCATTTCTGATGTTCTTTGGCTAAAATCTACCACTGCAGCGACTCGAGGGTCACTTTTACCTTGTGAGGTATGGAGGGGACGCTCCTGTGGGTTTCATAGCACATAACCAGACTGAAAACCTGTCATTCTTTGGAAATAGATACAAATTCTGAGTGGATTTGCCAAGGGAATTTCTTTGGACCTTTTGCACGTGTGGGTGAAGTTTGAAGCCTCACCTCACGTCATGTTGATGGCACATTTGCACAATTCCACCTGCCCAAGTAGTGCCACAAGTTACACTCTGTGAACAGTCTGCATCAACTACACACTCAATATTTCCAATGGGGTGAATTCTGTCGTGGGCCTACAGAACCTTGCTGAGTGCGCAGGGCCTACAGAACCTTGCTGAGTGCGCAGGGCCTACAGAACCTTGCTGAGTGCGCAGGGCCTACAGAACCTTGCTGAGTGCGCAGGGCCTACAGAACCTTGCTGAGTGCGCAGGGCCTACAGAACCTTGCTGAGTGCGCAGGGCCTACAGAACCTTGCTGAGTGCGCAGGGCCTACAGAACCTTGCTGAGTGCGCAGGGCCTACAGAACCTTGCTGAGTGCGCAGGGCCTACAGAACCTTGCTGAGTGCGCAACCAGCTCACACAACTATTTCACTGCACCGGCAGGCTAGACGAATGAAAAAGCTTCTGTGCTGTAGTGTTTGGGAACAGGTTGTGATTGGGAGAGCACTATCTACAAAAATGGAAGCCATGATGTGGAGATGCTGGCGTTGGACTGGGGTGGGGCACAGTAAGAAGTCTCACAACACCAGGTTAAAGTCCAACAGGTTTATTTGGTAGCACGAGCTTTCGGCGCGCTGGGATATTTTATGTCAGAGCTCCAACTCTGATCCACGCTCCGTGATAAACACAGCTCCGAGAGAGCAGAGCCAGCCTGGAATTGCAAATCCGATTGTATAATATCCCATCTCACAGTGTCACAATCGGGACAGTGGGTCAGAGATTCTGAGGAAGGGTAATCCTAGTCAGATTCCGCTCTGCACCTTTTCACGCAGCTCAGTCTGGAACTGGACATTCCTCGCCTGACCCTCCCACTTGGACCTGGTGAGAACAGAGCGGGGCAGAGTGCTTGATTTTAAATCCTGGAACCCCCTCCCTAATAGCACCGAGGATGTACCTACACCTCAGGGACTGCAGGGAGGGGGGAAAATGTGGGACTGGCTCCCACAGGGAGTGGGGAAAATGTGGGACTCGCTCCCACAGGGAGTGGGGAGAATGTGGAACTCGCTCCCACAGGGAGTGGGGAGAATGTGGGACTCACTCCCACAGGGAGTGGGGAGAATGTGGGACTCACTCCCACAGGGAGTGGGGAGAATGTGGGACTCGCTCCCACAGGGAGTGGGGAGAATGTAGGACTCGCTCCCACAGGGAGTGGGGAGAATGTGGAACTCGCTCCCACAGGGAGTGGGGAGAATGTGGGACTCACTCCCACAGGGAGTGGGGAGAATGTGGGACTCACTCCCACAGGGAGTGGGGAGAATGTGGGAATCACTCCCACAGGGAGTGGGGAGAATGTGGAACTCGCTCCCACAGGGAGTGGGGAGAATGTGGGATTCGCTCCCACAGGGAGTGGGGAGAATGTGGGACTCGCTCCCACAGGGAGTGGGGAGAATGTAGGACTCGCTCCCACAGGGAGTGGGGAGAATGTGGGAATCACTCCCACAGGGAGTGGGGAGAATGTGGAACTCGCTCCCACAGGGAGTGGAGCGAATGTGGGACTCGCTCCCACAGGGAGTGGGGAGAATGTGGGATTCGCTCCCACAGGAAGTGGGGAGAATGTGGGACTCACTCCCACAGGGAGTGGGGAGAATGTGGGATTCGCTCCCACAGGGAGTGGAGAGAATGTGGGACTCGCTCCCACAGGGAGTGGGGAGAATGTGGGACTCGCTCCCACAGGGAGTGGGGAGAATGTGGGATTCGCTCCCACAGGGAGTGGGGAGAATGTGGAACTCGCTCCCACAGGGAATGGGGAGAATGTGGGACTCACTCCCACAGGGAGTGGGGGGAATGTGGAACTCACTCCCACAGGGAGTGGGGAGAATGTGGAACTCGCTCCCACAGTGAGTGGGGAGAATGTGGGACTCACTCCCACAGGGAATGGGGAGAATGTGGGACTCGCTCCCACAGGGAGTGGGGAGAATGTGGGACTCGCTCCCACAGGGAGTGGGGAGAATGTGGAACTCGCTCCCACAGGGAGTGGAGCGAATGTGGGACTCGCTCCCACAGGGAGTGGGGAGAATGTGGGATTCGCTCCCACAGGGAGTGGGGAGAATGTGGGACTCACTCCCACAGGGAGTGGGGAGAATGTGGGATTCGCTCCCACAGGGAGTGGAGAGAATGTGGGACTCGCTCCCACAGGGAGTGGGGAGAATGTGGGACTCGCTCCCACAGGGAGTGGGGAGAATGTGGAACTCGCTCCCACAGGGAATGGGGAGAATGTGGGACTCACTCCCACAGGGAGTGGGGGGAATGTGGAACTCGCTCCCACAGGGAGTGGAGAGAATGTGGGACTCGCTCCCACAGGGAGTGGGGAGAATGTGGGACTCGCTCCCACAGGGAGTGGGGAGAATGTGGGATTCGCTCCCACAGGGAGTGGGGAGAATGTGGAACTCGCTCCCACAGGGAATGGGGAGAATGTGGGACTCACTCCCACAGGGAGTGGGGGGAATGTGGAACTCGCTCCCACAGGGAGTGGGGAGAATGTGGGACTCACTCCCACAGGGAGTGGGGAGAATGTGGGACTCGCTCCCACAGGGAGTGGGGAGAATGTGGGTCTCACTCCCACAGGGAGTCGGGACAATGTGGGACTCGCTCCCACAGGGAGTGGGGAGAATGTGGGACTCGCTCCCACAGGGAGTGGGGAGAATGTGGGACTCGCTCCCACAGGGAGTGGGGAGAATGTGGGACTCGCTCCCACAGGGAGTGGGGAGAATGTGGGACTCACTCCCAGAGGGAGTCTGGACAATGTGGGACTCGCTCCCACAGGGAGTGGGGAGAATGTGGGACTCGCTCCCACAGGGAGTGGGGAGAATGTGGGACTCGCTCCCACAGGGAGTGGGGAGAATGTGGAACTCGCTCCCACAGGGAGTGGGTGTGGTGAATCGTATCGATAAATTTAAGAAGGAATGGAAGGAGATGCTGATTGGGTAAAATGAAGAGGGGAGGGAGGAGGTTTGTTTGGGGCACAGCAGCTGGGCTGTGAGGCCCGGTTCTATGTGATAGACTCCTTCGAATGCGATATATTCATAGAATCCCTACAGTGCTGAAGGAGGCCATTTGGCCCATTCAGTCTGCACTGACTCTCCGACAGAGCGTCTTATCCAGACCACATCCCTGCAGCCCCAAGCATTCACCCCGTCAACTCCCCCTGACCTACACATCCCAGGGGCACTAAGGGGCAATTCAGCACGGCCAATCCACCTAACCTGCAGTCTTTCAGACTGTGGGAGGAAACCGGAGCACCCGAAGGAAACCCACGCAGACACGAGGAGAATGTGCAAACTCCACACAGACAGTGACCCAAGCCGGGAATCCAACCCGGGTCCCTGGCGCTGTGAGGCATCAGTGCTCACCACAATAATAATGAAGGAATGGTATTTCCAAAGTGGATGTAATCGGGATAATATGCCTGGAATTCTCTCCATTTTGATGATTTTTATTTGCATCCAGATTTCCCGCCAACCCCAAAGCAGCTGGCGGGAAACAAACAGAAATGAATGAAACATTCCAGAGGAAGTGAAGATTTAACTCTTCATACATCTTCTTTCAAACTGAAGATGATCGTTAAAAGAACCAAACTCTATGTTATGTACATTAAGCACATTGTGTTTTAGAACACGCATTATTATCTTTATTGTTCCAAAGTAATACAATAAATGAGGTGTTCATATATTGAGTATCGGGATAGGGATATTTGGCTGCAATTGTATAGGTCATTGGTGAGGCCACACCTGGAGTATTGTGTGCAGTTTTGGTGTCCTTATCTGAGGAATGATGTCCTTGTTATAGAGGGAGTACAGGGAAGGTTTACCAGGTTGATTCCTGGGATGGCAGGTCTGTCATACGAGGAGAGGCTAAGTTGGTTAGGATTCTCTTCACTGGAGTTTAGAAGAGTGAGAGGGGATCTCATAGAAACTTATAAAATTCTAACAGGATTAGACAGGGTAGATTCAGAAAGAATGTTCCCAATGGTGGGGGAGTCCAGAACTAGGGGTCAAAGTTTGAGGATAAGGGGTAAACCTTTTAGAACTGAGGTGAGGAGAAATCTATTCACCCAGAGGGTGGTGAATGTGTGGAATTTACTACCACAGAATGTAGTTGAGGCCTCACCTCGAATATTGTGTGCAGTTTTGGTCTCCTTTTCTGAGGAAGGATGTTCTTGCTCGAGGGAGCGCAGTGAAGGTTTACCAGGCTGATTCCGGGGATGGCGGGACTGATGTATGAGGAGAGATTGACCAGGTTAGGATTGTTTTCGCTGGAGTTCAGACAAATGAGGGCGGTCTCATTGAGACTTATAAAATTCTAACAGGACTAGACAGAGTAGATGCAGGGAGGATGTTTCTGATGATAGGGGAGTCCAGAACCAGGGGTCACAGTCTGAGGATTCAGGATTTAGGACAGAGGTGAGGAGACATTTCTTCACCCAAAGAGTGGTGAGCCTGTGGAATTCATTACCACAGGAAGTAGTTGATGTCAAAACACTGAATGTATTCAAGAGGCGGCTGGATACAGCACTTGGGGCGATTGGGATGAAAGGTTATGGGGAGAAAGCAGGATTAGGCTATTGAGTTGGACGATCAGCCATGATCGTGATGAATGGCGGAGCAGGCTCGAAGGGCCGAATGGCCTCCTCCTGCTCCTATCTTCTATGTTTCTATGTAAAACATTGTGTGATTTCAAAAAGAATTTAGATTTCGCTCTTGGGGCTAAATGGACCAAGGGATATGGGGGGAAGGGGGGATCAGGATATTGAATTTGATGATCAGCCATGATCAAAATGAATGGTGGAGCAGGCTCGAAGGGCCGAATGGCCTCCTCCTGCTTGTAGTTTCTATGTTTTTATGAATTAAAATTCATTCGTTAAGAGTGTAATACACCAAGTCAGCAGGTTTCCTGGTCTGTGTAGCTACAGACAGTTAACAAACCTTACACACGTCAGCTTTTCTTTCAGCTTTTAACGAGTTATAAAAATGCCTTCAAAGAAATCGAAAATGCACGAGGACAAAATTCATTTTAAAACCTTCAAAGGAACATCGCAATGAAACACCGAGAAAATGACCTCAAATTCTGCACCTAATTTTACGCTTAAACACCATAATTGCCGGAAATCGGTGTGCTTTTGCTGGAGGCAGTCAGGGTAATGAGCTGGGATGTATTTCAATACAGGCACAACAAGGAGGGTGCTAACGAGAGAAGAAATTGTGACGTACCATCGTACCCGTACTGGAACGAGGGGAGAGAGTTCAAAAATAGGGGCGGGGGGGGGGGTCTCCCATTTAAGACGGAGATGAGAGCCTTTGTCTCTCAGAGGACCGTGAGTGCGTGGACACCTCTTGTCCCCATACAGCAGTAGACCCGGGACATTGAGTTTTTTTAAGGTTAAGACGGATTCCTGATTGACGACGGAGGCAAAGGTTTTCAGGGGCAGTACAGGAGAGGTGAGATGGACAGATCAGCCACGATCTTACTGAATGGCGAAGCAGCCTCAAGGGGCTGAATGGCCACCTCCTGTTCCTAGCTTGTATGTTTGTACAGGCATGATGCACTCGTGCCCAATGTACACGCTGGATATTTGCTTTTGTTGTGATTGCGGCTGCCTCTGGGGTTTGTGTACACAAGAAATTCCACCTCAATGAATGGTTCTCATCTCCGTGCAGCTGTTTAAAACCATTCCCCTCGAAGGCAGAAAGCTCTGGCTGAAAGCATAATGAGCAAAGTGGTACGTGGATATAACTCACCGGGCTGCCATCTGATCCAGGGGGACCTCTTGCTCCAAAAGCACCTGGATATCCCTATTAAAGCAAAGAACACGTTCAGCAACAGCAAGGCAAACAGGAAAGCAATGTTAAACCTGAACAAAGCAACACTGAGAATACTTTCTTCAGCCTGTTTTCCACACTATAAAACACAGACAGATGTTCGTATCCAGTGGGTTCTCTTTAATGGATGTTAAGTATCCCAGTTGATTAGGGTAATAAGGTGCACAGGTGTTGGGTATCGGCTTGTTAATTATACTATAATGTGGAGGGAATCGGGAGCCCTGGGGGTCTGTGGCACCATTAACAGGTCGCGGCAGCAGGCGAGTGAGGGTTAACAGGTCGCGGCAGCAGGCGAGTGAGGGTTAACAGGTCGCGGCAGCAGGCGAGTGAGGGTTAACAGGTCGCGGCAGCAGGCGAGTGAGGGTTAACAGGTCGCGGCAGCAGGCGAGTGAGGGTTAACAGGTCGCGGCAGCAGGCGAGTGAGGGTTAACAGGTCGCGGCAGTAGGCGAGTGAGGGTTAACAGGTCGCGGCAGCAGGCGAGTGAGGGTTAACAGGTCGCGGCAGCAGGCGAGTGAGGGTTAACAGGTCGCGGCAGTAGGCGAGTGAGGGTTAACAGGTCGCGGCAGCAGGCGAGTGAGGGTTAACAGGTCGCGGCAGCAGGCGAGTGAGGGTTAACAGGTCGCGGCAGTAGGCGAGTGAGGGTTAACAGGTCGCGGCAGCAGGCGAGTGAGGGTTAACAGGTCGCGGCAGCAGGCGAGTGAGGGTTAACAGGTCGCGGCAGTAGGCGAGTGAGGGTTAACAGGTCGCGGCAGCAGGCGAGTGAGGGTTAACAGGTCGCGGCAGCAGGCGAGTGAGGGTTAACAGGTCGCGGCAGTAGGCGAGTGAGGGTTAACAGGTCGCGGCAGTAGGCGAGTGAGGGTTAACAGGTCGCGGCAGCAGGCGAGCGAGGGGATTGTTTGTCCTGGCTGTCTGGCCCTCGACCGCGGCTGTCTTCACAGCTGGGTGTCCCTGGAGAGGGAGCACGTGGTGTCAACGGACACCCTCAAGGCCTTCCGTGTTCGATGGGCACCGCATGACTGGGGTGCCTTATTGACCCTTTAAATAACATTTTTATTTGATGTTTGCTTAGGGACCAGAGCAGAAACTCCAAATTATGTTTGGAAACCCGACCTGACCCAAACGTTTTTTATTTTTGGCATTACTGTGGGGATAAGATGTTTCACCTCCAGGTATGATTCTATCGACACACCAGGAAGCTTTTACCAAAACAAACTTTATTTCACAATATAGTTTAACTATAACAAAATGAATTAACTTAACTTTTACCAGTTGAAATAATGAAACATGATAAGATACGGTTCTTAACTGCTAATCTATCTCTATTAGTTCCAATTTAAGCAACATTCCTCTTATAGACTTAAACTCCTCTTCAAAATTAGTTAGTGAACAGACTGATGTGCTGCTAAATGGCTGCCAGTCCTCGAACCATGATGTGGAGATGCCGGCGTTGGACTGGGGTAAACACAGTAAGAGTTTTAACAACACCAGGTTAAAGTCTAACAGGTTTATTTGGTAGCAAATGCCATTAGCTTTCAGAGCGCTGCTCCTTCGTCAGATGGAGTGGAAATCTGCTCTCAAACAGGGCACAAAATCAAGTTACAGAATACTGATTAGAATGCGAATCTCTATAGCCAACCAGGTCTTAAAGATGCAGACAATGAACCTCCAGAACATCTGGAGAGGGAAACAGAGAGAGACCTATTTGCAAGCAGGTCCCAAACAGCTGACTCCAGAGAGAGAGAGAGAGAGAGATGTCTTGCTCCTTGCAGAGCCAAGCAGAATCTGCCTGTTTGTCTCTCTGTAAGCTTAGCTCCTCCCATTAACACATGACTATTTCTCTTGTCAATCAACATGTTTAAACCCTACTCTGAAACCCCAGGGGAAAACCTTAAAACAAGCAAAACCTTATGAGCTCAGATTAAAACAAACAGCCCAATATCTTGGATCAATTATTTCTCTACATTCTCAGCAGGTGGGCTGCCTGGAGCAGACAGATTGGCACCGATTAAACAGAACCACCTTTTAAACATACCCTTCATAAGAACCATGATATAAAAAAATGATATGAAAGAGATAAAGAATCTGGTGAACTGATGCAACGACAATAATCTCTCCCTCAATGTCAACAAAACAAAGGAGATTGTCATCAACTTCAGGAAGCGTAAAGGAGAACATGCCCCTGTCTACATCAACGGGGACCAAGTAGAAATGGTCGAGAGCTTCATGTTTCTGGGTGCCCAGATCACCAACAACCTGTCCTGGTCCCCCCATGCCGACACTATTGTTAAGACAGCCACCAACGCCTCTACTTTCTCAGAAGACTAAGGAAATTTGGCATGTCAGCTATGGCTCTCACCAACTTTTACAGATGCACCATAGAAAGCATTCTTTCTGGTTGTATTACAGCTTGGTATGGCTCCTGCTCTGCCCAAGACCGCAAGGAACTACAAAGGGTTGTCAACGAAGCCCAGTCCATCACTCAAACCAGCCTCCCATCCATCGACTCTGTCTACACTTCCCGCTGCCTCGGCAAAGCAGCCAGCATAATTAAGGACCCCACGCACCCCGGACATTCTCTCTTCCACCTTCTTCCTTCGGGAAAAAGATACAAAAGTCTGAGGTCACGTACCAACCGACTCAAGAACAGCTTCTTCCCTGCTGCTGTCAGACCTTTGAATGGACTTACCTTGCATTAAGTTGATCTTTACACCCTAGCTCTGACTGTAACACTACATTCTGCACCCTCTCGTTTCCTTCTCTATGAACGGTATGCTTTGTCTGTATGGCACGCAAGAAACAATACTTTTCACTGTATACTGATTCATGTGACAATAATAAATCAAATCAAATTAATATATTTCTTAAAGGAACAGTATCGGCATGTTTTAAGTTTCATTGGCGATTTGTTTTAGTTTAGGGCACTACCCCTTTAAGGGGCTGACCCTTTTAATTTGTTCCTCAGTTTGGCAAATTCATGAGTTGACTTCAGAGGAGCTGGGCCTGTGTGGTTAGAGTGGAAGCTGAATGAGGTGAGCAACAACCAACCTCCACCAAAGCATCCCAGGCTGGGATTCCCCGCTTCCCCCATGGAGTCTTTCTGGCAGTGGAGAAGGAGGCTCGCCATTGGCTGCCAGCAGGATTTTCCAGTCCCACCGAAGCCTGTGACGTTTTGTACAGATGACCGGTCCTGCTACCAGGAAAGGCCGGGAAATCTCACCCTCCCGGAGTCTCAGTGCCTCCTTCACATCAGGTTTGGGAGTTTATCTGTTAACAGAGATGTTGCAGAAGGTGCATCAAAGATTCACAGAACGAAAAGGTGAAAACTTTGGGAAAGACTGATCAGGCTGGGAATCCGTTCTGTGGAAAAGATAAGATTGAGACAGGACCTGATTGAGATTTATAAAACTATAAAAAAGCATCAGCAACAGAGGGGATACTTCCAAATGTTACACAGACCATCACTGGTGTCATTCGGAAAAGGTTTGTCGGGAATTCAGCAGACACCTCTTTCCACAGGGATGGGGAAAATGTGGAACTTGCTCCCACAGGGAATGGGGAAAATGTGGGACTCACTCCCACAGGGAGTGAGGGGAATGTGGGACTCGCTTCCACAGGGAGTGGAGAGAATGTGGGATTCGCTCCCACAGGGAGTGGGGAGAATGTGGGATTCGCTCCCACAGGGAGTGGGGAGAATGTGGGACTCGCTCCCACAGGGAGTGGGGAGAATGTGGGACTCGCTCCCACAGGGAGTGGGGAGAATGTGGAACTTGCTCCCACAGGGAGTGGGGAGAATGTGGGACTCGCTCCCACAGGGAGTGGAGAGAATGTGGGAGTCGCTCCCACAGGGAGTGGGGAGAATGTGGGACTCGCTCCCACGGGGAGTGGTTGAGGTGAATAGTATTGATATATTTAATGCGAAGCTGGATAGGCATCTGAGGGAGAGAGGAATAGATAATATTCAAAGGGTGATTTGAAGGTGGGTCGCTGCAGGATTGTACAGTGCAGATACCCAGCACGGAGCAACTGGTTCGAATGTGTGTTTCTGTGATTTCAGTTCTCTGTAATTCATTGTAAAATCAGTGACATCACTCTCTTGTGGAAAGCTTCCAGAGAGGGTGCACTGTTAAAGAAATGGTGGACCAAGTCTCCACTCAGATTAAAAACAATATCAGTCACAGTCCATACTGCATCAACAGAAATATCTAACCATCCCTCCATACTCTGACAGTGCAGCACTCCCTCAGCACTGACCCTCTGACAGTGCAGCACTCCCTCAGTACTGACCCTCTGACAGTGCGGCACTCCCTCAGTACTGACCCTCTGACACTGCGGCACTCCCTCAGTACTGACCCTCTGACAGTGCAACACTCCCTCAGTACTGACCCTCTGACAGTGCGGCACTCACTCAGTACTGACCCTCTGACAGTGCGGCACTCCCTCAGTGCTGACCCTCTGACAGTGCAGCACTCCCTCAGTACTGACCCTCTGGCAGTGCGGCACTCCCTCAGTACTGACTCTCTGACAGTGCGGCACTCCCTCAGCACTGACCCTCTGACAGTGCGGCACTCCCTCAGTACTGACCCTCTGACAGTGCGGCACTCACTCAGCACTGACCCTCTGACAGTGCAACACTCCCTCAGTACTGACCCTCTGACAGTGCTGCACTCCCTCAGTACTGACCCTCTGACAGCGCAGCACTCCCTCAGCACTGACCCTCTGACAGTGCGGCACTCCCTCAGTACTGACCCTCTGACAGTGCAGATCTCCCTCAGTACTGACCCTCTGACAGTGCGGCACCCCCTCAGTACTGACCCTCTGACAGTGCGGCACTGCCTCAGTACTGACCCTCTGACAGTGCGGCACCCCCTCAGTACTGACCCTCTGACAGTGCGGCACTCCCTCAGTACTGACCCTCTGACAGTGCAGCTCTCCCTCAGTACTGACCCTCTGACAGTGCGGCACTCCCTCAGTACTGACCCTCTGACAGTGCGGCACCCCCTCAGTACTGACCCTCTGACAGTGCGGCACTCCCTCAGTACTGACCCTCTGACAGTGCGGCACCCCCTCAGTACTGACCCTCTGACAGTGCAGCTCTCCCTCAGTACTGACCCTCTGACAATGCGGCACTCCCTCAGTACTGACCTCTGACAGTGCAGCACTCCCTCAGTACTGACCCTCTGACAGTGCGGCACTCCCTCAGTACTGACCCTCTGACAGTGCGGCACCCCCTCAGTACTGACCCTCTGACAGTGCGGCACTCACTCAGCACTGACCCTCTGACAGTGCGGCACTCCCTCAGCACTGACCCTCTGACAGTGCGGCACTCACTCAGCACTGACCCTCTGACAGTGCGGCACTCCCTCAGTACTGACCCTCTGACAGTGCGGCTCTCACTCAGCACTGACCCTCTGACAGTGCGGCACTCCCTCAGTACTGACCCTCTGACAGTGCGGCACTCCCTCAGTACTGACCCTCTGACAGTGCAGCACTCCCTCAGCACTGACCCTCTGACAGTGCAGCTCTCCCTCAGTACTGACCCTCTGACAGTGTGGCACCCCCTCAATACTGACCCTCTGACAGTGCAGCTCTCCCTCAGTACTGACCCTCTGACAGTGCAGCTCTCCCTCAGTACTGACCCTCTGACAGTGCGGCACCCCCTCAGTACTGACCCTCTGACAATGCAGCTCTCCCTCAGTACTGACCCTCTGACAGTGCAGCTCTCCCTCAGTACTGACCCTCTCACAGTGCGGCACTCCCTCAGTACTGACCCTCTGACAATGCGGCACTCCCTCAGTACTGACCCTCTGACAATGCGGCACTCCCTCAGTACTGACCCTCTGACAGTGCGGCACTCACTCAGCACTGACCCTCTGACAGTGCGGCACTCCCTCAGCACTGACCCTCTGACAGTGCGGCACTCACTCAGCACTGACCCTCTGACAGTGCGGCACTCCCTCAGTACTGACCCTCTGACAGTGCGGCTCTCACTCAGCACTGACCCTCTGACAGTGCGGCACTCCCTCAGTACTGACCCTCTGACAGTGCGGCACTCCCTCAGTACTGACCCTCTGACAGTGCAGCACTCCCTCAGCACTGACCCTCTGACAGTGCAGCTCTCCCTCAGTACTGACCCTCTGACAGTGTGGCACCCCCTCAATACTGATCCTTTGACAGTGCAGCTCTCCCTCAGTACTGACCCTCTGACAGTGCAGCTCTCCCTCAGTACTGACCCTCTGACAGTGCGGCACCCCCTCAGTACTGACCCTCTGACAATGCGGCACTCCCTCAGTACTGACCTCTGACAGTGCAGCACTCCCTCAGTACTGACCCTCTGACAGTGCGGCACTCCCTCAGTACTGACCCTCTGACAGTGCGGCACTCCCTCAGTACTGACCCTCTGACAGTGCGGCACTCCCTCAGTACTGACCCTCTGACAGTGCGGCACTCCCTCAGCACTGACCCTCTGACAGTGCAGCACTCCCTCAGCACTGACCCTCTGACAGTGCAGCACTCCCTCAGCACTGACCCTCTGACAGTGCAGCACTCCCTCAGTACTGACCCTCTGACAGTGCGGCTGCTGCTCCATGTATTGGGTCAGCCTAGATTTTGTTATCATGTCTCTTGAGTGGGATTTGATTCCAGAAGCTTCTGCCCCTGAGGTGAGTGTGCTCCAACTGAGTTACAGTCTCCATAAAAGAATCACAGAATGCTTACAGCATAGGAGGAGGCCTTTCGGCCCATTTAGTCTGCGCTGCCTCTCCCAAGGAGCAATTTGCCTTTTCCTTGTAACCCATGTACACACTTCAGATATTAATCCAATTCCCTCTTGAAAGCCTCGATTGAATCTTTGTCCACTGCACTCTCAGGCAGCACAGCCCAGATTTAAACCGCTCGCTGTGTGAGAAAGATTCTCCTCATGTCTCCATTGCTTCCTTTGCCAATGACCTTAACCTGTGCCCCAAACCCTTGTCAGGCCTTCTGTCATTGGGATCAATCTCCACTCCCCCCATCCACACTCTCCAGATCCTTCCTGATTCCCAAAATACTGACGGTGGCACAGTGGTTATCGCTGCTGCCTCACAGCGCCCGGGACCTGGGTTCGATTCCCAGCTTGGGTCACTGTCTGTGAGGAGTTTGCACGTTCTCCCCGTGTCTGCGTGGGTTTCCTCCAGGTGCTCCGGTTTCCTCCCACTGTCCAAAGATGTGCAGGTGAGGTGGATTGTCCCTGGTGTCAGAGGGATTAGCAGGGTAAATATGTGGGGTTATGGGGATGGGGTTATGGGGATCGGGCCTGGGTGGGATTGCGGTCGGTGTAGACTCGATGGGTCGAATGGCCTCCTTCCGCACTGTAGGGATTTTATATTTTGTCAACCAAACATTAAGGTACACATTTTACCGATATAAAATGAAGCTCCTCTTCCCGGTGTTAATTATTCAATCTTCACAATGTAATGATGATGTTGACTGATTCCTTTTCTGATTTTTGTCTCTATTCGAATGGTTGAATCTGAAAAAGGTTTCTGGCGCCTCCTGGTGGCTCATCAGTAACTGAACAGCAGAGTAACTCGGCCACAGTCAGTCCAACACATCCCTCCCTCATTCAGAACCAGACTTCACTCAGGCGCAGATGGGTAGATTGAAGAAAAATATATTCACCTTTTTCTTATTTTGTGAATTTGACCTTTGTCAAACTGTGTGTCAGCAACGCTGGGGGGAACGCAAATATTTCTCATTTCAGGTCTGATTTCACACTCCCCCGTACAACTGCTTATGTGTCAAAATACAAACTTGCATTTATATAGCAACTTTTGTGACTATAAGTCCCCCCAAAACACTTTCGAACCAACAACTTTAATCATTCCTCCATTAAGTTCCATGCCTTAAGTTCTGGAATTCCCTCTCTCAATCTCTCTGTCTCCACTCCCATAAGATGATACCTCTGTGACACCTGTCCTAATGTCTCCATATTTGGTTTGGTGTCCAGTTGTGTTTGATAACACTCTTGTGAAGCACTTTGGAATGTTTGAGTTGCTGTTTTTTTTTATTGATGAGATGTGGGTGTCGCTCGCTGGGCCAACATTGATTGTCCATCCCTAATTGCGCCTTGAATTGAGTGTTTTGCTCTGCCATCCCTGAGAACTGTGGCTCTGGAGTCACATGTAGGCCAGACCGGGTGAGGGCGGCAGATTTCCTTCCCGAAAGGACATCAGTGAATTTTACAACAATCGACAATGGTTTCATGCTCATCAGTAGATTCTTCATTCCAGACTTTTATTGAATTCAGATTTCACCGTCTGCCGTGCCGGGATTTGAACCCGGGTCCCCAGAGCATTGCCCTGGGTCTCTTGATTACTAATCCAGTGACAATACCACTAAGCCATCACCTTCACTCGTAATATAGAAAGTGCAGCAGCTAATTTGCACACGGAAACCTCCCACAATGTCAGAATGTCCAGATAGAAGCTTCGGAGTCTGTAAATTCCCATATCGGACTCCCCCCACCATCGGGAACATCCTTTCTGAATCTACCCTGTCTAACCCTGTTAGAATTTTGTAAGTTTCGATGAGATGAGCGGCAAGGTAGCCCAGTGGTTAGCACTGCTGCCTCACAGCTCCAGGGATCCGGGTTCGATTCCCGGCTTGGGTCACTGTCAGTGTGGAGTCTGCACGTTCTCCCCATGTCTGCGTGGATGCTCCAGTTTCCTCCCACAGTCCAAAGATGTGCGAGTTAGGTTGATTGGTCATGGTAAATTGCCCCTTAGGGTCTCGGGATGTGTAGGTTAGAGGGATTAGCGGGTAAATGTGTGGGGTTGTGGGGATAAGGCCTGGGATGGGATTGTTGTCAGTGCAGACTCGATGGGCCAAATGGCCTCCTTCTGCACTGTATGATTTCTATGATCCTCTCTCATTCTTCTAAATTCCAGTGAATATAATCCTAACTGACTTAGTCTCTCTTCATGTGACAGACCTGCCATCCCAGGAATCAGCCTGGTAAACCTTCGCTGCACTCCCTTTATAGCGAGGACAACCTTCTCAGATAGGGACACCAAAACTGCACACAATACTCTAGTTGTGGTCTAACCAGAGGCAGTGTGACATCCTTGTTTTTGTATTCATTGCACCTATTTACAAAGTCAAATATCCCGTACACTTCAGTAACCATCTTATCATCCTGCCTGGTCACTTTCAGAGATTCGGGACAATGCTGTCAGGTCCGTCTGCTCTCACTCCACCTGTAGAATAGTGTCACTTAGACAACATCATCGCTGCCACCACTTCACACTCAGCCACTCATCTATCTGCCACTTTACCAGCCTGCATCCTCCTGAAGCCCAACCCATTGCCAAGTGTTATATCAGCCACAAACTTTGAAATCGTCACCCCGATCCAGGCTGTTTAAAAGCAAAGGTTTTATGAGTGACCCCCAGGGGACCTCAGTCATTGCACACTTCTCTCCAGCCAGGGAAACATCTGTCCAGCAGAACTCTCTGTCGCCTGTCCCTGAATCTATTACACACGCACTGGATTATTATCCCTTTAATCATAAAGTGTTGACAGAGTCAATATTTACAGAGAAAATGAAGGTAAATCTCATCCTGTGGTGGATAGATCAGAAACCAGAGGAAAGACTGGAAGTAATCGGGAAAAGAACCAGAGGGGGAGATGAGGGGAGTTTATTTGACGCAGTGAGTTGTTGTGATCTGGAATGAGCTGCCTGAAAGGGCGGTGGAAGCAGATTCAAAAATAACTTTCAAAAGATAAATACTTGAATGGGTTAAACATTCAGGGTGATCAGGTGGTCTGAGCATTATTGGATCGCTCTTTTCAGGAACTAGTAGAGGCACAATGGGCTGAATGGCCTCCTTGGCAGAGTCACTGATTCCAGTCAGCTGAGGTTCAGCTGTGTGGCATTTCTCCCTCTGAATCAGAGGTGTTGCGGGTTAAAGACTGAGCCCAGAGGCATAAGTGTAAAATCGATGATAACACTTTGCCGCCACACTGGAGGAGTGCTGCACTGTCTTACAGACGCGGCGTCAAACCGCAGACACGTCTGTCCTCTCTGGTGAATATAAAGGTTCCTGGGGACTATTTCAAAAAGTACTTTCCAGTGTTTATCCCTTTATCAACATTGGCGGCTCGTCACCACGTTGGTGTTTGTGGGATCTTGCTGTGTAAAAACCGACCGCTGTTGTCTGGTCACAGCGACTGTGCTTCAAACACCGCCTCACTGGCTGTGAAACACTTTGGATATTCTGAGGTGGTTAAAATTATGCTTTAAAACTGCGAAACGTTAATAGAATTTCAGTTAGGGCCTGTTCTGTGCTGTACTGTTCTATGTTCTATGTTTGATTCAGTCGATACGAAAGCTTTCCAAAAAGAAAGGGATTTCAAAATATATTGAGGCTCGCGCACTCCGATGCGCATTTCCGCTGGAGTTAAAGGCAGATTGCTGATTGAAGGATGAGGCACTGTAATTATTTCAAGCTTTCCCCTCACAGCAATTCCGAGACACACAGTGACAGCTGTGAAGCTGTGGCAGTTACACTTCCTGAGGGATGGACAGTTTTCCCAAATCTGTGTGTCTCAGGAAGATGAGCAGAATTCCAGATTCAATACTGAGGACCGCGGTATGTATTTATTCCAGCACTATCTTCTCCCGTCACTCAGGAGGGTTACAGGAGCAGAGGAAGAGACAAGAGGCATTCTTTATAGAATCCTACAGTGCAGAAGGAGGCCATTCGGCCCATCAAGTCTGCACCAGTCACAATCCCACCCAGGTCCTCTTTCCCATGCATTTACCCTGCTTGTCCCCCTGACACTAAGGGGCAATTCGGCACGGCCAATCCACCTAACCCGCACATCTTTGGACTGTGGGAGGAAACAGGAGCACCCGGAGGAAACCCACGCAGACACGGGGAGAACATGCAAACTCCACACAGACAGTGACCCGAGCCAGGAATTGAACCCGGGTCCCTGGCGCTAACCACTCTGCCACCGTGCTACCCCAGTTTATAGAGTCACAAGGTGGAATTTTCCCGTCCTGCCTGCCACAGGAATCATTGCGGGCGGGGCCGGACTATGCACAGGTCCGTTGACCTCGGGTGGGAATTTCCCCTTGGGGTGAGTGCGGCCGGAAAATCCCACCCATAGAGTCATACAGTGCAGGAAAGACCCTCCAGCCCATCGAGTCTGCCCCAACAATAACTACCACGAAAATCACGCTAATCCCATTTTCCTGCACTTGTACCATATCCCCGAATCTTTTGATATTTCAAATGCTCATCTGAATATTTTTAAAATGTTATCGGGTTTCCAGACTCCACTACCTTCCCAGGCAGTGCATTCCAGATTCCCACCACCCTCTGAGTGAAAAGGTTTTTTCTCAAACCCCCTCTGAATCTCCTTACCCGAAAACTGTACCCCCTCGTGACTGACCCTTCAACCAAGGGGAACAGCTGCTCCCTACTCAACCTGTCCAAACCCCTCAAATCTTATACACCTCAATCATACCTCAATCATTCAAGTGTAGGAATTAATGGGTGCTTTTCAAATTGGCAGGCAGTAACTAGTGGGGTGCCACAGGGATCGGTGCCTCATGTGTGCGGAACTTGGTTATCAAGTTCCTCATCTTCCGCACACATGAGGACGGCCTCAACCAGGATCTTGGGTTCATGTCACACTATCTGTAACCCCCACAACTTGCCTGGGCTTGCAAAATCTCACTCACTGTCCTGTCTGGAGACAATACACATCTCTTTAACCTGTGCTTAACCCTCTCTCCACTCACATTGTCTGTACCTTTGAGACTTGATTACCTGTAAAGACCCGTATTCCAACCATTATTTTGTAAATTGAGTTTGTGTCTTTATATGCCCTGTTTGTGAACTGAAATCCCACTCACCTGACGAAGGAGCAGCACTCCGAAAGCTAGTGGCTTTTGCTACCAAATAAACCTGTTGGACTTTAACCTGGTGTTGTGAGACTTCTTACTGTGTTTACCCCAGTCCAATGGCGGCATCTCCACATCATGGCTTCTTTGACCGAGCCAGTTTTGTATCCACCTTGCCCTCTCATCTCTGACCCCATGTGACTTCACCTTTTGCACCAGTCTGCTATGAGGGACCTTGTCAAAGGCCTTACTGAAGTCCATGTAGACAACATCCACTGCCCTAACCTCATCAATATCTTCGTTTCAAAAAACTCGATCAAGTTCGTGAGACACGACCTCTCCTTCACAAAACCATGTTGCCTCTTACTAATACGTCCACTTATTTCCAAGTGGGAATAAATCCTGTCTCGAAGAATCCTCTCCAATAATTTCCCTATCACTGATGTAAGGCTCACCGGCCTGTAATTACCTGGATTATTCTTGCTACCCTTCTTAAACAAACGAACAACATTGGCTATTCTCCAATCCTCTGGGCCCTCCCCTGTAAGAAGTTTAACAACACCAGGTTAAAGTCTGTTGTTAAACTTCTTACTGTGCTTACCCCAGTCCAACGCCAGCATCTCCACATCATCCTTCCCCTGTAGCCAGTGAGGATACAAAGATTTCTCTCAAGGCCCCAGTAATTTCCTCCCTTGCCTCTCTCAGTATTCTGGGGTATATCCCATCAGACCCTGGGGAATGGTCTACCTTAATGTTTCTCAAGAACCCCAATACCTCCTCCTTGGGGCAAATGGGCTCAAAGGTTATGGGGAAAAAGCAGGATTAGGCTATAGAGTTGGATGATCAGCCATGATCGTAATGAATGGCAGAGCAGGCTCGAAGGACCGAATAGCCTCCTCCTGCTCCTATCTTCTATGTGCCTATGTTTCTATGTGTCTATGTTTCTATGTACCATGTCCCTCCACAGCCTTCTCTGTTCTAATGAAACAGTCCCAGGCGATCCAGTCTCTCCTTATAGCTCAAATGCTCCATCCCAGGCAACCTGGTGAACCTCCTCCATAGCCCGTCTAGTGTTATCACATCTTTTCCAGCCTCTCGGCCCCTCTCTACTATTCCATTATATCTTAGCGGATCTGCTTAACTCCATCTACATGCTCCAGTTCTGTAACTCCAATACCTGGCAGAACACAAATCCATCCACCTCAGTGCAGAAACTTTCAGCTGAATCCCAGACTTTCCAGGGAGAGAGTCCCAGGTTCCCACTGCTCTTTCTGTGAAGACCTGCTTCCTAGTTTGTTCTCAGGATGGCTTGGTTCTAATTTTAAGGTCTTTTCTGTGTGTCCTTTTCTGGAAAGGACTTTTCTGTGTGTGTCCTCCAGGAAGGTTCACCTTTGGGAACTGGTCTTTCTCCAGCTGTGGAAGGTTATGTATTATACTGAGCCATTGTCATCATCACAACCAGTAATCCACGTTCCATACACCAGCCTCCAAACACATCGTGACAAGTGGTCATTTATCAAATTGCCTAACCCAGAGCTCAGAAACTATCTATATCTGTGACATTTGTGGTTAATAGCTCCAATATCATTCAGATATTTCATAATCCGCGAGCCACTGACGTGAGACAAATGTGACTTCAGCAAGTCTGAACGTATTCCCACTGCTATCAGCATTGCCTCACTTCCTCTTCACTTCAAAACAACCCTCTGTCATCTTCAGTTTCAGAATTATCTGTCGTTTCAAGCTGTTTACTGTAAGCTGTAATCTTACAAAAATCCAAGTCAGGCCCACCTCCGACTGGGAGATGGGCAGTGCTGCGTGGTTCCGCTGCTTGTAAACTACCGTTACAACCATCACTTCGGTTAGGTCACATTTGAAATATTGTGCACAGTTCTGGTCGCCACACTACCAGAAGGATGTGGAGTCTTTGGAGAAGGTACAGAAAGGGTTGACCAGGATGTTGCCTGGTTTGATGGGTATTAGCTATGGGGAGAGATTGGACAAACTTGGATTGTTTTCACTGAAACGTTGGAGGCTGAGGGGTGACCTGATCGAAGTTTACAAAATTATGAGAGGAATGGATAGTCAGAGTCTTTTTCCCTGGGTAGAAATGTCAATGACTAGGGGACATAGGTCTAAGGTAGAAGGGGGAAAGTTTAAAGGAGATGCGAGAGGTGAGTTTTTACACAAAGGGTGGTAAGTGCCTGGAATGAGCTGCCAGTGGAGGTTGGCAGAGGCAGATACAGTCACAACGTTTAAGAAGCATCTTGGTAGATGCACGAATAGGCAGTGAATAGAGGGATATGGACTGTGTAGAGGCAAGAGGTCTTTCATTTAGGAAGGCATCATGTGTCAGCGCAGGTTTGATGGGCTGAAGGGCCTGACCCTGTGCTGTACTGTTCTTTGTTCTTTGTTATGATGATTTAATCTTATTTGAGGGACTGGCACCTTCAGGATAACTTGGCAGACAAAATGTGATAACAACGAGGGGTCCAATGGTTTTGAAATTGAAACTAATGTTTTGAAGGGAGGAGGGCATCAGTGTCACTGTTAGCAACTGGAGCTTGCCTCATATCCCTCAGGCTGTGACGGAAGGTCATCGACCTAAAATGCAGTGTTCAATGCTACATTTATTCTGTGTTTGATTATCTGAGTCTATTTACCATCGATGCTCACCATGCTCAATTGGTTAAGCCTGGGTGTATACTCAGAATGCACCCAGTGCACAGTGGTTAGCACTGCTGCCTCACAGTGCCAGGGACCCGGGTTCGATTCCAACCTCGGGTCACTGTCTGCGTGGAGTTTGCACGTTCTCCCAGTGTCCGCGTGGATTTCCTCCGGATGCTCCGGTTTCCTCCCACAGTCCAAAGATGTGCGGGTTAGGTGGATTGGCCAGGCTAAATTGACCCTTAGTGTCAGGGGACCCAGCGAGGGGAAATATATGGGGTTATGGGTTAGGGCCTGGGTGGGATTGTGTTCAGTGCAGACTTGATGGGCCGAATGGCCTCCTTCTGCACAGAAGGATTCTAAGTTCTAAGAGCTGGAAGTAAAAGCTCGAAGCACTGAGCATTGTATGAAGCACAGTAAGTGCACACATGGAAACCTCTCTCACCTCTGCGTAGTTACAATATAAAATATACAACAGTTAACTCTGTTTCACCTCATGGACGCTGCCAGACCTGCTGAGGACTTTTATTTTAATTTTGGATTTCCAGCATCTGCAGTATTTAGCGATTGCCTCTGGGGTTTGACTGATGGTTACTGGAACATATCTAACAGAACGGCATCTACCCTCGGTGTCACATATCTGGGTAGTTGCTGTTGTGCAAGGATTCTGCTTAATTTTAGATTATTGCATTCAAATCGCTGCTTTAACTAAAGCCCCAGTCAAGCAGAAGGAACTCACTGGTTTAACGGACTGGTATTCTTATCCAGCCACCAGCAGTGCTCCATCAATGCCACTCTCCGAGCTCCCTGACCTTCACTCCCTCCTGGTCAGCAGAAAGTTCAAATATCCCCATTTCCAAATCCCTCCATGGCCTCACCTCTGAAACCTCCTCCGTCCTAACAACCATTCGGTTCAAGAACGCAGCTCCCTACCACCCAGAGAATAGGGAGAATGTGGAACACGCTCCCACATGGAGTGCTTGAGGCGAATAGCATTGATACATCCCATTCCCTGATTTTAATCCCTCCACCACTGGCAGCCATTCCTTCAGCTGCCTGGGACCCACACTCTGGAATTCCCCCGGAAACATCTCTCCCTCTCCTTCATCCGGACACTGCTTAACCACGCACCCCACACGCACCCCACAGGCACCCCACAGGCCCCCCCCATCATGTGACAAAATACCTGTCCTAATACCTCCTCATTTGCCTTGGTGTCAAATGATGTTTGCCAATCGCCCCAACACGGTTACTGGGGATGATTTATATAAAGATGCTATATCAATGCAAGTTGTTGTTGTCACTGACACACTCTTCATGCCTCTTTATTGACAGTGTCCCAACGATGCAGCTGCCAGGCTCGATACTGCCAGGACCTCAGGAGGTGGTTGGTGCCACAACTGACACAGGAAATGACCTTTGTGACCCTCCCCTGCACTGTCTCCATTGCGTTGTCATGGTCACTCACTCAGGGAATCCAAGTTGCTGCGGCAACATGTCTACAGCTATGGACATTCTCTCCATCACATGACTGACCAGGAGTCTCTCCCATTCCTACCCACTGCCATCGGCGTGTGTTGAAAGGTATTTCCAGGCCAATACTCAACCAGTTTGGCCACATTTTGATTTGATTTGATTTGATTTATTCTTGCCACATGTATTAACATACAGTGAAAAGTATTGTTTCTTGCGCACTATACAGACAAAGCATACCGTTTATAGAGAAGGAAAGGAGAGAGTGCAGAATGTAGTGTTACAGTCATAGCTAGGGTGTAGAGAAAGATCAACTTCATGCAAGATATGTCCATTCAAAAGTCTGACAGCAGCAGGAAAGAAGCTGTTCTTGGGTCGGTTGGTACGTGACCTCAGACTTTTGTATCTTTTTCCCGAAGGAAGAAGGTGGAAGAGAGAAAGTCCGGGGTGCGTGGGGTCCTTAATTATGCTGGCTGCTTTGCCGAGGCAGCGGGAAGTGCAGACAGAGTCAATGGATGGGAGGCTGGTTTGCGTGATGGACTGGGCTACATTCACGACCTTTTGTAGTTCCTTGCAGTCTTGGGCAGAGCAGGAGCCATACCAAGCTGTGATACAACCAGAAAGAATGCTTTCTATGGTGCATCTGTAGAGTCATAGCTGACATGCCAAATTTCCTCAGTCTTCTGAGAAAGTGGAAGCGTTGTTCCCTGGGTTGAACGGGTTTTCCTGTAATGAGTAGATTGGGTTTATCTGGAGTTCGAAAGACTGAGAGGTGATCTCACTGAAACATACAAAATTCTGAAGGGCCTGATAGGTTGGACACTGAGAAACTAGTTGGGATTTCCCAGTTGGGCAGGAATTGGCACAGGAAGGGCAGGGGAATCTGGGGAGAATCCAAAGGGTCATTGACTGAGACGAGAATTTCTGGTCCCATGGCAAAATTCCCATCCATCGTTTCCATTGGTCGGGAAGACAGTCTCAGGATAAGGCGGGTCGATCACTTACAACTGGGATGAGGAGAGATTTCTCCACTCAAAGTGGATCACTGGAATTCTCGAGCCCAGAAGATTGTGGTTGCTTCATCGTTAAATACAATTAAGACACATCTTTGGACTCACAGGGAGTCGAGGGATCCGGGGAGTGGGTGGGAAAATGGAGTTGATACCCAAGTTCAGCCATAATCGTACGGAATGGTGGAACAGGCCCATTGGGATGAATGGCCTGCTCCTGTTCCTATTCCTGATGTTTTGAATGCATGTCCCTCAGGTTCTGGAGTGGAACTCGTATCCAGAGGCAGAAACATTATCCACTGCCCCACAAGAACCGCTCCCCCCAACTCTATTGAGCTGACTAAAAATATATACGTCTATTTGCATTTAGATAGCACCGTTAAGACAGTGAAATGTCCCAGAGGGCTATTGGTTAGCTCAGTTAGCTGGTGTGGTGCAGAATGATGATAACAGGTTCAATCCCTGTACTGGTTCTGGTAGTTCATTGCCTCCTCACTGTGCCCATATCTGATGTGGAGTTACTGCCCCTCAAGTTATCTAACCATTCATCTCTGTCGAATGGAGAGAGGCTCATGGTCCATCTTGGACTGGGATTGATTACCATTTCAATATAAAAAAGGTAAAGTCGCCATAGTCCCAGATGACTGTAATCTGCTCCCCTTTGAGGGGGAGAGCTGACTGGTGGTGATTTAACCTGAGGGGCACCACACCTCAGGTGAGGGACAAGTTTGAGAAGGCGGGAATTGAACCCGCGCTGTTGGCATCACTCTGCATCACACCCCAGCTGTCCAGCCAACTGAACTGCAGGGGTCCCTGAATCTCCTCATCACTGTTACTCCACTGTTACTGAGTTGCATTATTCCCCAGCAGAGGGAGTTGCACAGAGTTTCAGGTTATATCATATAGACAGAGAGATACAGGCCATTCAGCCCAACTGCTCCATGCTGGTGTGTCTGCGCCACACGAAATTCCTCCCACCTTAATTTCATCTGACCCTATCAATATCTCCTTCTATTCCTTTCTCCTTCATGTGTTTATCCAGCTTCCCCCTTAAATGTATCGATACTATTCACCCCAAACACTCCCTATGGGAGTGAATCCCACATTCTCGGTATTCTCTGGGTGATGGGGAGCTGCGTTCTTGAGGCGCTGCAGTCCATGGCTTGGGGAGTCACAGAATTCCCAGCCTTTGACCTGCTCTGGTAGCCACAGTATTTATATGGCTAGTCCAGTTCAGTTTCTGGTCAATGGTAACACCCAAGATGTTGACAGTGGGGGATTCAGCAATGCTAATGCCATTGATTGTCAAGGAGAGATGGTTAGATTCCCTCCTGTTGGAGATGGTCATTGCCTGGCACTTGTGTGGCACTTGTCAGCCCAAGTCTGGATATTGCCCAGGTCTTGCTGTATTTGGACTGCTTCAGTATCTGACAAGTCGTGAATGGTGCTGAACGTTGTGCAATCATCAGTGAACATCCCTCTTCTGATGGAGGGAAGGTCACTGATGAAGCAGCTGAAGATTGTTGAACACTAACCCTGAGGAACTCCTGCAGTGATGTCCTGGAGCTGAGATGATTGACCTCCAACCATCACAACCATCTTCCTTTGCGCCAGGCATGACTAGGGGATTTTCACAATAACTTCATTGCAGTGTTAATGTAAGCCTACTTGTGATGCTAATAAATAAACTTAAACTTAACTAACCACGTGCTGTCACAGGCGAATGGGAACGTCACTGGAACTACCTGCCTGAAACCCACCGCACATTAAAACCCGCTTCCATCTTACAAAGACCTTCTTGGAAAATACCAACTCACCCACTCATGGCTAGACAGATACTTAGGAACTTGTAGAATTAAAAACTGTTGCTGCAGACACTATAGTTAAGAAATCCCAACAACGCCTCTACTTTCTCAGCTATGACTCTCACCAACTTGTACAAATGCACCATAGAAAGCATTCTTCCTGGTTGTATCACAGCTTGGTATGGCTCCTGCTCTGCCCAAGACCGTAAGAAACTACAAAGGATCATGAACGAAGCCCAGTCCATCACGCAAACCAGCCTCCCATCCATTGACTCTGTCTACAATTTCCGCTGCCTCGGAAAAGCAGTCACCCCACGCATCCGGACATACTTTCTTCCGCCTTCTTCCATTAGGAAAAAGATACAAAAGTCTGAGGACACGTACCAATCGACTCAAGATCAGCTTCTTCCCTGTTGCCGTCAGACTTTTGAATGGACCTACCTCACATTAAGTTGATCTTTCTCGACACCCTAGCTATGATTGTAACACTACATTCTGCACCCACTCCTTTCCCTCTCTATGAACGGTATGCTTTGACTGTATAGCGCGCAAGAAACAATGCTTTTCACTGTATGTTAATACATGTGACAATAATAAATCAGATCAGATTGAGGCTATTCAGCCCATCGTGCATGTGCCAGCTCTTTGATAGTGCTAACCAATTAGTGTCATTCCTCTAATCTTTCCCCAAAGCCCTGCAAAGATTTCCTTTAAATTCTTTTGAAAATGATAGAATATGCTTACACCATGCTTTCAGACAGTACATTCCAGATCCTGATAGTTTGCTGTTTTTAAAAAAATTCTTCCCATTTTCCTTGCAATGAATCTCAGTCCGTGTCCCCTGTCCTGTTGACAGCTCCTGCCAGCTGAAATAATTTCTCCTCCTTTAGTCAATCAAAATTCCCTCATAGATTTGAACAATTCATCAAATCCTTCCCTGAACCTATTCCAAGGAGAACAATCCCAGTTTCTCTCCATCATAGAGTCAGAGAGGTTTACAGCATGGAAACAGGCCCTTCGGCCCAACTTGTCCATGCCGCACTTTTTTAAAAACCCCTAAGCTAATCCCAATTGCCCGCATTTGGCCCATATCCCTCTATACCCATCGTACCCATGTAACTGTCTAAATGCTTTTTAAAAGATAAAATTGTACCCGCCTCTACTACTACCTCTGGCAGCTTGTTCCAGACACTCACCACCCTCTGTGTGAAAAAATCGCCCCTCTGGACACTTTTGTATCTCTCCCCTCTCACCTTAAACCTATGCCCTCTAGTTTTAGACTCCCCTCCCTTTGGGAAAAGATATTGACTATCTAGCTGATCTGTGCCCCTCATTATTGTATAGACCTCTATAAGATCGCCCCTCAGCCTCCTACATCCCTCGTCCCGTACAACTTGGAGTGGCTGCGCGACTCCTAGATTCGAATAATTATATTAATAAGAATGTAAACTAAAATATACAGAAACATTGAAGATAAGAATTGATGCCCTTTATCCTGTCCTTTATTTTTTGAATGGGTCCTTCTCAATTTTGAATGATATTTCAGGACAGATGTATGTGCAAATACAATGACGAACAAACTCGCGAGCATAAATCAACTCTACAGATCTTATCTTCGATACATATTCAATAAAGGGCAACCATTTAAGAAAATATATGTCACATTGTGAATGTCCAGTATTCAGTATCAACTCCGTCAATCCAACTGGAGAACTTTACTACAATTTCAAAGACAGACTACTGTTGGAGGCTGTGGTGTGGGATTAAATACTCTGCATGTTTTTACCAAATTCCTCTCTCCATTGTAACAGAGTTAATCACTTACTTCAAAGAAGAAATGTCACAGAAATCTAGGGAACACTGACGCAACATCAACTCACAGGTGGCTTTGAGGATGGGAAACTGCCTCTACACACATTATCGAGCAATAACGAGGTGCCATTACTGATCTCCAACGGTATCATTCGATAAGGAAAAGAACTCACCGCTCTCCCTTTGGGACCCTTTTTACCACGGGGTCCAACGATGCCCTGAAGAGGAAATCAACCTCGTTACACAAGATATATCCCCAAAACATTACAAATTCAATAGCCGTTTCTAATAGTGTATGTTGAAGTTGTGCAAGACATCGGTAGGCACTTGGAATACTGCGTACAGTTCTGGTCACCCTATTATAGAAAGGATATTATTAAACTAGAAAGAGTGCAGAAAAGATTTACTAGGGATGCTACCGGGACTTGAAGGATTGAGTTATAAGGAGAGGCTGGATAGACTGGGACTTTTTTCTCTGGAGCGTAGGAGGCTTAGGGAGTGATCTTATAGAGATCTATAAAATAATGAGGGGCATAGATCAGCTAGATAGTCAACATCTTTTCCCAAAGGTAGGGGAGTCTAAAATTAGAGGGCATATGTTTAAGGTGAGAGGGGGGAGATACAAAAGGATCCAGAGGGGTAATTTTTTCCACACTGAGGGTGGTGAGTGTCTGGAACAAGCTGCCAGAGGTAGTAGTAGAGGCGGGTACAATTTTGTCTTTTAAAAAGCATTCAGTTATATGGGTAAGATGGGTACAGAGGGATATGGGCCAAACGCAGGCAATTGGGACTCGCTTAGTGGTTTAAAAAAGGGGGCAGCATGGACAAGTTGGGCCAAAGGGCCTGTTTCCATGCTGTAAACCTCTATGACTCTATGACCTTATGCAACTATGGACAATGTAAGTTGAACAATTTTAAGTCTAAAATAAGTAAAAGCTTTGATATAGCAAAAGTGGAAAGGAAAACTTTGGAAAAAACAAAATGTTGATTTGTTTTTTTGGGATTCTATAGGGGTACAGCAACACAGCAGCTATGTCACTGTACAAGGGATCGGGATTAATGATCCAGGGATATGAGTTTGAATCCCATGACAACGGGGAATTTAAATTCATTCAACAAATAAATCTGGAATGAAAATGTTAATGATCATGGAAGTAGCTGATTTTTGTTTATTAATGTCCTTTAGGGAAGGAAATCTGCCGTCCATACCTGGTCTGGCCTACATATGGTTCCAGATCCACAGCAATGTGGTTGACTCTTAAATGCCCCTCGAAAATGGCCCAGCAAGCCACTCAGGAAGGCAGCTCACTACCACCTTCCCAAGGGCAATTAGGGATGGACAATAATGTTGAACAGTGATGTTTACATCCTGTGAATGAAAGAAGATTACAATCGGCTCGGACATCTTTTCAGATGCTTGTTGCATTTTGCAGTCAATGAGACATTTTCAAATCCATTTCCGAGATGTGGGCATCGCTGGCTGGGCCAGCATTTATTGCCCATCCCCAACTGCCCTCCATTTCAGAGGGCATTTGAGAGTCAACCACATTGCTGTGGCTCTGGAATCACAAGTAGACCAGACCAGGTAAGGATGGCAGATTTCCTTCCTGTAAGTGGTGTCACAGTGGTTAGCATTGCTCCCTCAGTGTCAGGGACCCAGCTTCAATTCTGGCCTTGAGTGACTGTATGGAATTGGCACATTCTCCACGTGTCTGCATGGGTTTCCTCCGGGTGCTCCAGTTTCCTCCTCAGGTCCAAAGATGTGTAGGTTGGGTGAATTAATGGGATAAATATGTGGGGTTACAGGGATAGGGCCCGGGTGAGATGATCTGTCAGAGAGTCAGTGCAGATTCGATGGGCCAAATGACTTCCTTCTGCACTGTAGGGATCCTGTGACATTAGTGAATCAGATGGGTTTTTAACCACAGTTAACAATGGTTTCATGATTATCATTAGACTTTTAATTCCAGATTTTTTATTGAATTCAAATTTTACCATCTGGGATTTGAACTCACATTCCCAGATCTTGCTCTGGGTCCCTGGATAACTAGTCCAGTGACAATACCACTGAGTCACTGCCTCCCCAACTTTTGACTCTGTATAATCACCAAAGAATCGTAGAATCCCAACAGTGCAGAAGGAGGCCACTTGGTCCTGAGTCTGCACCGACTCGTCGACAGAGTATCTTCCCCAGGCCCTACCCCCGTTATCCTGTCCATTTACTATGGCCAATCCACCTAATCTACACATCTTTGGAATGTGGGAGGAAACCGGAGCACCCGGAGGAAACCCACGCAGACACGGGGAGAATGTGCAAACTCTGCACAGACAGTGAGCTGTGGCTGGAATTGAACCCGGGTCCCTGGCGCAGTGAGGCAGCAGTGCTAACCACTGTGCCACCGTGCCGCCCAGGTGATCATGCTGCAGTACATTCCGGGAATGCACTTACCTTTTTACCTTGTGGCCCTGGTGGTCCGATCATCCCGGGAGGTCCAATAAACCCCTGAAAAGCAAGAATAGGTGACAATTAATGAAAAGCAACTGAGTGTGAAATTTTTACTGGCCTCTGGTGCAATTGGTGGCACTGACACGACTTTCAATCACAAAGATGTGGCTGGAGACACGAGAGTAAATAAAAGTTGTCTCATCGGGGAGAACGTGAGAAAAGTATAAAGCCAGTCTGCAGCGTAACGGCACTTGATTCACAACTTGGTGTACCGTTACAGACAGGCACTGAATGTACTTTTCCAACCCTTTTTTGGTACTGGGAAATGAACCGGGCCAAGTGTTAGATTTGGTTGTGGGAGAGCACTTTGGAGATAGTGACCACAATTCGGTGTCTTTTGTTATTGCAATGGAGAGGGATAGGGCCGGACGGCAGGGCAAGGTTTACAATTGGGGGAGGGGTAATTATGATGCGATTAGGCAAGAATTAGGGGGCATAAGTTGGGAACAGAAACTGTCAGGGAAAGGAACTAATGAAAAGTGGAACTTTTTCAAGGAACAAATACTGGGTGTCCTTGATAGGTATGTCCCTGTCAGGCAGGGAGGAAATGGCCGAGTGAGGGAACCGTGGTTCACAAAAGAGGTGGAATGTCTTGTGAAAAGGAAGAGGGAAGCTTATGTAGGGATGAGGAAACAAGGTTCAGATGGCTCGATTGAGGGTTACAAGTTAGCAAGGAATGAGCTGAAAAAGGGGCTTAGGAGAGCTAGGAGGGGACATGAGAAGTCTTTGGCGGGTCGGATCAAGGAAAACCCCAAGGCTTTTTACTCTTATGTGAGGAATAAAAGAATGACCAGGGTGAGGTTAGGGCCGGTCAAGGACAGTAGTGGGAACTTGTGTATGGAGTCAGTAGAGATAGGCGAGGTGATGAATGAATACTTTTCTTCAGTGTTCACCAAGGAGAGGGGCCATGTTTTTGAGGAAGAGAAGGTGTTACAGGCTAATAGGCTGGAGGAAATAGATGTTCGGAGGGAGGATGTCTTGGCAGTTTTGAATAAACTGAAGGTCGATAAGTCCCCTGGGCCTGATGAAATGTATCCTAGGATTCTGTGGGAGGCAAGGGATGAGATTGCAGAGCCTTTGGCGTTGATCTTTGGGTCCTCGCTGTCCACGGGGATGGTGCCAGAGGACTGGAGAATGGCGAATGTTGTTCCTCTGTTTAAGAAAGGGAATAGAAATGACCCTGGTAATTATAGACCGGTTAGTCTTACTTCGGTGGTTGGTAAATTGATGGAAAGGGTCCTTAGGGATGGGATTTACGACCATTTAGAAAGATGCGGATTAATCCGGGATAGTCAGCACGGATTCGTGAAGGGCAAGTCGTGCCTCACAAATTTGATAGAATTTTTTGAGGAGGTAACTAAGTGTGTTGATGAAGGTAGGGCAGTTGATGTCATATACATGGATTTTAGTAAGGCGTTTGATAAGGTCCCCCATGGTCGGCTTATGATGAAAGTGAGGAGGTGTGGGATAGAGGGAAAGTTGGCCGATTGGATAGGTAACTGGCTGTCTGACCGAAGACAGAGGGTGGTGGTCAATGGAAAATTTTCGGATTGGAGGCAGGTTGCTAGCGGTGTGCCGCAGGGATCAGTGCTTGGTCCTCTGCTCTTTGTGATTTTTATTAATGACTTAGAGGAGGGGGCTGAAGGGTGGATCAGTAAATTTGCTGATGACACCAAGATTGGTGGAGTAGTGGATGAGGTGGAGGGCTGTTGTAGGCTGCAAAGAGACATAGATAGGATGCAAAGCTGGGCTGAAAAATGGCAAATGGAGTTTGACCCTGATAAATGTGAGGTGATTCATTTTGGTAGGACAAATTTAAATGTGGATTACAGGGTCAAAGGTAGGGTTCTGAAGACTGTGGAGGAACAGAGAGATCTTGGGGTCCATATCCACAGATCTCTAAAGGTTGCCACTCAAGTGGATAGAGCTGTGAAGAAGGCCTATAGTGTGTTAGCTTTTATTAACAGGGGGTTGGAGTTTAAGAGCCGTGGGGTTATGCTGCAACTGTACAGGACCTTGGTGAGACCACATTTGGAATATTGTGTGCAGTTCTGGTCACCTCACTATAAGAAGGATGTGGAAGCGCTGGAAAGAGTGCAGAGGAGATTTACCAGGATGCTGCCTGGTTTGGAGGGTAGGTCATATGAGGAAAGGTTGAGGGAGCTAGGGCTGTTCTCTCTGGAGCGGAGGAGGCTGAGGGGAGACTTAATAGAGGTGTATAAAATGATGAAGGGGATAGATAGAGTGAACGTTCAAAGACTATTTCCTCGGGTGGATGGAGCTATTACAAGGGGGCATAACTATAGGGTTCGTGGTGGGAGATACAGGAAGGATATCAGAGGTAGGTTCTTTACGCAGAGAGTGGTTGGGGTGTGGAATGGACTGCCTGCAGTGATAGTGGAGTCAGACACTTTAGAAACATTTAAGCGGTTATTGGATAGGCACATGGAGCACACCAGGATGATAGGGAGTGGGATAGCTTGATCTTGGTTTCAGATAAAGCTCGGCACAACATCGTGGGCCGAAGGGCCTGTTCTGTGCTGTACTGTTCTATGTTCTATTCAGCATTCTAAATTCATTAACGTGATTATTGCTGAAAAGAGAGACATGTTGCTGAAGTTTTTCATCTTGCACTCATCAGGTACACCCATTTTAGGGAGGGGGATGATGGGATTAAGGAAGTCTCTTGCTAACAGAGATGTTTCAACTCAAATCTTCCATGTTAACATTCAGCCACCTTTCACGTTAAGTTGTCTGATGGCTTTGATTGTGTAATAAGAAAAATAGTTCCCCCTTTCAAATGTGTAAGAGGTGGAAGTGACACTGATAAAGTTCATTCAGGTACTGTGAAAGCGGATTTTAATATCATTCAACAGGTGCGTGAGTGTGGCGACAAGGGGATTTTCACAGTACCTTCATTGCAGTGTGAATGTGAGCCTATTTGTGACTAATTAAAAAACTTTATTTTAATTTTTGCTGTGACTCTTTCCTTGCCTCTTTTATTCCTTTCTTAAAATCCAGTCTTTCTCTCCCTTTCGTTATTTCTCTTGCTGCACCTGATTTGGCTCTGAAAAAACTTCTACCATCTCAGCCTTTCCTCATTCTTTATTCTCCTGGGTTAAGGAAATAACTTTAAGGATCCCGTCATTCCCACTGTTGCTCTGGCCCCGAACATCAGCTTGAACTTCCAGCAACATTTTTTTGGGACAATCTCTTTACCTGGAGATTGGCCAGCACTGGCTGAGCAATCCTGAGTGTGATAATAGCGACACTAACAACCAATTTAAGATACACACTCAAGCTCGTAACGTGGTTCATTTACGTTTGTTAGAAGCAACATTAATTCATACACAGGGACACGTTTGCTCCATAAGACCATAAGACATAGGAGCGGAAGTAAGGCCATTCGGCCCATCGAGTCCACTCCACCATTCAATCATGGTTGATTTCAACTCCATTTACCCGCTCTCTCCCCATAGCCCTTAATTCCTCGAGAAATCAAGAATTTATCAATTTCTGTCTTGAAGACGCTCAACGTCTCGGCCTCCACAGCCCTCTGTGGCAATGAATTCCACAGACCCACCACTCTCTGGCTGAAGAAATTTCTCCTCATCTCTGTTCTAAAGTGACTCCCTTTTATTCTAAGGCTGTGCCCCCGCGTCCTAGTCTCCCCTGTTAATGGAAACAACTTCCCTACGTCCATCCTATCTAAGCCGTTCATTATCTTGTAAGTTTCTATCAGATCTCCCCTCAACCTCCTAAACTCCAATGAATATAATCCCACGATCCTCAGACGTTCATCGTATGTCAGGCCTACCATTCCTGGGATCATCCGTGTGAATCTCCGCTGGACCCGCTCCAGTGCCAGTATGTCCTTCCTGAGGTGTGGGGCCCAAAATTGCTCACAGTACTCCAAATGGGGCCTAACCAGTGCTTTATAAAGCCTCAGAAGTACATCCCTGCTTTTGTATTCCAAGCCTCTTGAGATAAATGACAACATTACATTTGCTTTCTTAATTACGGACTCAACCTGCAAGTTTACCTTTAGAGAATCCTGGACTAGGACTCCCAAGTCCCTTTGCACTTTAGCATTATGAATTTTGTCACCGTTTAGAAAATAGTCCATGCCTCTATTCTTTTTTCCAAAGTGTACGACCTCGCACTTGCCCACGTTGAATTTCATCAGCCACTTCTTGGACCACTCTCCTAAACTGTCTAAATCTTTCTGCAGCCTCCCCACCTCCTCAATACTACCTGCCCCTCCACCTATCTTTGTATCATCGGCAAACTTGGCCAGAATGCTCCCAGTCCCGTCATCTAGATCGTTAATATATAAAGAGAACAGCTGTGGCCCCAACACTGAACCCTGCGGGACACCACTTGTCACCGGTTGCCATTCTGAGAAAGAACCTTTTATCCCAACTCTCTGCCTTCTGTCTGACAGCCAATCGTCAATCCATGTTAGTACCTTGCCTCGAATACCATGGGCCCTTATTTTACTCAGCAGTCTCCCGTGAGGCACCTTGTCAAAGGCCTTTTGGAAGTCAAGATAGATAACATCCATTGGCTCTCCTTGGTCTAACCTATTTGTTATCTCTTC
Source organism: Mustelus asterias (assembly GCF_964213995.1). Lineage (NCBI taxonomy): Eukaryota > Metazoa > Chordata > Chondrichthyes > Carcharhiniformes > Triakidae > Mustelus > Mustelus asterias. The sequence continues at coordinate 135,378,515 of NC_135808.1, forward strand.
AAAGAACTCTAACAGGTTTGTCAGGCACGACCTCCCCTTACTAAATCCATGCTGACTTGTCTTAATCCGACCCTGCACTTCCAAGAATTTAGAAATCTCATCCTTAACGATGGATTCTAGAATTTTGCCAACAACTGAGGTTAGGCTAATTGGCCTATAATTTTCCATCTTTTTTCTTGTTCCCTTCTTGAACAGTGGGGTTACAACAGCGATTTTCCAATCCTCTGGGACTTTCCCTGACTCCAGTGACTTTTGAAAGATCATAACTAACGCCTCCACTATTTCTTCAGCTATCTCCTTTAGAACTCTAGGATGTAGCCCATCTGGGCCCGGAGATTTATCAATTTTCAGACCTTTTAGTTTCTCTAGCACTTTCTCCTTTGTGATGGCAACCATATTCAACTCTGCCCCCTGACTTTCCTGAATTGTTGGGATATTACTCATGTCTTCTACTGTGAAGACTGACGCAAAGTACTTATTAAGTTCCTCAGCTATTTCCTTGTCTCCCATCACTAGATTACCAGCGTCATTTTGGAGCGGCCCAATGTCTACTTTTGCCTCCCGTTTGTTTTTAATGTATTTAAAGAAACTTTTACTATCATTCCTAATGTTACTGGCTAGCCTACCTTCATATTTGATCCTCTCCTTCCTTATTTCTCTCTTTGTTATCCTCTGTTTGTTTTTATAGCCTTCCCAATCTTCTGACTTCCCACTACTCTTTGCCACATTATAGGCTCTCTCTTTTGCCTTGATGCATTCCCTGACTTCCTTTGTCAGCCATGGCTGCCTAATCCCCCCTCTGATAACCTTTCTTTTGTTTGGGATGAACCTCTGCACTGTGTCCTCAATTACTCCCAGAAACTCCTGCCATTGCTGTTCTACTGTCTTTCCCATTAGGCTCTGCTTCCAGTTGATTTTTGTCAGTTCCTCCCTCATGCGCCTGTAATTACCTTTATTTAACTGTAGAACCTTCACATCTGATTCTGCCTTCCTTCTTTCAAATTGCAGACTGAATTCTACCATATTATGATCACTGCTTCCTAAGTGTTCCCTTACTTTAAGATCTTTTATCACGTCTGGCTCATTACATAACACTAAGTCCAGAATAGCCTGTTCCCTCGTGGGCTCCATCACAAGCTGTTCCAAAAAGCCGTCCTGTAAACATTCAATGAATTCCCTTTCTTTGGGTCCACTGGCAACATTATTTACCCAGTCCACCTGCATATTGAAATCCCCCATGATCACTGTGACCTTGCCTTTCTGACATGCCCTTTCTATTTCGTGGTGCATTTTGTGCCCCTGGTCCTGACCACTGTCAGGAGGCCTGTACATAACTCCCATTATGGTTTTTTTGCCTTTGTGGTTCCTCAACTCTACCCACACAGACTCCACATCGTCTGACCCTATGTCGTTTAGTGCTATTGATTTAATTTCATTTCTAATTAACAAGGCAACCCCGCCCCCTCTACCCACCTCTCTGTCTTTTCGATAGGTTGTGAATCCCTGGATGTTTAACTGCCAGTCCTGAACCCCCTGCAACCACGTCTCTGTGATGCCTACCACATCATACCTGCCAGTCACAATCTGGGCCACAAGCTCATCTATCTTGTTCCGGACACTGCGGGCATTTAAATATAGCACCTTTAATTCCCTATTGACCGTCCCTTTTTGTTTTCGTAGTGTGGTGGACCTTGGTCTACTGAGCCTTTCCAGACACTGTGTTATATTTTGTGAGATGGGGACTATCGTAACCTCTCCTGAGTGCTGTCTTTTCGTGATTTTTTGTAATCCTAAGCAGCTACGCTTCCCACTGATTCCTTCACCTCTTGGTTCCCTGACTTTCCCTTCCCCCCCAATCTCTAGTTTAAAGTCCTATTGACCACCCCATTTACTCTCTTCGCCAGAACACTGATCCCAGCTCGGTCCAGGTGGAGACCATCCCAACGGTATAGGTCCCCCCTGCCCCAAAACTGATGCCAGTGTCCCATGAAAAAGAACCCTTCTTTCCCACACCACTCTTTCAGCCACGTGTTAACTTCCCTTATTCTTGCCTCCCTATGCCAATTTGCACGTGGCTCGGGCAGTAATCCGGAGATTATGACCCTTGAGGACCTGTTTTTTAATTTGAATCCTAGCTCTTTATAATCTCTAAACAGGTCCTCTTTCCTAGACTTGCCTATGTTGTTGGTACCAACATGGACCACAACAACTGGATCCTCCCCCTCCCTCTCCAGTATCCTTTCAAGCCGGTCAGAGATGTCCCGCACCCTAGCACCGGGCAGGCAACATACCATACGGGACACTCTATCCTGCTCACAAAGGATCCTATCTATCCCCCTGATAATAGAATCCCCTACAACTACAACTTGCCTATTTACTTCCTCCCCTTGAATGGCCTGCTGAACCATGGTGCCTTGGTCAGCTGACTCATCCTTCCTGCAGCCCTGTTTGCCATCCACACAGGGAGCAAGTGCCTCGTACCTGTTGGACAGGGTCAAGGGCTGAGGCTCCTGAGTTCCTGACTGCTGGTTCCCTTTACCTGCCTGACTTGCAGTCACACCCTGCTGTCCCTGGCCACTGGCAGGATTTAAACTATTTACTCTGACAGGTGTGACTGCCTCCTGAAACACAGTGTCCAGGTAAGTCTCCCCCTCCCGGATGTGCCTCAGTGTTTGAAGCTCAGACTCCAGCTCATCAACTCTGAGCCGGAGTTTTTCAAGCAGCCAACACTTACTGCAGATGTGGTCGCTGTTGCTCGCAATGGGATCTGCCAGCTCCCACATCAAGCAGCTCAAGCACATCACCTGACCAGCCATCTCTAATTAATTAATTAGTTTAATTTAAGTTTATGAGTTTAGCTGTGTTTTTTTTAAATTTGGGGCAGATTTGCTATCAACCAATCAGATCACAGCTTCCCTCTGACGTCACTTTTGAAGAAAGAAAAAGTGGAAAACAGGAAGTTACCGTTAGGTTTTTATACTCACCCAGAGACTGCTCCTCCTCCTCCGAACTGCTCCCGAAACTAGGCCCCGATCCCCGGGTTAAAGTGAGTTTTTATACTCACCCAGAGACTGCTCCTCCTCCTCCGAACTGCTCCCGAAACTAGGCCCCGATCCCCGGGTTAAAGTGAGTTTTTATACTCACCCAGAGACTGCTCCTCCTCCTCCGAACTGCTCCCGAAACTAGGCCCCGATCCCCGGGTTAAAGTGAGTTTTTATACTCACCCAGAGACTGCTCCTCCTCCTCCAAATAAAAGGAATACGTTCAAGGCTTTGCCCCTTTTTTGAATTACCCGGGAGCTTGGGGAACCCATAGTTCCCCATTGTATAGAAAGCTTAGAGAAACAGAGAAAATAGGAGGAGGCCATTTGGCCCCTCAAGCCTATTCCGCCATTCATTACGATCATCCAACTCAATAGCCTGATCCCGCCTTCCCCCCATATTCTTTGATCCCCTTCGTTCCAAGTCAATTTGCCAACCAATCAGCACACTTTTCCCTGTGGTATAAATTGTTGTGATTGTTTGAAATTTGACATTCTTGTGTTTATCCTGAAGAGTGCAAGATGGAAAACTTTGGTAGCATGTCTCTCTTTTCAGTGATATTTATTCAGGGAATGGTGTGCATGTGGGCCTCACTAGCACAGGGAGTGACTGAGGTGAATACACTTAGCTGGAGGGTGGGCGGAATAGGAGAATACGATAATAGGATGAGATGAAGAGGGGTGGGAGGTAACTTGTGTGGAGCAGAAATACCAGCATGAATCATCTGAGCTGAATGGCCTGTTCCTGTGCTGTGAGCTCGATGTAATGATGAATGCAGATTGTTACAGATACACCCTGTGACTAGGAATGGAAATACTGCGAAGAATAATGAAGAAAAATGTTTCCATTTATACATTAAAACATCCAAGGTTGAGTATAAAAGCTCTATTCTTTAATAATCCCCTGAGCACAAGACTTCTTTTTTTCCAAACTGGGATTCCAAGATATTGCAGATTGAAGCACAGTTATTACAGATGTCAGGATAGCTCAGCAACTTGCAAAAGAGATCTGTCGCTTCGCAGTGCACAGGTCAGTGAGTTCAATTCCCACTGGAGATTTCACTCACTTTGACAACGATAATTACGAGAAGAGGAAGGGTCAGAATGTCCAGCTGGTCAAATGCTCTTTTAGGTCTTGCTTGAGGATCTAAGCCTTCTGAATAATTTACATCGAAACTAATCAAACCAGGACTGATAGAGCGAGACGTTCACACTCTGAAAGGGAGTGTGAGAGCAGACATACCCGGGGCATGCTTGTGCATAGATGGGGATAGGACAGTGTAACAAAGCAGTTCATTAAGTGCACAGGATCCTGGGCTTTGTAAGTAGAAGTATAGAGTACAAAAGCCAGGAGCTTCCGTTAGAGCTTTATAACAAACTAGTTCAGCTCCAGCTGGAGCATTGTGCTCAATTCTGGGCACACACATAGGGGAGGAAATGGCCTAGAGGTATTATTGCTACTCTATTAATCCAGAAACTCAACGAATGTTCTGGGGGCCCGGGTTCGAATCCCACCACGGCAGACGGTGGAATTTGAATTCAATAAAAAATATCTGGAATTAAGAATCTACTGATGAATCTACGGTAGGGGAACATGTGGCAAATAGTGCCCACAATTCTGTTAGCTTTAGGATAGTGATGGAAAAGGATGAGTGGTGTCCCAAGGGTAAGGTGTTGGATTGGGGGAAGGCTAACTTTAGTGGGATTAGGCAGAAATTGGCAGCTGTTGATTGGGAGAGGCTGTTTGAGGGTAAATCCACATCTGGCATGTGGGAGTCTTTTAAGGAACAGTTGTTAGGGCTGCAGGATAGGCATGTGCCTGTAAAAAAGAAGGATAGGAAGGGTAGGATTCAAGAACCGTGGATAACCAGGGAAATTGAGGGATTGGTCAAAAAGAAAAGAGAGGCGTACGTTAGGTCCAGGCAGCTAAAAACGGAGGGAGCTCTGGAGGAATACAAAGAAAGTAGGAGAGGAATTAGAAGGGCAAAAAGGGGTCACAAAATGTCCTTGGCAGACAGGATTAAAGAGAATCCCAAGGCATTTTGTTCATACGTTAGGAACAAATGGGTTGTCAGGGAAAAAATCGGACCTCTCAGGGACAAAAGTGGGGAATTATGCTTAGAGCCCAAAGAAGTAGGGGAGATCCTAAATGAATACTTTGCGTCGGTATTCACAAAGGAGAGGGATGTGTTGACTGGGAGTGTCTCGGAGGGGAGTGTTGACCCGTTAAAGAAAATCTCCATTACAAGGGAGGAAGTGTTAGGTTTTTTAGGGAATATAAAGACTGACAAATCCCCAGGCCTGATGGAATCTATCCAAGGCTGCTCAGGGAAACGAGAGATGAAATTGCTGGGCCTCTGACGCAAATCTTAGTCTCGTCACTGGACACAGGTGAAGTCCCAGAGGATTGGAGGATAGCTAATGTGGTCCCGTTATTTAAGAAGGGTAGGAAGGATAACCCGAGATATTGTAGGCCGGTGAGCTTGATGTCCGTGGTAGGGAAGTTGTTGGAGAGGATTCTTAGAGATAGGATGTATGTGCATTTAGAAAGGAATAAACTCATTAACGATAGTCAGCATGGTTTTGTGAGAGGGAGGTCATGCCTCACTAACCTGGTGGAGTTTTTTGAAGAAGTCACTAGAATGGTTGATGAGGGAAGAGCCGTGAATGTCGTCTATATGGACTTTAGTAAAGCGTTTGACAAAGTCCCTCAAGGTAGGTTGGTGCAAAAGGTTGGATCTCATGGGATAAAGGGGAGGTGACTAGATGGGTGGAGAACTGGCTTGGTCACAGAAGACAGAGGGTGGTAGTGGAAGGGTCTTTTTCCGGCTGGATGCCTGTGACTAGTGGTGTTCCGCAGGGCACTGTATTGGGACCTCTGCTGTTTGAGATTTATATGAACGATCTGGAAGGAGTGTAACTGGGATGATCAGTAAGTTTGCGGACGACGCGAAAATGGCTGGACTTGCAGATAGTGAGGAAAATTGTCAGAGGCTACAGAACGATATAGATAGGCTGGAAATTTGGGCAAAGAAATGACAGATGGAGTTCAATCCAGATAAATGCGAAGTGATGCATTTTTGTAGAACTAACGTAGGGGGGAGCTATACGATAAATGGCAGAACCATAAAGGGTGTAGATACGCAGAGGGACCTGGGTGTGCAAGTCCACAGATCCTTGAAGGTGACGTCACAGGTGGAGAAGGTAGTGAAGAAGGCATATGGCATGCTTGCCTTTATAGGACGGGGCATAGGGTATAAATTTTGGGGTCTGATGTTGCAGTTGTATAGAATGTTGGTTCGGCCGCATTTGGAATACTGCGCCCAGTTCTGGTCGCCACACTGCCAGAAGGACGTGGAGGCTTTAGAGAGAGTGCAGAGGAGGTTTACCAGGATGTTGCCTGGTATGGAAGGGCGTAGTTATGAGGAGAGATTGGGTAAACTGGGGTTGTTCTCACTGGAAAGACGGAGGATGAGGGGTGACCTAATAGAGGTGTATAAAATTACGAAAGGCATAGATAGGGTGAACGGTGGAAAGTTTTTTCCCAGATCAGTGGTGACGTTCATGAGGGGTCATAGGTTCAAGGTGAGGGGGGGAGGTTTAACACGGATATCAGAAGGACGTATTTTACACAGAGGGTAGTGGGGGCCTGGAATGCGCTGCCGGGCAAGGTGGTGGAGGCGGACACACTGGGAATGTTTAAGACTTATCTAGATAGCCACATGACGGAGTGGGAATGGAGGGATACAAAAGAATGGTCTGGTTTGGACCAGGGAGCGGCGCGGGCTTGGAGGGCCGAAGGGCCTGTTCCTGTGCTGTATTGTTCTTTGTTCTATGACCATGAAACCATTGTCGATTGTTGGAAAAACTCATCTGGTCCTTTAGTGAAGGAAATAAGAACATAAGAACATAAGAAATAGGAGCAGGAGTAGGCCATCTGGCCCTTCGAGCCTGCCCCGCCATTCAACAAGATCATGGCTGATCTGAAGCGAATCAGTTCCACTTACCCGCCTGCTCCCCATATCCCCTAATTCCCTTATCGATCAGAAAACTATCTACCCGTGATTTAAACATATTCAACGAGGAAGCCTCCACCACTTCAAAGGGCAGAGAATTCCAGAGATTCACTACCCTCTGAGAGAAGAAGTTCCCCCTCAACTCTGTTCTGAACCGGCCCCCCCTTATTTTGAGGCTGTGCCCTCTAGTTCTGGTTTCCCTTCTAAGTGGAAAGAAACTCTCCACCTCTACCCTATCCAGCCCCTTCATTATCTTACGTCCTTAACCGGTCTGGCCTACATGTGACTCCAGAGCCACAGCAAGGTGGTTGACTCTCAACTGCCCTCCAAGGGCAACTAGGGATGGGCAATAAATGCTGGCCCAGCCAGCGATGCCCATGTCTCACAAATGAATAAATAAAATAATTCAGGAAGAATGTGAAGGTTTTGGAGATGGGGCAGAGGAGTTTTTACTGGAACGGCTCCAAGGATTGGAGAGACTGGAGAATCTGGGCTTGTTCTGCTCGGAAGAGAAGGGAGATTGATCGAGATGTTCAAAATCAGGAATGGTTTAGAGAGAGTAAATAAAGACAAACCATTTCCAATGACTAACAGGTCAGTAACTCAGAGACACTGATTGAAGGTGATTGATAAATTAATCGGGGTGATGTGAGGTTTGGGATAGACTATCTGATGGGGCGGTGGTTACAGATTCCAGCTTTCACTGGAGAATTGGATAAATGCTGAAAGAGAACAGAATTGCAGAGGGAGGTGGGTAATGGGTCTAACTGGATTGCTATTTGAAAAAGACCCAGACTCAATGGACCAAATGGGCCTCCTCCTGTTCTGTAAGATTCTCTGATTTTAGTCAAAGCAGTGATAATACTGGAGCACTCTTCATATTTATTTAGTTCTTCATGGAGTGTGGCATGGTGGCAGAGTGGTTAGCACTGCTGCCTCACAGTGTCAGGGACCCGGGTTCGATTCCCGGCTCGGGTCACTGTCTGTATGGAGTTTGCACATTCTCCCCATGTCTGCGTGGGTTTCCTCCGGGTGCTCTGGTTTCCTCCCACAGTCCAAAGATGTGCCGGTTAGGTGGATTGGCCACACTAAATTGACCCTAATGTCAGGGGATTAGCAGGGTAAATATGTGGGGTTACGGGGATTGGGTGGGATTGTGGCTGGTGCAGGCTTGATGGGCCGAATGGCCTCCTTCTGCACTGTAAGGATTCTGTGTGCATACGTTTATTGCCCATCCCTAAGTGCCCTCAGAAAGATAGTGGTGAGCTGGTTTCTTGAGTCGTTGCAGTCCCTATTATGTAGGTGCATCCACAGTGCTGTTAGGGAAGGTGTTTCATGATTTTGACCCAATGACAGTGAAGGAACAGTGATATGTTAGGCAGCGCAACACTTGCTCAGCGCTGCCCCCTCTGGTAACCCAGTGCAAGTATTCCATCACACTCCTAACTTGTGCCTTGTAGATGATGGAGAGGCTTTGGGGAGTCAGGAGGTGAGTTACTCATGACAGGATTCCCAGCCTTTGTCCTGCTCTGGTGGCCGCAGTATTTATATGGCGGGTCCAGTTGAGTTTCTGGTCAATGGTAACCCCCAGGATGTTGATAGTGGGGGATTCAGTGATGGTAATGCCATTGAATGTCAAGGGATGATAGTTAGATTTTCTCTTGTTGGTGTTTAAAATGAAAGGTGATCTTATTGAAATATACAAAATTCTTAAGGGCCTTGACAGGGTTAGGACTGAGAACATGTCCTCCTTGGGCTGGAGAATCTAGAACGTGAGGTCACTGTTCCAGAATAAAGGGTCGGCCATTCCGGACTGAGGCGAGGTGAAATTATTTTATTGAGAGGGTTGTAAGTTTTTGGAATTCTCAACCAGAGTGGATGCCCAGTCAAGTCACTGAGTATGTTGAAGACTCAGGTCAATAGATTGTTGGGTACAAAGTGAAGGTGGAGTTGGGGTAGAAGGTTAGCCATAATCTTGTTGAATTGTGAAAAAGGTTTAAGGGGCCAGATGACCCGTTCCAGCTCCTACTTCTTATATCCATTCCTTTAACACTCTGCATTGTCACTTAAACATCTAGAAAGTCTTACTCACCCGTCCACCTTTTGGACCAGGATTTCCCTTTGGCCCAACTAAACCCTGTAATAAAGAGAGGAATGCACATATTAGTAGTTAAGATTACAGGGCCCTCTCCACAAAGGCTAAAGAGAACCATTCTAGAACATAAATGTTGTTGCTTTTAAAGGGTAGCAGCATGACATCGCATCAAGTCTCAGTTTCACTTTGGCCTGTGAGCAGAACACAGCGCACACAGCTCTGCTGTTTTCATGTTTACTATCCAGGTATATCTGTTCTCATGCGCCTAGTCTAAATAAACGTATTTACCCAATCCCTTATCAATGAATCATAAAATCCCTACAGTGCAGAAGGAAGCCATTTGGCCAATCGGGTCTGCACTGACTCTTGAACAGAGCATCTCATAGAGTCATAAATCATAGAGGTTTACAGCATGGAAACAGGCCCTTCGGCCCAACTTGTCCATGCCACCCTTTTTTTTTAAACCCCTAAGCTAATCCCAATTGCCTGCACTTGGCCCATATCCCTCTATACCCATCTTGCCCATGTAACTGTCTAAATGCTTTTTAAAAGATCAAATTGTACCCGCCTCTGCTACTACCGCTGGCAGCTTGTTCCAGACACTCACCACCCTCTGTGTGAAAAAATTGCCCCTCTGGACACTTTTGTATCTCTCCCCTCTCACCTTAAACCTCTAGTTTTAGACTCCCCTACCTTTGGGAAAAGATATTGACTATCTACCTTATCTATGCCCCTTATTATTTTATAGACCTCTATAAGGTCACCCCTCAGCCTCCTACGCTCCAGAGAAAAAAGTCCCAGTCTATTCAGCCTCTCCTTATAATTCAATCCATCAAGTCCCGGTAGCATCCTAGTAAATCTTTTCTGCACCCTTTCTAGTTTAATAATATCCTTTCTATAATAGGGTGACCAGGATTGCACACAGTATTCCAAGTGTGGCCTTACAATGTCTTGTACAACTTCAACAAGACGTCCCAACTCCTGTATTCAATGTTCTGACCGATGAAACCAAGCATGCCGAATGCCTTCTTCACCACTCTGTCCGCCTGTGACTCCACTTTCAAGGAGCTATGAACATGTACCCCTAGATCTCTTTGTTCTGTAACTCTCCCCAACGCCCTACCATTAACTGAGTAAGTCCTGCCCTGGTTCAATCTACCAAAATGCATCACCTCGCATTTGTCTAAATTAATGCCGTGATGGGAGATTTTAATTTCCCAAACATAGATTGGAATATCCCTAGGGCTAGGGGTTTGGATGGAGAGGAGTTTGTTAGGTGTGTCCAGGAGAGTTTCCTGACACAGTATGTGGATAAGCCTACTAGAGGAGAGGCTGTACTTGATCTGGTGCTGGCTAATGAACCTGGACAGGTGGAGGATCTCTCGGTGGGTGAGCATCTTGGGGATAGCGATCATAATTCTATCTCCTTCACGATAGCATTGGAAAGAGATAGGATCAGGCAGGCTAGGAAAGTGTTTCTCTGGAGTAAAGGGAAATACAGTGTCATCAGGGAGGAAATTAGACGGGTAAATTGGAAGGAGGCATTCTTGGGGAAAAGTACCGAAGGAAAGTGGAGGATTTTCAAGGAATGTTTGTCTGGAGCTCTGCATGACAACGTTCCGATGAGACAGGGGGGTGTTGGTAGGGTACGGGAACCGTGGTGCACGAAGGTTGTGATGAACCTGGTGAATAAGAAAAGAGAGGCGTACAGAAGGTTCAGAGAGCTAGGAGGTGTTAAGGATTTAGAGGAGTATACGGGATGTAGGAAGGAGCTTAAGAAGGAAATTAGGAGAGCGAGACGGGGTCATGAGAAGGCCTTGGCGGGTAAGATTAAGGAGAATCCCAAGGCTTTCTACAAATATGTCAAGAGTAAAAGGATGAGATGTGAAGGCATAGGACCCTTAAAAGGCGAAGGGGGAAAAGTTTGTGCGGAACCGTTAGAAATGGCGGAGCTGCTTAATGAATACTTTACCTCGGTATTCACGGTGGAAAGGGATCTGGGTGGTTGTACTGCTGGTTTGCGGTGGACAGAAAGGATCGAGCATGTGGACATAAAGAAAGAGGATGTGTTGGAACTATTGAATGGCATCAAGGTTGGTAAGTCGCCGGGACCGGATGAGATGTACCCCAGGTTACTGTGGGAGGCGAGGGAGGAGATTGCAGAGCCTTTGGCGATGATCTTTGCATCGTCGATGGAGACGGGAGAGGTTCCGGAGGATTGGACGATTGCAGATGTGGTCCCTATATTCAAGAAAGGGAACAGGGACAGCCCGGGAAATTACCGACCGGTGAGTCTAACCTCAGTGGTTGGTAAGTTGATGGAGAGGATCCTGAGAGACAGGATTTATGATCATCTAGAGAAGTTTAGTATGATCAAAAGTAGTCAGCACGGCTTTGTCAAGGGCAGGTCGTGCCTTACGAGCCTGGTTGAGTTCTTTGAAAATGTGACCAAACACATTGACGAAGGAAGAGCGGTGGATGTGGTCTATATGGACTTCAGCAAGGCATTCGATAAGGTCCCCCATGCAAGACTTCTTGAGAAAGTGAGAGGGCATGGGATCCAAGGGGCTGTTGCCTTGTGGATCCAGAACTGGCTTGCCTGCAGAAGGCAGAGAGTAGCTGTGGAGGGGTCTTTCTCTGCATGGAGGTCAGTGACCAGTGGAGTGCCCCAGGGATCTGTTCTGGGACCCTTGCTGTTTGTCATTTTCATAAATGACCTGGATGAGGAAGTGGAGGGATGGGTTGGTAAGTTTGCTGACGACACCAAGGTAGGTGGTGTTGTGGATAGTTTGGAGGGATGTCAGAAGTTGCAGCGAGACATAGATAGAATACAAGACTGGGCGGAGAAGTGGCAGATGGACTTCAACCCGGATAAGTGTGTAGTGATCCATTTTGGCAGATCCAATGGGATGAAGCAGCAGTATAATATGAAGGGTACCATTCTTAGCAGTGTAGAGGATCAGAAGGACCTTGGGGTCCGGGTCCATCGGCCTCGCAGGTGGAGGATGCGGTCAAGAAGGCGTACGGCGTACTAGCCTTCATTAATCGAGGGATTGAGTTTAGGAGTCGGGAGATAATGCTGCAGCTTTATAGGACCCTGGTTAGACCCCACTTGGAGTACTGCGCGCAGTTCTGGTCACCTCATTACAGGAAAGATGTTGAAGCCATTGAAAGGGTGCAGAGGAGATTTACAAGGATGTTGCCTGGATTGGGGGGCATGCCTTATGAGGATAGGTTGAGGGAGCTTGGTCTCTTCTCCCTGGAGAGACGAAGGATGAGAGGTGACCTGATAGAGGTTTACAAGATGTTGAGAGGTCTGGATAGGGTAGACTCTCAGAGGCTATTTCCAAGGGCTGAAATGGTTGCTACGAGAGGACACAGGTTTAAGGTGCTGGGGGGTAGGTACAGAGGAGATGTCAGGGGTAAGTTTTTCACTCAGAGGGTGGTGGGTGAGTGGAATCGGCTGACGTCGGTGGTGGTGGAGGCAAACTCGTTGGGGTCTTTTAAGAGACTTCTGGATGAGTACATGGGATTTAATGGGATTGAGGGCTATAGATAGGCCTAGAGGTGGGGATGTGATCGGCGCAACTTGTGGGCCGAAGGGCCTGTTTGTGCTGTGGCTTTCTATGTTCTATGTTCTATGTTCTAAACTCCATCTGCCATTCGTCAGCCCACTGACCCAATTGATCAAGATCCCGTTGCAATTGGAGATAACTTTCTTCACTGTCCACTATGCCACCAATCTTGGTGTCATCTGCAAACTTACTAACCACGCCCCCTATATTCTCATCCAAATCATTAATATAAATGACAAATAATAGTGCGCCCAGTACTGATCCCTGAGGCACACCGTTGGTCACAGGCCTCCAGTTTGAAAAACAACTCACTACAACCACCCTCTGGCTTCTGTCAAGAAGCCAATTTTGTATCCATTTAGATACCTCACCCTGAATCCCGTGAGATTTAACTTTATGCAACAATCTACCATGCGGTACCTTGTCAAAGGCCTTGCTAAAGTCCATGTAGACAACATCAACTGCACTGTTACCCAGACCCTCCCCCTGCATTATCCCCATAACCCCACACATTTACCCTGCTAATCCCCTGAGTCTACACACCTGTGGACTCTAAGAGGCAATTTAGCATGGCCATTCCAGCTAACCTGCACATCTTTGGACTGTGGGAGGAAACTGGAGGAAACCGGAGGAAACCCACGCAGACACGTGGAGAACGTGCAGACTCCACACAGACAGTCACCCAAACCAGGAATCAAACCCGGGTCCCTGGCGCTGTGCCACCGTGCTTACAAGTGATTGGTGCCTTTAAATCATTATAACAACACGGCAAAAGTGTGCATTGGTTCAAAACTTTCTTCAAGAGCTTCTGAAGATAAAAGTGAATTAAGTCGATTTTGGTTTGTAAATTCTTTATGTACATGGTCTCGCGGTAATCATAAACATCACATTCATTCAACCCAATTCCACAAGTTCCCTTGGCTGAGATTTGAACCAATGACTGTTCAGTTGCTATTCAGTTCCTGGTTGCAAATGCACTCTGGGTGATAATTGGAGATGGTGATGCTTACCGACATCACTAAAGGTCGCGACACAAGTTAATACAGTCATTAAAAAAAGCACTGTAAAACCCTGGAGAAAAATCATCGGGACATTAAAAATCATATTTTATTGTCATTTTCTTTAAACATTTCTCTTTACCAGATATAAAAATATTGAAAGTTGGGTAAAAAGGTTATTTGGCAGACAGTCAAGCATCATCCAATTGGGTAATGAGTCTTTTTGCTTTCTGAGTGGCGTAGGAAGGCAGTGTGTCACAGGGATGGATGGGTTGGCTGAGGATTGGCTGGAGTGTGGGCATGTGATGAAACCCCCAGGATTACATTGAATCACAGTCAGCAACTCCAACAGAGATGAGGAGGAATTTCTTCAGCCAGAGAGTGGTGAATCTGTGGAACTGTTTGCCGCAGAAGGTTGTGGAGGCCGGGTCATTGCGTGTCTTTAAGACAGAGATAGATAGGTTCTTGATTGATATGGGGATCAGGGGTTATGGGCAAAAGGCAGGAGAATGGGGATGAGAAAAATATTAGCCATGATTGAATGGCGGAGCAGACTCGATGGGCCGAGTGGCCTAATTCTGCTCCTATGTCTTATGCTCTTATGGTCTAACTAGTCCACAAAGGACAAAAGGCATCTCCCTCCATGAGAGAGAGAGAGACAATTGGTTAGAATCCCTACAATGCCCATCGAGTCTGTACCGACTACAATCCCACCCAGACTCTATTTCTATTTCCATAACCCCATGCATTTACCCTAGCTAGTCCCCCAACACTAAAGGAGAATTTAGCATGGCTAATCCACCTAACCCTCACATCTTTGGACTGTGGGAGGAAACCGGAGCACCCGGAGGAAACCCACGCAGACACGGGAGAACGTGCAGACTCCGCACAGACGGTGACCCAAGCCGGGAATCGAACTCAGGTCCCTGGAGCTGTGAGGCAGCAGTGCTAACCACTGTGCCACCGTGCCGTCCCACCTTTCTGTGTTAGAAACATAGGAAGATGGAAAATTGGAGAAGGAGGAGGCCATTCAGCCCTTTGAACCTCCTCCACCTTTCATTATGATCATGGCTGATCATTCAACACAATATCCTGATCCCGCCTTCCCCCATATCCTTTGCTCCCCTTCACCCCAAGAGCTACATCTAATTCCTTCTTGAAAACATACTATGTTTTGGCCTCAACTACTTTCTGTGGTAGTGAATTCCACAGGCTGACCACTCTCTGGGTGAAGACATTTCTCCTCGTCTCTGTCCCAGACAGTCTACCCTGCATTCTCAGACTGTGACCCCTGGTTGTGGACACCACCACCATCGGGAACATCCTTCCTGCATCCACCCTTTCTAACCCTGGTAGAATGTTATAAGTTTCTATGAGATCGCCCTCATTCTCCTAAATTCCAATGAATAAAATCCTAACCGACTCAATCACTCGGCATGCACCAGCCTGGCTGTATGTAACTTGAGAAGAACCACATGAGAGGAGGCAGATCTTCATGAATGGGGCTACAGCCAGTGGTATTGATGCATTTAAGGTGAAGCTGGATAAACATGAAGGACCAAGGAATAGAAGGATAAGTGAGCGGGCGGGTAAGTGGAGCTGAGTCCACGAAAAGATCAGCCATGATCTTATTGAATGGCGGAGCAGGCTCGAGGGGCTGGATGGCCTACTCCTGCTCCTAGTTCTTATGTTCTTATACCGTGATTGTATTTGACGAAGAGGATCGAGAGAGGGCTCGTGTGGTAAATAAATCTTTGTCTCTGCTCGAAGCTCTGCGTAATTCCAAATATTTCAAGGGGAAATTTTAAAAAGCAGCAAAACAAAAATGTGAACAGAAAAATTCGAATGGGTTTAAAGGTCAAAACATTCTTACAACAGCAACATTGTGCATTTATATAGCATCTTTATCATAGTAAAACATCCCAGGGTGCTTCACAGGACTGTAATCGAATAAAACTCAGCAGCTGAAAAAGCATCAATTTTATCCTCAAGTTGAGGAGCGGCTGCTGGATTGTGGGATCTGAACTAAACTGGAACTGTTGCTGCAAAGAAAACTCCCAAGATTTTGAACAAATCAGTTGCAGCCCTCTGAAAAATGCAAAGTACAGTTACTGCACCTGCCTGCCAGGGTATCCACTAACTCCGGGTTTTCCCTCCAGCCCTGGGGGGCCCTGCAAAATAAAAACACCCAACATTAATATACACCACGCTGCAACATATAACGGCCCGAGATTTCCACTTTGAGACTGCGCCCCGTGGCGAGAGAGTGGCAATGTGGAATGAAAACACCGCAAATCCTTCAGCCCCCACCTCATTCATTATGCACGCTATTCCGCGGCAGGACAGCTCGCAGCCCACAGCCCGAGCCAGCCGCCATCCCAACCATCCCAACGTCCCCAGCCTTCCTCCTCATCCCCAGAACCAGTCTCATGAATCTTCTCTGTCGTCTCTCTCATGCCTTCCTGAAGTGCAGTACCCAGGAATGGATGCAGTATTGCATGTGACGCCAGGTTTAGTGAAGCTGTATCAAGCAATCAAATCCACTCTACTGACTTTTCTCCACTGTGCTGTTTCTAACTAGAACATAGAACAGTACAGCACAGAACAGGCCCTTCGGCCCACGATGTTGTGCCGAGCTTTATCTGAAACCAAGATCAAGCTATCCCACTCCCTATCATCCTGGTGTGCTCCATGTGCCTATCCAATAACCGCTTAAATGTTCCTAAAGTGTCTGACTCCACTATCACTGCAGGCAGTCCATTCCACACCCCAACCACTCTCTGCGTAAAGAACCTACCTCTGATATCCTTCCTGTATCTCCCACCACGAACCCTATAGTTATGCCCCCTTGTAATAGCTCCATCCACCCGAGGAAATAGTCTTTGAACGTTCACTCTATCTATCCCCCTCATCATTTTATAAACCTCTATTAACTCTGCATCATCTTGTAATATCTGTGCAGATTGTGCGTTCCTGTGTGTCTGGTGATGACCTGTACAAAGGGAGTGATGTGTCGACAGTGTGGGAGTTGTCCCCGATGTGGCCACACACTCAGCATGGAAGAGATGCTAAAGAACTCCAAGCAAACCTTTTAAATCATTATTCCTTTGTCACCATTTTCATGGAACCCAGCAACTTTACAATCCAGGATAATGTGCTTTATTTAAACACAAAAATAAGAAATGCAAGTTGCAGACGCACTTTCAGTTTTGTATCCCTCGGTTATTTTGGTTGTTAGTTTTGTTTTCCTGCCCCTGATTATTGGCGTAACAGGTTAACACATTTTGTAACTGATCCACCCAATCAGTGTGTGATCACAACGCCACCAGACCTTTCTGTAGCGTTTCCCATTCACCCACACGGTTGGTTTGCAAACTCGGATGTTTATCTCGCTCTCACTAGTAGCAGAATAGAGATTGTGTTTCACTTGAGCCAAAGAGCACTCAAACAACAGGAATGTGAAGATTCCGCCAAGAAAATAAATCTGCTCTTGTTCCGTGTGTTAACTGTACTTTAAGCCACAATGCTCACAAAAGCAACATTCTACATTGCAAAACCTTTATTAAGTTACATCGAATCAACCAGACAGAAACAGGCCATTCAGCCCAACTGGTGTTTATTTACAAAGAACAAAGAACAATACAGCACAGGAACAGGCCCTTCGGCCCTCCAAGCCCGTGCTGCTCCCTGGTCCAAACTAGACCATTCTTTTGTATCCCTCCATTCCCACTCCGTTCATATGGCTGTCTAGATAAGTCTTAAACATTCCCAGTGTGTCCGCCTCCATCACCTTGCCCGGCAGCGCATTCCAGGCCCCCACCACCCTCTGTGTAAAATATGTCCGTCTGATATCTGTGTTAAACCTCCCCACCTTCACCTTGAACCTATGACCCCTCGTGAACGTCACCACCGACCTGGGGAAAAGCTTCCCACCGTTCACCCTATCTATGCCTTTCATAATTTACATTTCATAGAATCCCTGCAATGCAGAAGGAGGCCATTCAGCCAATCGAGTCTGCACCAACTACAATCCCACCCAGGATCTAACCCCATGCATTTACCCTAGCCAGTACCCCTTAACACTAAGGGGCAATTTAGCATGGCCAATGCACCTAACCTGCCCATCTTTGGGCTGTGAGAGGAAACTGAAGCACCCGGAGGAAACCCATGCAGATACGGGGAGAACGTGCAGACTCCATACAGACAGTGACCCAAGCCGGGAATTGAACCCAGGCCCCTGGTGCTGTGAGGCAGCAGTGCTAACCACTGTGCCACCGTGCCGCCCGGTTTATTCACCGCATTAACCTCCTGCCACCTCTTCATCATCTCACTCTATCAGCATCTCCTTCCTCCCTCTTGTACTGATCAAACTGAAATATATCCATGTTATTTGCCTCAGCTGCTCCGTCTGGTAGTGAGTGCTCACCACTTGCTTGGTAACAAAGTTTCTCCAGGATTCCTCATGGATGTATTATTGGTGGGGGGGGTGGGGGTGGGGGGGGGGGCAGCAGCAATCCAACGCTATGACAATAAGTGAGGTGAGAATGTAAGTGTTGGCAGGGAGAGGGGGACAGTACATACCTGCGCTCCTGGGGGGCCAGGTGGACCTATGTATCCTTTCGCACCCTGAAACAAAAAGAATAGAAGAAATAAACTTTCTCCTGTCACCAATGAGATTGAAACACTCTGTAACACCTCAAATTCATCTCATACCATTACTAGTGACAGATCGATCTGATGACACGTTTAATGTACTCATATAATCGGTATGTAACCGGCACGTCCGCCCGAGCTTCGTACAATCCCGCCCGAGGCCAACGGAGAATGCCGTTCTCCGAGCCTCGCCCGCCCCCGGAATCGGGACGGCGTGCCGGTAAAATTCCAGCCTCAGAACACAAAGGAACATAAATACCAGGAGCAGGAGTAGACCATTCAGCCCCTCAAGCCTATGTCCTATGCTAGCATCACCACACGAATCTCCTCCCACGCTTCTTCATCTTACCCGAGCAACACAACCATCGATTCCATTCTCCCTCATGTGTTTATGTCGGTTTCCTCTTCAATGTATCGATACTATTCTTCGCAACCACTCCGTGTGGGAGCGAGTCCCACATTCTCCCCACTCCCTGTGGGAGCGAGCCCCACATTCTCCCCATTCTCTGTGGGAGCGAGTCCCACATTCTCCCCACTCCCTGTGGGAGTGAGTCCCACATTCTCCCCACTCCCTGTGGGAGTGAGTCCCACATTCTCCCCACTCTCTGTTGGAGCGAGTTCCACATTCTCCCCACTCCCTGTGGGAGCGAGTCCCACATTCTCCCCACTCCCTGTGGGAGCGAGTTCCACATTCTCCCCACTCCCTGTGGGAGCGAGTCCCACATTCTCCCCACTCCCTGTGGGAGCGAGTCCCACATTCTCCCCACTCCCTGTGGGAGCGAGTTCCACATTCTCCCCACCCCCTGTGGGAGCGAGTCCCACATTCTCTCCACTCCCTGTGGGAGCAGGTTCCACTGCCTCACCACTCCCCGTGTAAACAAGTTTCTCCCAAGAACCCGATTGGATTCATTACTGACCTTCTTAAATTGATGGTCCCCTGGAGCTGGACTCCCCACAATTGGAAACATCCCGACTGAAATCATGATGAAAATAGCACAGAATCCTTCCAATATTCTCTTCCCCAGTGATCTGACGTCTGACCCGTTAATTACTTGTGTAATTGTTCAGTACCCTGATATAAATCCCAGAGAAAGAGTTCCCACCGGCAGGAAGGACGGGCAGTGGAGGTATGATATTATTCTTTAAAAGGCTGGAGACAATCCAATCAATTTATTCATTCTCGCTCCATGTGTTGGCAGTCACGTACAAAGAAATTTATATCAGCCAAATAATCTGATCAACAGTGGCATTCAAGCTAACACAGCGGCTCAAGTTACAGCCGCAACGAACACTCGACTTTCTAATAATGCTGCAAATCTGAAATAAAACAAATACTCAGCACATCAGGCAGTTTCTGGAGAGCGAGAGAAACAGAGTCCGCGGCCCCTCCCACCTGTGGGATCTTCCAGTCCTTCCAAAGTCAATAGACATTTAAATGGCTTGCTGGCCCTACCTAGGTAATGTGGCAGGACTGGCAGCATGGGACAAACTGCCAGCCACTTGTGTGATGTCCGGCCACCGCACCGATTACAGGGCCCTCACTCCACATCCAGCCATGCCAAGGTGACCCCCATGGAGGCTGTGAGAACACTCCATCTGACGAAGGAGCAGCGCTCCGAAACCTAATGGTATTTGCTACCAAATAAACCTGTTGGGCTTTAACCTGGTGTTGTTAAAACTCTTACTGTGAACAGCTTGCGGCAGAGGGGAGCGGAATGACCAGATAATGCCCATAACTCGGCGATCATCCACAACGATCAACTGGCAGTATGTTCAGATTAGGCAGTGGGTAGGGTTGTACTGAGAGACAGAATTCCCCCACCTAGAGGCATTTGGTATCCTCTTTCTTGGAGCTTGGTGGTGGACATGGGCAGGAGGCTGCTGACTGTGGAAGAAAATGCCTTCATTCCTGATGCCAATGACACCAATTTACCATTGAGCGCATCAGTGTGATTGACCGGGGCTCAGGAGACTTTACTGGGATGTGGAGAGCTGTATAATGGTACCACATTACCCAGAACTCACTGAATGTGGAGGGCATCTTCAAAATTATTGTGGAGCTGAGGAGGGTCATGAACGAAGCCCAGTCCATCACTCAGACCAGCCTCCCATCCATTGACTCTGTCTACACTTCCCACTGCCTCGGCAAAGCAGCCAGCATAATTAAGGACCCCACGCACCCCAGACATTCTCTCTTCCACCTTCTTCCGTCAGGAAAAAGATACAAAAGTCTGAGGTCACGTACCAACCAGCTCAAGAACAGCTTCTTCCCTGCTGCTGTCAGACTTTTGAATGGACCTACCTTGCATTAAGTTGATCTTTCTCTACACCCTAGCTATGACTGTAACACTACATTCTGCACTCTCTCCTTTTCTTCTCTATGAACGGTATGCTTTGTCTGTGTAGCGCGCAAGAAACAATACTTTTCATTGTACACGAATACATGTGTGGTGGGGGCCTGGAATGCGCTGCCAGGCAAGGTGGTGGAGGCGGACACACTGGGAACGTTTAAGACTTATCTAGATAGCCATATGAACAGAGTGGGAATGGAGGGATACAAAAGAATGGTCTAGTTTGGACCAGGGAGCGGCACGGGCTTGGAGGGCCGAAGGGCCTGTTCCTGTGCTGTATTGTTCTTTGTTCTTTGTTCTTATGTGACAATAATAAATCAAATCGAATCAAAGAGTGTTATGAGGGGCCTTTGTCTGTTTCCACCTGGACAGACAACTCCATCAGGTCAACAGAAAAGCGTTCAACTGCCGAAGTACCTGCCAGTGTCTCTTACTTAATGGTGGTGGTAGACATTCCTGAAGTTTCCAGCAGCATTCTCACAGCAAGGTAGACTGTTTTACTATCGCCGTTCTGATACAGCTGGATGAGAACATGGCTGAGTCGCGTAGAGAAAGCGTCAGCAGCAATGATTGGAGCTGCCGTGAGGTCGAAGTGAATAGAATAGAATAGAAACCCTACAGTGCAGAAGGAGGCCATTCGGCCCATCGAGTCTGCACCGACCACAATCCCACCCAGACCCTACCCCCACATATTTTACCCTCTAACCAACACATCCCAGGACTCTAAGGGGCAATTTTTTAACCTGGCCAATCAACCTAACCCGCACATTTTTGGACTGTGGGAGGAAACCGGAGCACCCGGAGGAAACCCACGCAGACACGAGGAGAATGTGCAAACTCCACACAGACAGTGACCCGAGCCGGGAATCGAACCCGGGACCCTGGAGCTGTGAAGCAGCAGTGTTAACCACTGTGCTACCGTGCCGCCCACAATTGTGCACCAGGATTTCCAAGGAGACAAAGTGAGCTTTGATGGATTGAACGGCCTTGATCTGTTCTGCGTCCCAGAACCATCACCGGCTCAGAGGAGATCTCTCAAAGGTTCCACAAGCGTGGCCAAGTTAAGGATAAACTTTCCCACCTGGTTTAACAATCCCAAGGAAAGGTTGGAATATTGGTGATGCACGGGGAGGTGGTGGCCTAGTGGTATTATCACTACTAATCCACAAACTCTGCTAATGTTCTGGGGACCCGGGTTCGAATCCCGCCACGGCAGATGGTGGAATTTGAATTCAATAAAAAATATCTGGAATTAAGAATCTACTGATGACCATGAAACCATTGTCGATTGTCAGAAAAACCCATCTGGTTCACTAATGTCCTTAAGGGAAGGAAATCTGCCGTCCTTACCCGGTCTGGCTTACACGTGTGTCCAGGTTGACAGCAATGTGGTTGACTCTGAAATGGCTGAGCGAGACACTCAGTTTCAAGGGCAACTTGGGATGGGCAATAAATACTGACCAGCCAACGACGCCCATGTCCCACGAATGAATAAAAAAATGCTGGTGAGGGAAAGTCGGTAATGGCCTTCGTTTTCCCTAGGTTGGTTATGCCGGTGGATGGTATGACCAAGGAATTTCATGTTGGTTCTGTTCACTTGTCCATTAGCGGGAGGCCTGTTCTGGAGAACCTTGAGGTCCTTTCTTATCCTCCAGTGGTGTTCAGCTCCTGTACAGTCAAACATGTTGTCCATGTGCCAGAGACCAGCTGGATTGCCCTGGGGGATTCACCAGTAGATTCTTAATTCCAGATATTTTTTATTGAATTCAAATTCCACCATCTGCTGTGGTGGGATTCGAACCCACGTCCCCAGAACATTAGCAGAGTTTGTGGATTAGTAGTGATAATACCACTAGGCCATCACCTCCCCGTGCATCACCAATATTCCAACCTTTCCTTGGGATTGTTAAACCAGGTGGGAAAATTTATCCTTAACTTGGCCACACTTGTGGAACCTTTGAGAGATCTCCTCCGGGCCGGTGATGGTTCGAGGATGCAGAACAAATCAAGGCCGTTCAATCCATCAAAGCTCACCTCGTCTCCTTGGAAATCCTGGTGCACTTCGACCTCACGTCACCTCCATGTCGACATGCTCTGTTGGAATATTTCAGAGACAGACACAATGTTGAAGCAAAACCAACCAAAGGGCATGAAAAACATCGCCAGAGGCCTTGATTCCTTGTGGAGGGTCATTTGGCAAAACCCACTGTTCGCATCCGGCTTCGCGAAAAGGACACGATTGGCCAAGTTATTGTCTATTGTGTAAGATCAACAAAGTGGCAGTGGTTTCCATTCAACTTGGAAACAGTGGCCAGACCATAATACCAGAGGAAATACCCCCCTCTGTGTCACATGCAGACAAGTCCCTTCTTAGCGCTAGGTAACACCTCCTAGGGGTGAACAGACAAACTAACGTGGCATCTAGGAGCAGAGAAATATGATATTTGATCGTCAGTTTCCCCAGCCCTTGGGAAAGGTATAGAAATTGACCCAGTGTGAGTTGGAAGACTCAAAGACTTTCTGCGTGACGACTAGCTGTACACTCGTGTTGCTGCCATGTCAGGAAATGGCTTGGTTGCAGATCATACCAAGGTTTCTGTGAGCTGTCCACCTTCACAGCAGAGTGTGATGGCCAGCTGGCTCCTAGTCTGGAGGTCTGGCCAACCCAGCGCAGGAGTTTCACATTGGAAAGCTAAAGAGGGATTGTTCAGAGTCAAGCCAGGTGATTGGTCAGCACAGATACCCTGCACCCATGTCAAGTTTGAAGCATGCTGGGAAGCCTTGGACCGCTAAACTGAGAGCAAAGTCCTGGAAATTCTGGCAAACCTCTCTTGGGAAAAGTGAGCGAGATGGTAGTTACTGATAGCGTCGTTGTTTGTCCTGTTTGAATGGAACAGGAATGCTGGGAATATCCCTCCCGTCGTATCTGAAATGCTCGGTATTCCGTGCTGGGAAATCCTGCCATTTGTGTTGTCTCCTGACGCAGCCCAGACATTTCAGAATGGCTCCCGAGCAGTTTCCCACCTTTTGCACCGTTTTGGCTGGTTTGAGCTCTTCCCTCTGAGATGACTGCGGCTCTACACTTGCCAACTCGACCTGAATGCATTCCTGGAGCTTCCATCACATGACCACTCCACACTCTCCTCACTGGTTCCCCAGCATGTCAATCTTCAAAGCCTAGCCTTCAGCACAGCCAATCAGAAAGGAAAAGACTTTTCTTCAACCACTTGTATTTACTTATGACTGGACAATAATGTTCAAAAGAGTAGCTGTTACACACCGTTAATGTCCTGACGGTTCCTCTCGCAGGTTTATCCTGGGGATTAATCGTCAATTGGTTCAAAACTCTCGGCTAATTCTACAGGGTTGACGATCCCTATGTCAAAGCAGTTTGGAACAGGTTCCGTTAAATACAGTGTGAGATATCGGTGATATCTCTGCTCTTCAGAGTCCATTACTGTCAGGAACAAGTCATGGTCCTGAGGTCAAGCTTGAGGTGTTTCAGATCATTGAAGGAGTTAACGCACAGAAACTATTTGCCCTGGTGGAAGGGGGGGTCCAGAACAAGGGGGCTTCACCTGAAAATTAAAGGCAGGCTTTTCAAGTGTAATGTCCAGATCCATTTCTTCACAACAAGTTAGGGGCTACCACTGACCAGAAACTGAACTGGACTAGCCATATGAATACTGTGGTTACCACAGCAGGTCAGAGGCTAAGAATCTTGCGGCATGTAACTCACCCTCTTGACTCCCCCAATCTACAGGCACAAGTCAGGAGTGTGACAGAATACTCTCCACTTGCCTGGATGGGTGCAGCTCCAACAACACTCAAAAAACTCAATAGCATCCAGGAAAAAGCAGCCCCGCACCCCATCCACCACCTTAAACATCCACTTCCTCCACCGCCCACGTACAGTGGCAGCCAGCTACAAGATGCACTGCAGGACCTCACCAAGGATCCTTTGATAGAACGTCCCAAACCTGTGACCTCTATCATCTAGAAGGACAAGGGCAGCAGATACCTGGGAACACCACCACTTGGAGGTTCCCGTCCAAGTCACTCACCATCCTGACTTGGAAATATATCACTGTTCCTTCACTGTCACTGGGTCCAAAGCCTGGAACTCCCTCCCTAACGGCATTGTGGGTGCACCTACAGCACACGGACTGCAGCGGTTCAAGAAGGCAGCTCAACACCACCTTCTGAAGGGGAAATTAGGGATGGACAACGATGGTCCCGAGAATTAATTTAAAATGAAGGATTGAAAAGCTGGAAGTCTAACCCCAAACATTGGGCACAGGGCGTTTCCCAGCAGCCAAGGCAGCTCACCATTGGCCGACAGCAGAGTTCCTGGTCCCGCCCATGTCAGCAGCACTCTACCCTTGTGGGGGGATTGCCGCCGGTGGGTGAGGGGACCCCGCTGGCAGGGTGGGCTGGAAAACCCGGGCATTGTTTAGACAGGGGGATGGAGCGGGGCGGGATTGGGGGGGGGGGGGGGGGGGATGGAGGGGGGAGGGGGGAAAATGGAGGCATTAATGGTTAAAAGACAGGCCTATAGAGGGAGTTATGACATAGGTCAACCACAGTCTAACTGATGGATAGAACAGCCTCAGAGGGGCCGAACAGTCTGCTCCCACGGAAACGCACTACATGAATCTGCAATTCAAAGCCAAAACTGATTCTCATTTCACCCGTCCTAATGGCTGACTACATCGTGACACAGGATCTTTCACTGTCCCCCTGAGTGGGAACGCTGAGTTCAAACCCAGTTTGAAGGTGAGAAGCCAGAGATTGGCTTTATTGAGTGGAATGGGGTGGGGTGGGGCGGGGCTGGGGTGGGGAGGGATGGGGGGGATGTGCGTGTAGGTGTGAAGAGAATATCAGCGCGTGTTTAGGGTGGAAATCGCAATGATGCAGGAATGAACGTGAGCTGACCGGGATCTGTGCGAGGCAGGTGTCCAGTGGCCACAATTCACAAACTGGCTGCTCACAAGGAGTTGTTGCCGAAAGCTTGTTATTGGATAGGCACATGGAGCACACCAGGATGATAGGGAGTGGGATAGCTTGATCTTGGTTTCAGATAAAGCTCGGCACAACATCGTGGGCCGAAGGGCCTGTTCTGTGCTGTACTGTTCTATGTTCTCTGTTTAATTACAGCTGCCTTTCAAGAACATTGAATACAGGAGTTGGGACGTCTTGTTGAAGTTGTACAAGACATTGGTAAGGCCACACCTGGAATACTGTGTGCAGTTCTGGTCACCCTATTATAGGAAGGATATGATTAAACTAGAAAGAATGCAGAAAAGATTTACTAGGATGCTACCGGGACTTGATGGTTTGAGTTATAAGGAGAGGCTGGATAGACTGGGACTCTTTTCCCTGGAGCGTAGAAGGCTGAGGGGTGATCTTATAGAGGTCTATAAAATAATGAGGGGCACAGATCAGCTAGATAGTCAATATCTTTTCCCAAAGGTAGGGAAGTCTAAAACTAGAGGGCATAGGTTTAAGGTGAGAGGGAAGAGATACAAAAGTGTCCAGCGGGGCAATTTTTTCACACAGAGGGTGGTGAGTGTCTGGAACAAGCTGCCAGAGGTAGTAGTAGAGGCGGGTACAATTTTGTCTTTTAAAAAGCATTTAGACAGTTACATGGGTAAGATGGGTATAGGGGGATATGGGCCAAATGCGGGCAATTGGGACTAGCTTAGGCGTTTAAAAAAAGGGCGGCATGGACAAGTTGGGCCGAAGGGCCTGTTTCCATGCTGTAAACCTCTATCACTCTATATCACGACAGATGTAAACATTGAAAAGGGTGTTGAAAGGTGAAACTGTGGAAATCACTCTGAAGCAATCAGAATGTCAGGGAGCTGAACACCGTCACAACTTCATCAGTCCAACTTCGAGAGCCTAACTCTCACCCGCGAGTCAGAACTGGCTGGATGGGCTGAATGGCCTCCTCCTGTTTCAATGTAAGGATTCGCCCATAGAGATCTATGCTGCTCTCCCATTGGACACTGCAAGTCAGTTAAGATGTCTCAAAACTTCCTCAAATCATTGTGATTGGATGGTCATTATACACTCCAACAACAACCATGGAGAGATAGAACAAAGAGAACAAGGAACAAAGAACAGTACAGCACAGGGACAGGCCCTTCGTCCCTCCAAGCCCGTGCCGATCATGATGCCCTCACGAAAGTAAAAAAACATCCTTCTGCCCTTACTCAGTCCCTATCCCGCTCTTCGCTCTCTATTCATGGACCCACCCAGATGCCTCTTAAATGTTGCTAATGTGCCTGCTTCCACCACCTCCTCTGGCAGCGCGTTCCAGGCACCCACCACTCTCTGCGTCAAAAACTTCCCCCGCACATCTCCCTTAAACATTCCCCCTCTCTGTGCCCCCTTGTAATTGACACTTCCACCCTGGGGAAACAGAGTTGGGAATATTGAAATCAAGATGTTACCAGACCAGAAGTCGGTGTCAGTCAGTCAGCTCAGAGCGAATGGGTGAATCTTGGTGTGTGTGTGTGTGTGTGTGTGTTGGGAAACCGAGATTGAGATGAGCACAGGTTTCTGGAGGTCAGGAGACGTGACGTTCTCCATGAGTGAGCTTCTTATGAAGGTATGATTGGAGCCATCAGCTCCCCAATCTTTACAGTCAGTCCTCTCAGCTTCTCCAATCTTTCCTCATTCCTGATGGTATTCCGGGAAACTTTCTCCCTAAGTCTTGCCATCCGTCCTAAAGTGCCATAGAAATGGCGTGGCACAGTGGCACAGTGGTTAGCACTGCTGCCTCACAGCGCCGGGGACCCAGGTTCAATTCTAGCCTCAGATCACTGTCTGTGTGGAGTTTGCACATTCTCCCCTTTCTGCGTGGGTTTCCTCCGGGTGCTCTGGTGTCCTCCCAGAGCCCAAAGATGCGTGGGTTAGGTTGATTGGCCGTGCGAAATTGACCCTTCATGTCCTCAGATGTGTCGGTTAACATGTGGGGTTACTGGGATAGGCCCTGGGGTAGATTCTGTGTCGGAGCTTCGGTGCAGAATCGATGGGCCAAATGGCCCCTTTCTGCACTCGAGGGATTCTATGATTCTAATTGCAAACACTAATCCAGCTGGACTCTGCAGTGATTTGTAAGGGTTTGCTTTGATGACATTGCTTTTGTATTCAAAGTCTCTCATACAAAGCAGTTATCCTCTGGGTTACATGGACTCAAAACTTTAATTGTGTTTCTCTCGCCACAGACACTGCCAGACCTGCTGAGTTTTACCATGATTTTCTGTTTTTATTTCAGATTTCCAGCAACCGCACTGTTTTCCTTTTATCTCGTGTGCTTATTCACCTTGTGGTGTCACCATCAAAGGTTTCGTTAACCGAAAGATAAAATGCTGGAAAATCTCAGCAGGTCTGGCAGCATCTGTAAGGAGAGAAAAGAGCTGACATTTCCAGTCCAGATGACCCTTTGTCAAAGTTTTGTTAATATGTATCCCCAGGTCCCTGCTCTTCCCTCAGGATAGTAGCTCGTAGATGAATGCTCCTTCTCTCTCTGTCATTTCTCTCTTCACCTGTACCTGCATTAAACAGTAGCTGCCAATGAAGTGCATATTTTTATTCAGTCATGGGACATGGGCGTCGCTGGCTGGCCAGCATTTAAAGTAAAGTTTAAAGTTTATTTATTAGTCACAAGTAAGGCGTACATTAACACTGCAATGAAGTTACTGTGAAATTCCCCTAGTCGCCACAGTCCGGCGCCTGTTCGGGTCAATGCACTTAACCTGCACATCTTTCAGACTGTGGAAGGGATCCGGAGCACCCGGACAAAACCCATGCAGACACGGGGAGAACGTGCAAACTCCACACAGACTGTGACCCAAGCCAGGAATTGAACTCGGGTCCCTGGTGCTGTGATGCAGCAGTGCCAACCGCTGTGGCACAGTGGCTGGCACTGCTGCCTCACATTGCCCATCCCGACTTACCCGAGGGTAGTTGAGAGTCAGCCACATTGCTGTGGCTCTGGAGTCACATGTAGGCCAGACCAGGTAAGGATGGCAGATTTCCTTCCCTTAAGGACATTAGTGAACCAGGTGGGTTTTTCCGACAATCGACAGTGGTTATCAGTAGATTCTCAATTCCAGATTTTTTTATTGAATTCAAATTCCACCATCTGCCACGGCAGGATTTGAACCCGGGTCCCCAGAACATTAGCTGAGTTTCTAGTCTAATTGTCCGTCAATAATACCACTAGGCCATTGCTTTCCGTTGTGACACTTTTGAAATGTGATTGCTGCTGTCATTTAAGAATTGCAGCAACCAATTTGTTCACAGCCAGCTCCCACAAACAGAAAATGACCAGAAAGTATGTTATTGGGATGTTAAATGAGGCATAAATATTGACCAGGACACTATGGGGAGAACTACCCTGGTCTTCTTCGAAATAATGCCAGGGGATCACCACCCTTAGCTAATTTTATACTTAACCACCATCCCTTTACTACATTATGCTTCCATTTTCTCAGTAGATTTGTCAAAAGTCTTTTTAAAAGTCCAGATGTACAACATCCACTGCACTATCTTTATCATTCCTCTCTGTTAATGACATCCTTCAAGGTCTAACATTATCCTTGCACTTTCTCTGGTGCCTCCATATCCTGTTTATAACATGCGCACAATGTTCCAAGAGTATTTTAAACACATTTCAACACAGATATAAACAATATCAGGTTCTGTTGCATATACAACCTCACCACTCTCTGGGTGAAGTCGTGTCTGCTTAGTTCCTGACTGGATTGTCTGGTGAGGGTCACCCTATCATAGAAAGGACATTATTAAACTAGAAAGAATGCAGAAAAAATTTACTAGGATGCTACCGGGACTTGATGGCTTGAGTTATAAGGAGAGGTTGGATAGACTAGGACTTTTTTCTCTGGAGTGTAGAAGGCTGAGGGGTGATCTGATAAAGGTCTATAAAATAATGAGGGGCATAGATCAACCCGAAGGAAGGGAAGTCTAAAACTAGAGGGCATAAGTTTAAGGTGAGAGGGGAGAGATACAAAAGGGTCCAGAGGGGCAATTTTTTTCACACAGAGGATGGTGAGTGTCTGGAACAAGCTGCCAGAAGCAGTAGTAGAGGCGGGTACAATTTTGTCTTTTAAAAAGCATTTAGATAGTTACATGGGTAAGATGGGTATAGGGAGATATGGGCCAAACGCGAGCAATTGGGAATTAATTGGGAGTTGGCAATTGGCAATTAGGGGTTTAAAGAAAAGGGGCGGCATGGACAAGTTGGGCCGAAGGGTCTGTTTCCATGCTGTAAACATCTATGACTGTATGAGTATTTTATAATGACAGCCTCCAGCTATGATCCGCCCCACAAGAGGAAACATTCTTTCTAAACCTTTGATCGTTTCAATCCTGATTGGCTTATCCATTCAGCTTTCTCTGTTCCAGAGAACACAGACCCAGCACATTCGCCTTTCCTGATTGGTGTAACCCCCGTCTTCCTGGTATCATCCTTGTAAAGCTCTCGTTTGCATCTCCTCTTCAGAACCTGGCTCAATGGCAGCGAGGGTCGGCAAGGCAGAGAGGGTTAAAGGCTCCCAACAGGGAGAGGGAGAGAGGAGAAGGACCGAGGCGGGTTATCATGAGAAAGTAGATCAGTGAGGTATATTTTGGGGAAAATTAAAAGGCAGGTTTGTTACAGCCTTGTTGGGTCCATTCATTTCTTTGAACAGATGAGGGGACAGCACTGGCACAAAATTTAAAATGAATTTCTTTCATTGAACAGAACTTAAGAAAGTTAACACGACAAAAGTGAAAAGAAAGTGAGGCTGGCTGCTAAACCATTCCCTGAACTGAACTTGAACAAGACTTGAAATTGAACTGAAAACACACATTAAAATCCACAATATATCTCAATCCTTATCTCGTTATTGTAAATGTCCTTCGCAGGCTGCCTCTGTCGAGAAAAACAAGTCTTGCAGCTGCTGTTATGAAAAGCTTGTTTTGCCCGCATTGTGTACCCTTTAGGAATGCGGTCAATTTTTTAGCTAACCCAGCATGCCTTCTGAGATTTTAAAATGTAGTCAAGTTAGCAGTGTTAGTTAACCTGACAGTCTAGCATTTAAATGTAATTGTATCGGCAGAAATATCTTAAAATGAAGTCTTTACATAGACTGAAGCAAACAGGGCTAAGCACACACAGGATCTCTCACACCTCCACTCCCTCAGGCAACAGAAACCAACCATCAAACCTGATGAAACATGGCAAGAATTGTACAGAATCAAAATAAATTAGGAAAAGATTAAAAATAATGCCAATTTAAACAAAATGCAGGTAATATGACAAGCATCACTGCAAGGCAGGATAGATGAGAGAAAGCCGACATCTTTCATTATTTGATGGAAAAATTAATTGAAATAAGTCTGATTCCAATCCTCCGGCTGTGTCAGTGTGACTCAGGGACACAGCAACTCTGCATGTGATCCGTACAGGTGGTTGAAATATGTTACAATGAATTACATAGAATATACAGCACAGAATCAGGCCATTCAGCCCAACTTGTTGATACTGGCATTAATGTTCCAGAAAACTTTTCTCCCTAACCCATCTTCACCTCATCCTGCCACCATGTCCTTCTGGGGGCGGCACGGTGGCACAGTGGGTTACTACTGCTTCCTCACTGCTCCAGGGACCAGGGTTCGATTCCCGGGTTGGGTCACTGTCTGTGAGGAGTTTGCACATTCTCCTCGGTGTCTGTGCGGGTTTCCTCCGGGTGCTCCGGTTTCCTCCCACAGTCCGAAAGACATGGTGGTTAGGTGCTTTGGCCGTGCTAAATTCTCCCTCAGTGTACCCGAACAGGGGCCGGAGTGTGGTGACTCGGGGATTTTCACAGTAACTTCACTACAGTGTGAATGTAAGCCTACTCGTGGCTAATAAATAAATGTTACTTTTCTATTCTGATTTGTATGTTTACCGTTCATTCTCACTACTCTCTGATTGAAGAGGTTTTCCCTGAATTCCCCGCTGGGTTCATTAGTGACTGTCTGAAGTTGGTGACCCTGATCTCTAATCCCAGCACTCTATCCAAGGCAAAGCATGGTGCCAGCACTGTGCACCGTACTCCAGATGTGGTCTGTTCATGGCTTTGCACAGCTGTAGCTAAAACTCCACTGCCCTGTATTCCAGCTCTGTTGATATAAGGTTCTGTAACTGGATCTGCTGCATGCGGTCCCAGTGTAAAACCTGAAGGAGAGACTTCAGATCCGGTGGGCACGCCGGCACAGTGGTTAGCATGGCTGCCTCACCGAATCTTCGACAGAGCATCTTACCCGAACCCATCCCCATAACCCAACATATCTACCCCACCAATCCCCCTAACCTGCACATCTTGAGAGACTGAGGGGCAATTTAGCGTGGCCAACCCACCTACCCCACACATCATTGGACCGTGGGAGGAAACCGGAGCACCCGGAGGAAACCCACGCAGACACGGGGAGAAGGTGCAGACTCCACATAGACAGTGACCCGAGGCTGGAATTGAACCCGGGTCCCTGGCGTTGTGAAGCAGCAGTGCTAACCCACTGTGCCACCGTGCTGCCCATTGTGACCCGGTTGGCACTCGCAAGGGGTGAAGTTGCTGAATAAGTGACAACCACTTCCCTTATCACTGGTTAATGATAATGATAACAATTCTTACTTGCATTCATATAGCACCTTCAACATAGTAAAACATGCCAAGGTGTTTCGGAAGAGCGATTTCAGAGAATATTTGTCACTGGGCGACATAAGGAAATGTTAGACCAGGTGACCAGCAATGATTAAATGTGATGTTCCCGTGTATATTAAAATCACCTGCTGAGTTTCTGCTTCAAGCTATTAAAATTCAGCACAAGCCCGGACTCAAACCATCCGGCACTCTGACTTTTTAAAAATTCATTTGGCAGGATGTGTGCCACTGGTTGAGTCAATTCAGAGGCAACCACATTGATGTGAATCTGGAGTCACATGTAGGCCAGACCGGGTAAAGACTCCTTTCCGATTAGTGAACCAGATGGGTTTTTACCACAATTGACAATGGCTTCCAGATTTTAATCAAATTCAATTCAATTTGAAATTCAAATTTCACCTTCTGCCATGGGGGGGATTTGAACTCAGGTCTCAGATCTTACCCCGGGTCGCTGGATTACTAAAATCACTGACAATCCCACTGTGCCACTGCCTCCCCTCATCCATTTCCCTTCAATCTCAGTGAGAATCCCACAGGAGCGGAGAACAGGACAACTGTTTTACCTTTTCACCTGGGGGACCTGGCAGACCGACTGGACCAGTGGGACCTGGATCACCCTGTGTGAGAGAACATTCACAAGGTCAGACACAAGACAGAAAACCACACATTTTAGATGAAGACAAAGGAACTCTGCAAATACCTCTCATCATTCTGTGTGGAATTTCTCAATATTTCAGAATTCAAAGAGTTTACAGGGGAAGAAGTGACAAAGTGAGAGGGATAAGGCAGGGGGAGTGAGGCTAATTGGATAACTCGACAAGGATTTATTTACAAGGATCTACGAGAGCAGCGGCATGTCCGCAGATAGTTCTGGAATGTCTCTGCCTAAGAGAACTCCTCCCCCAGGGTGATTCACCCCCTCTGAGTCCCGATTGGTCACTCAGACCAGATGACCCTCACTCTGTTGCGTTGCCATCAAAGGGACAATCACCACAGGTGGGTAAATGAAGCTGAGGTATGATGGGATAGGTTTGAGGGGCTGAATGGCCTCTCCTATCCCAAACTTCTCAACAGCTGGCCCTGATCCATTTTAAAGTGATTTCCCCTGGCTTGATTGGCTAACATTGAAAACACGCTCTGCTCCCAAACGGGCTTTTACAAACAGAAACATTCATTCAGATCCAGCGCCACATGCAACAAGGACATGGAAAGCTAACAATGATCCACCCAATCCCCGTGCAAAACCAAACCCACGTGAAACAGAAACAGATGGAGCACAGACATCGAAACAACGCATGCACTGCACCGGCAAATCTTTGCAAAACCACACCCCAGTGTTGTTATCATGCACGTCGACCAGGTTCTGGAGCCCTCACTCCTTCGGTGACACACTCTCCTCAGGAAGGAGTGATGCTGAGCTAACAAAGCGGACCATGCAGATGACCAACAGAGATGGGGATGAAATGGCAGCACAGACACTGGAAGACGTAACACTCCCAATGGGACAGCACATGGATGACAACCCAGTCTAAGTTACCTGTTCTCCACGTGGTGCTTTAGTGGGGAATAAGCCTGGTTCTCCTTTTGGACCCTAATGTAGGAATTATGTACACACCAACATAAACAAAATACAGACAAGTCAACTCGCCATGACTTATCAGAAACAATACTGAACAATGCAGATGATCAGAGATTTTAAAAAAACACTGTTATAGAAATAACTGGAAAGAATTCTCATTTACTGCAATCAATATAACACAACTGCCTGATTTGTAGGACTTCGCCGGATAACTGTTAAATGGAAAACTTACTTATTGAGTTCTTACCACTGAATTGGGAAAACTTATCAACCTTTGATAGTTTTTTTTTCATTGGTGAATTAAGTTCAAATCCACAAATGGAAAGCCACTTCCAGAATGGAAATATTCAGTCACCGTGTAGCCCATTCTACACCCACAGAGGGTTTTGTTTCAATTCAATTCGAATTAAGTTTAGCCATCAAACTGGAGGAAAATGTTTTGCGATTACTCACACACGATCTTTAAATATTAAGGGTTCTGTTTTTGGAGCAGTTAGCAGAAAGTAAGAAAGTCATTTTAAAACAAATCTTCTTTCTTAATTCTCTTAATTCTTGTTGAAGTTGTACAAGACATTGGTAAGGCCACACTTGGAATATTGTGTGCAGTTCTGGTCATCCTATTACAGAAAGGATATTATTAAACTAGAAAGAGTGCAGAAAAGATTTACTCGGATGCTACCGGGACTTGATGGTTTGAGTTATAAGGAGAGGCTGGATAGACCTGGGGCGTAGGAGGCTGAGGGGTGATCTTATAGAGGTCTATAAAATAATGAGGGGCATAGATCAGACAGATAGTCAATATCTTTTCCCAAAGGTAGGGGAGTTTAAAACTAGAGGGCATAGGTTTAAGGTGAGAGGGGAGAGATACAAAAGGGTCCAGAGGGGCAATTGTTTTTATTCAAAGGGTGGTGTCTGGAATGAGCTACGAGAGGCAATATAAGCGACGGGTACAATTTTATCTTTTAAAAAGCGTTTAGACAGTTACATGGGTCAGATGGGTACAGAGGGATATGGGCCAAATGGGGGCAATTGGGACTAGCTTAGTGGTAAAAACTGGCTGGCATGGACAAATTGGGCCGAAGGGCTTGTTTCCATGCTGTAAGTCTCTCTGACTCTATGACTCTTCCAAAGAGTCATCGAGACTCAAAATGTTGGCTCTATTCTCTCTCCACAGATGCTGTCAGACCTGCTGAGGTTTTCCAGCATTTTCTGGTTTTGTTTCAGATTCCAGCATCTGCAGTATTTTGCTTTTACCCATCTTGATTGTTGAACAGACGATCTTGGCCACGAGTGGTGGTGCATCGCTGACTGGAGGCTCTGCGTTCAAGCCTCATTCTAGGTAATCAATCCTCCTTTGCTGAATTTTAAACTGCTCCCAATTCTCAGACCTATTGCTTTTTCTTGGCAGTTATGACGGGGACAGCAGATAATCCGTTGTGTCACTGAGCTATAAAAATCAGGGTTCAGCGCCTGCTGGAAGGAAATGAGTTGGTGATGAATGAAATGGGGTTCCTCAGGAATACTCTTGTTCTGGATAAGTGTTCATCTTTTATTTAATCCTCTAGAGTTGGAGTATATGTATTTATTGCAATTATTCAATAACTTTTAATTGTTGGCTTGTGAAAGAATTTGTTTGTAAGTGGAATTAACTTTTCTAACTCCCTTTTATTTGGGAATGTTACAATTGGTGAAATGATAATTGACCCTCAGTAGAAAAATGTATTTGGCTGGAGGCTTGTTTTCTCTGTGTCTGACCTTCTGGAAACTGAGTTAGCGCGAGGAACTAGATTGTCAAGGGATGTTTTCTTTTGTGTGAATCAGCAGATGTTTGATAACTGGAACTTGAAAATGGCCAATCTGTCCATTTCCCACTTGTTGTTCAGGTGGGTGGAGATGGTCTCACCTGGTTCCATTCTTATCCATCTACCAATAGGCAGATAAATCACCATCAATGGTTTATTTTCCCATTCCTGCACCGTTACCTCTAGAGACCCTCATCTGTGGAGATGCCAGCGTTGGACTGGGGTAAACACAGTAAGAAGTCTAACAACACCAGGTTAAAGTCCAACAGGTTTATTTGGTGGCAAATGCCACGAGCTTTTGGAGCCTGCTGCTCCTTCGTCAAGTGGAGTGGGACGCTCCGAAAGCTAGTGGCATTTGCTACCAAATAAACCTGTTGGACTTTAACCTAGTGTTGTTAGACTTCTCACTGTGTTTACCCTTATCTACGGCAGGAGGCAATGCTCTGCTTCCCCTGGCGGAATCTTATGGTCCCACCGTTGTTAACACTGCTTCCCACTGAACGCACCCCTCGCCATCAGGGAACCCACGGCAGAGCTGCACCATCGGCAGGACTGTAAGATCCCACCGGCAGCGAGATGTTGGTAAAAGTGTCTGGAGTGGAACTTGAGCCCACAAACCTTGATACACAAACATGTTATCCATTGAGCCATGACTGGAAACACTAATCGCAGGTTGTGGAACCAAAGTAGGGAGTCTAATTTGCTAATGGGCCAAAGGTTTTGCTTTTTGTTTCGCCATTCTTGGTTTGTAATCATAGAAATCATCATAGAAACCATAGAAACCCTACAGTGCAGAAGGAGGCCATTCGGCCCATCGAGTCTGCAACGACCACAATCCCACCCAGGCCCTACCCCCACATATTTACCCGCTAATCCCTCTAACCTACGCATCTCAGGACTCTAAGGGGCAATTTTTAACCTGGCCAATCAACCTAACCCGCACATCTTTGGACTGTGGGAGGAAACCGGAGCACCCGGAGGAAACACACGCAGACACAAGGAGAATGTGCAAACTCCACACAGACAGTGACCCGAGCCGGGAATCGAACCTGGGACCCTGGAGCTGTGAAGCAGCAGTGCTAACCACTGTGTTACCGTGCCGCCCGTAATGCCAGTCTGGGACAAACAGTCACATTTCAGGAAGAAAGAGTCTCGTTTTTTGCCCAGGGCCTGAGTTCGATTCACATATGGCTGCAGTCAATCACCGCAGATAATGATTTAATGGTTTAAGACGGCTGGGATAGTTCAAAGCGTCCCTGCATATGGAAAGCGGTCGGTTAGTGACACAGATTAATTGCCTCACAGTCGCATCTACCTTTGAGCCTGATGTTCCTGGCAGTCCTGGATTCCCATGTGTTCCGGGTATCCCCTGGAGATGTGAAATACACAGTTTGATGAGTGGCAGTATCATGTTAACATTTTACAATGACGACATTGACCAATTAAAAAAAAGACGTTACATTTGGAATTGATACAGTTCTCGATAATTTACAGTCCTTTAAGTCTCACAGAACGTTTTGTTCAGCTTTTCCAACTCTGATGGATAATTGAGAGACTCCAGCGGTAAATAAAACAGCTGAAAGAAGATCAGATTGAATAATTGCAAACCAGATGTACGTCCATGAACCCAACCTTCCTGTCAAGGCAGATTCCAAATCCACAGGGGATGAAACCCAAGGCTCCAACATGACAGACACACCAGCCGTCACCCGGGGAGTCCGAGTGGCTGTGGCCACATCCACTTATACATGGTCTAGAGTTAGGGACAGTGATGGCGGCGGTGCCAATGTTCTTTCCATCACCCAGCTGACCAGGAATCTCTCCCACTCTCGCGGCCAGCCACTGGCAGGGGTTGAACACATTTACAGGTTGACACTCAACTGTTAGATTTGATTTGATTTATTATTGTCACGTGTATTAACATACAGTGGTAAGTATTGTTTCTTGCGCGCTATACAGACAAAGCATACCGTTCATAGAGAAGGAAACGAGAGAGTGCAGAATGTAGTGTTACATTCATAGCTAGGGTGTAGAGAAAGATCAACTTAATGCGAGGTGGGTCCATTCAAAAGTCTGACAGCAGCAGGGAAGAAGCTGTTCTTGAGTCGGTTGGTACGTGACCTCAGATTTTTGTATCTTTTTCCCGACGGAAGAAGGTGGAAGAAAGAATGTCCGGGGTGCGTGGGGTCCTTAATTATGCTGGCTGCTTTTCCCGAGGCAGCGGGAAGTGTAGACAGAGTCAATGGATGGGAGGCTGGTTTGCCTGATGGATTGGGCTACATTCACGTTTGCCTGCGTTATGGACTCTCCTTCCTTGGCCATCAAGTCCTGGGGTGGGACTCCAACCCTTAGCCTCTGGCTCAGGCACAGCAAGCTAGCCACTGTCTCATTGGCCAGTGGAAGCTATCCACTGGCCAGTGAGACCCTGCTCAACTGAAAACATCGGTAAAAAACAGACAAATGAACAACAGATAACTGACGCTAATGTTAAGCTGACACCCAAAGTGCTGGTGAATCAACGCTTAAACCTCCAGCCATCACCTAGAGTAACAAACATACAGGTGAACACACAAAACAGGAGGAGTCGGCCATTCCGCCCTTTGAGCTGCTCTGCCATTCAATAAGGTCATGGCTGATTTGTTCCTGTTTCGAATTCCACATTCCCATCAAACTTTGATTCATTTACCCAACAAGAATCTACTTATTGTCACCTGAAAAATATTCCCTACAGAGGCAGAGAGTCCCAGAGTGGCACAACCCTCTGAGAGACATAGCTTCACCTCATCTCTGTCAGGATGGACCTGCCAGGGCGCTGGGGTCAGTGACAGGGCGCTGGGGGCAGTGACAGGGCGTTGGGGACAGTGACAGGGGGCTGGGGACAGTGACAGGGGGCTGGGGGCAGTGACAGGGGGCTGGGGACAGTGACAGGGGGCTGGGGGCAGTGACAGGGGGCTGGGGGCAGTGACAGGGGGCTGGGGGCAGTGACAGGGCACTGGGGGCAGTGACAGGGCGCTGGGGGCAGTGACAGGGCACTGGGGGCAGTGACAGAGCACTGGGGGCAGTGACAGGGCGTTGGGGGCAGTGACAGGGCGTTGGGGACAGTGACAGGGCGTTGGGGACAGTGACAGGGCGCTGGGGGCAGTGACAGGGCGTTGGGGACAGTGACAGGGCGTTGGGGACAGTGACAGGGCGCTGGGGGCAGTGACAGGGCGTTGGGGACAGTGACAGGGCGTTGGGGGCAGTGACAGGGGGCTGGGGACAGTGACAGGGGGCTGGGGGCAGTGACAGGGCGTTGGGGACAGTGACAGGGCACTGGGGGCAGTGACAGGGGGTTGGGGGCAGTGACAGGGCACTGGGGACAGTGACAGGGCGCTGGGGACAGTGACAGGGCGTTGGGGGCAGTGACAGGGCGTTGGGGACAGTGACAGGGCGTTGGGGGCAGTGACAGGGCGCTGGGGGCAGTGACAGGGCGTTGGGGGCAGTGACAGGGCGTTGGGGACAGTGACAGGGCGTTGGGGGCAGTGACAGGGCGCTGGGGGCAGTGTCAGGGCGCTGGGGGCAGTGACAGGGCACTGGGGGCAGTGACAGGGCGCTGGGGGCAGTGACAGGGCGCTGGGGGCAGTGACAGGGCGCTGGGGGCAGTGACAGGGCGCTGGGGGCAGTGACAGGGCGCTGGGGGCAGTGACAGGGCGCTGGGGGCAGTGACAGGGCGCTGGGGACAGTGACAGGGCACTGGGGACAGTGACAGGGGGCTGGGGGCAGTGACAGGGCGCTGGGGGCAGTGACAGGGCACTGGGGACAGTGACAGGGCACTGGGGACAGTGACAGGGCACTGGGGACAGTGACAGGGGGCTGGGGGCAGTGACAGGGCACTGGGGACAGTGACAGGGCACTGGGGACAGTGACAGGGGGCTGGGGGCAGTGACAGGGCACTGGGGGCAGTGACAGGGCACTGGGGACAGTGACAGGGGGCTGGGGGCAGTGACAGGGCACTGGGGACAGTGACAGGGGGCTGGGGGCAGTGACAGGGCACTGGGGACAGTGACAGGGGGCTGGGGGCAGTGACAGGGCACTGGGGACAGTGACAGGGGGCTGGGGGCAGTGACAGGGGGCTGGGGGCAGTGACAGGGCACTGGGGACAGTGACAGGGGGCTGGGGGCAGTGACAGGGCACTGGGGACAGTGACAGGGCGCTGGGGACAGTGACAGGGCACTGGGGGCAGTGACAGGGCACTGGGGGCAGTGACAGGGGGCTGGGGGCAGTGACAGGGCACTGGGGACAGTGACAGGGGGCTGGGGGCAGTGACAGGGCGTTGGGGACAGTGACAGGGCACTGGGGGCAGTGACAGGGGGTTGGGGGCAGTGACAGGGCGCTGGGGACAGTGACAGGGCGCTGGGGACAGTGACAGGGCGTT
This sequence comes from Mustelus asterias, assembly GCF_964213995.1. NCBI lineage: Eukaryota > Metazoa > Chordata > Chondrichthyes > Carcharhiniformes > Triakidae > Mustelus > Mustelus asterias. The sequence goes on from NC_135808.1 coordinate 135,418,755, forward strand.
GGGGGCAGTGACAGGGCGTTGGGGACAGTGACAGGGCGTTGGGGGCAGTGACAGGGCGTTGGGGGCAGTGACAGGGCGTTGGGGACAGTGACAGGGCGCTGGGGACAGTGACAGGGCACTGGGGGCAGTGACAGGGCACTGGGGGCAGTGACAGGGCGCTGGGGGCAGTGACAGGGCACTGGGGGCAGTGACAGGGGGTTGGGGGCAGTGACAGGGCACTGGGGACAGTGACAGGGGGCTGGGGGCAGTGACAGGGCGTTGGGGACAGTGACAGGGCACTGGGGGCAGTGACAGGGGGTTGGGGGCAGTGACAGGGCGCTGGGGACAGTGACAGGGCGCTGGGGACAGTGACAGGGCGTTGGGGGCAGTGACAGGGCGTTGGGGACAGTGACAGGGCGTTGGGGGCAGTGACAGGGCGTTGGGGGCAGTGACAGGGCGTTGGGGACAGTGACAGGGCGCTGGGGACAGTGACAGGGCACTGGGGGCAGTGACAGGGCACTGGGGGCAGTGACAGGGCGCTGGGGGCAGTGACAGGGCGTTGGGGGCAGTGACAGGGCACTGGGGACAGTGACAGGGGGCTGGGGGCAGTGACAGGGCACTGGGGACAGTGACAGGGCGTTGGGGGCAGTGACAGGGCGTTGGGGGCAGTGACAGGGCACTGGGGGCAGTGACAGGGCACTGGGGGCAGTGACAGGGCGCTGGGGACAGTGACAGGGCACTGGGGGCAGTGACAGGGCGTTGGGGGCAGTGACAGGGCGTTGGGGACAGTGACAGGGCGTTGGGGGCAGTGACAGGGCACTGGGGGCAGTGACAGGGCGCTGGGGACAGTGACAGGGCGTTGGGGACAGTGACAGGGCGTTGGGGGCAGTGACAGGGCGTTGGGGGCAGTGACAGGGCACTGGGGGCAGTGACAGGGCGCTGGGGACAGTGACAGGGCGCTGGGGGCAGTGACAGGGCACTGGGGGCAGTGACAGGGGGTTGGGGACAGTGACAGGGCGTTGGGGACAGTGACAGGGGGTTGGGGACAGTGACAGGGCGTTGGGGACAGTGACAGGGCGTTGGGGACAGTGACAGGGCACTGGGGACAGTGACAGGGCGCTGGGGACAGTGACAGGGCGTTGGGGACAGTGACAGGGCGCTGGGGACAGTGACAGGGCGTTGGGGACAGTGACAGGGGGCTGGGGGCAGTGACAGGGCGTTGGGGACAGTGACAGGGCACTGGGGACAGTGACAGGGGGCTGGGGGGCAGTGACAGGGGGCTGGGGGCAGTGACAGGGCGTTGGGGACAGTGACAGGGCACTGGGGACAGTGACAGGGGGCTGGGGGCAGTGACAGGGGGCTGGGGGCAGTGACAGGGCACTGGGGACAATGACAGGGGGCTGGGGGCAGTGACAGGGGGCTGGGGACAGTGACAGGGCGCTGGGGGCAGTGACAGGGCACTGGGGGCAGTGACAGGGCGTTGGGGACAGTGACAGGGCGTTGGGGACAGTGACAGGGCACTGGGGACAGTGACAGGGGGCTGGGGGCAGTGACAGGGCACTGGGGACAGTGACAGGGCACTGGGGGCAGTGACAGGGGGCTGGGGACAGTGACAGGGCACTGGGGACAGTGACAGGGCACTGGGGACAGTGACAGGGCACTGGGGACAGTGACAGGGCGCTGGGGGCAGTGACAGGGGGCTGGGGGCAGTGACAGGGGGCTGGGGGCAGTGACAGGGGGCTGGGGGCAGTGACAGGGCACTGGGGGCAGTGACAGGGCACTGGGGACAGTGACAGGGCGCTGGGGACAGTGACAGGGCACTGGGGGCAGTGACAGGGCACTGGGGGCAGTGACAGGGGGCTGGGGGCAGTGACAGGGCACTGGGGACAGTGACAGGGGGCTGGGGGCAGTGACAGGGCGTTGGGGACAGTGACAGGGCACTGGGGGCAGTGACAGGGGGTTGGGGGCAGTGACAGGGCGCTGGGGACAGTGACAGGGCGCTGGGGACAGTGACAGGGCGTTGGGGGCAGTGACAGGGCGTTGGGGACAGTGACAGGGCGTTGGGGGCAGTGACAGGGCGCTGGGGACAGTGACAGGGCGCTGGGGACAGTGACAGGGCACTGGGGGCAGTGACAGGGCACTGGGGGCAGTGACAGGGCGCTGGGGGCAGTGACAGGGCGTTGGGGGCAGTGACAGGGCACTGGGGACAGTGACAGGGGGCTGGGGGCAGTGACAGGGCACTGGGGGCAGTGACAGGGCGTTGGGGGCAGTGACAGGGCGTTGGGGGCAGTGACAGGGGGCTGGGGGCAGTGACAGGGCACTGGGGGCAGTGACAGGGCGTTGGGGGCAGTGACAGGGCGTTGGGGGCAGTGACAGGGCACTGGGGGCAGTGACAGGGCACTGGGGGCAGTGACAGGGCGCTGGGGACAGTGACAGGGCACTGGGGGCAGTGACAGGGCGTTGGGGGCAGTGACAGGGCGTTGGGGACAGTGACAGGGCGTTGGGGGCAGTGACAGGGCACTGGGGACAGTGACAGGGCGCTGGGGACAGTGACAGGGCGTTGGGGACAGTGACAGGGCGCTGGGGACAGTGACAGGGGGTTGGGGACAGTGACAGGGCGTTGGGGACAGTGACAGGGGGTTGGGGACAGTGACAGGGCGTTGGGGACAGTGACAGGGCACTGGGGACAGTGACAGGGCGCTGGGGACAGTGACAGGGCGTTGGGGACAGTGACAGGGCGCTGGGGACAGTGACAGGGCGTTGGGGGCAGTGACAGGGGGCTGGGGGGCAGTGACAGGGCACTGGGGACAGTGACAGGGCGTTGGGGACAGTGACAGGGGGCTGGGGACAGTGACAGGGGGCTGGGGGCAGTGACAGGGCGTTGGGGACAGTGACAGGGCACTGGGGACAGTGACAGGGGGCTGGGGGCAGTGACAGGGGGCTGGGGGCAGTGACAGGGGGCTGGGGGCAGTGACAGGGCACTGGGGACAGTGACAGGGGGCTGGGGACAGTGACAGGGCGCTGGGGGCAGTGACAGGGCGTTGGGGACAGTGACAGGGCGCTGGGGGCAGTGACAGGGCGTTGGGGACAGTGACAGGGCGCTGGGGGCAGTGACAGGGCACTGGGGGCAGTGACAGGGCGTTGGGGACAGTGACAGGGCGTTGGGGACAGTGACAGGGCACTGGGGACAGTGACAGGGGGCTGGGGGCAGTGACAGGGCGTTGGGGGCAGTGACAGGGGGCTGGGGGCAGTGACAGGGCACTGGGGACAGTGACAGGGCACTGGGGGCAGTGACAGGGGGCTGGGGGCAGTGACAGGGGGCTGGGGACAGTGACAGGGCACTGGGGACAGTGACAGGGCACTGGGGGCAGTGACAGGGGGCTGGGGACAGTGACAGGGCACTGGGGACAGTGACAGGGCACTGGGGACAGTGACAGGGCACTGGGGACAGTGACAGGGCGCTGGGGGCAGTGACAGGGGGCTGGGGGCAGTGACAGGGGGCTGGGGGCAGTGACAGGGGGCTGGGGGCAGTGACAGGGCACTGGGGGCAGTGACAGGGCACTGGGGGCAGTGACAGGGGGCTGGGGGCAGTGACAGGGCGTTGGGGGCAGTGACAGGGCGCTGGGGGCAGTGACAGGGGGCTGGGGGCAGTGACAGGGCACTGGGGGCAGTGACAGGGCACTGGGGGCAGTGACAGGGGGCTGGGGACAGTGACAGGGCACTGGGGACAGTGACAGGGCACTGGGGGCAGTGACAGGGGGCTGGGGGCAGTGACAGGGCACTGGGGGCAGTGACAGGGCACTGGGGGCAGTGACAGGGGGCTGGGGGCAGTGACAGGGCACTGGGGGCAGTGACAGGGCGTTGGGGGCAGTGACAGGGCGTTGGGGACAGTGACAGGGCACTGGGGACAGTGACAGGGGGCTGGGGGGCAGTGACAGGGCGCTGGGGACAGTGACAGGGGGCTGGGGGGCAGTGACAGGGCGTTGGGGGCAGTGACAGGGCGTTGGGGGCAGTGACAGGGCGCTGGGGGCAGTGACAGGGCGTTGGGGACAGTGACAGGGCGCTGGGGGCAGTGACAGGGCGTTGGGGGCAGTGACAGGGCGCTGGGGGCAGTGACAGGGCGTTGGGGACAGTGACAGGGCGTTGGGGGCAGTGACAGGGCGTTGGGGACAGTGACAGGGCGTTGGGGGCAGTGACAGGGCGTTGGGGACAGTGACAGGGCGTTGGGGACAGTGACAGGGCGTTGGGGACAGTGACAGGGCGTTGGGGACAGTGACAGGGCGTTGGGGACAGTGACAGGGCGCTGGGGACAGTGACAGGGCGTTGGGGACAGTGACAGGGCGTTGGGGACAGTGACAGGGGGCTGGGGGCAGTGACAGGGCGCTGGGGGCAGTGACAGGGCGTTGGGGGGCAGTGACAGGGGGCTGGGGGCAGTGACAGGGCACTGGGGGCAGTGACAGGGCACTGGGGGCAGTGACAGGGCGTTGGGGGGCAGTGACAGGGCACTGGGGACAGTGACAGGGCGCTGGGGGCAGTGACAGGGCGTTGGGGACAGTGACAGGGCGCTGGGGACAGTGACAGGGCGTTGGGGACAGTGACAGGGCGCTGGGGGCAGTGACAGGGCGCTGGGGGCAGTGACAGGGCGCTGGGGGCAGTGACAGGGCGTTGGGGGCAGTGACAGGGCGTTGGGGACAGTGACAGGGCGCTGGGGACAGTGACAGGGCGCTGGGGACAGTGACAGGGCGCTGGGGACAGTGACAGGGCGCTGGGGACAGTGACAGGGCGTTGGGGACAGTGACAGGGCACTGGGGACAGTGACAGGGCGCTGGGGACAGTGACAGGGCACTGGGGACAGTGACAGGGCGCTGGGGACAGTGACAGGGCGTTGGGGACAGTGACAGGGCACTGGGGACAGTGACAGGGCGCTGGGGGCAGTGACAGGGCACTGGGGACAGTGACAGGGCGCTGGGGACAGTGACAGGGCACTGGGGACAGTGACAGGGCGCTGGGGACAGTGACAGGGCGCTGGGGACAGTGACAGGGCGCTGGGGGCAGTGACAGGGCGTTGGGGACAGTGACAGGGCGCTGGGGACAGTGACAGGGCGTTGGGGACAGTGACAGGGCGCTGGGGACAGTGACAGGGCATTGGGGGCAGTGACAGGGCACTGGGGGCAGTGACAGGGCACTGGGGGCAGTGACAGGGCGCTGGGGACAGTGACAGGGCGTTGGGGACAGTGACAGGGCACTGGGGGCAGTGACAGGGCGCTGGGGACAGTGACAGGGCACTGGGGGCAGTGACAGGGCGCTGGGGACAGTGACAGGGCACTGGGGGCAGTGACAGGGGGCTGGGGGCAGTGACAGGGGGCTGGGGGCAGTGACAGGGGGCTGGGGACAGTGACAGGGGGCTGGGGGCAGTGACAGGGCGCTGGGGGCAGTGACAGGGCGTTGGGGGCAGTGACAGGGCGCTGGGGGCAGTGACAGGGCGCTGGGGGCAGTGACAGGGCGCTGGGGACAGTGACAGGGCGCTGGGGACAGTGACAGGGCACTGGGGACAGTGACAGGGCGTTGGGGGCAGTGATGGGGCGTTGGGGGCAGTGACAGGGCACTGGGGGCAGTGACAGGGCACTGGGGACAGTGACAGGGCGCTGGGGACAGTGACAGGGCACTGGGGACAGTGACAGGGCGTTGGGGGCAGTGACAGGGGGTTGGGGGCAGTGACAGGGGGCTGGGGGCAGTGACAGGGGGCTGGGGGCAGTGACAGGGCGCTGGGGGCAGTGACGGGGGGCTGGGGGCAGTGACAGGGCGTTGGGGGCAGTGACAGGGCGCTGGGGGCAGTGACAGGGGGCTGGGGGCAGTGACAGGGCGTTGGGGGCAGTGACAGGGCGTTGGGGGCAGTGACAGGGCGTTGGGGGCAGTGACAGGGCGCTGGGGGCAGTGACAGGGCACTGGGGGCAGTGACAGGGGGCTGGGTGCAGTGACAGGGGGCTGGGGGCAGTGACAGGGCGCTGGGGGCAGTGACGGGGGGCTGGGGGCAGTGACAGGGCGTTGGGGGCAGTGACAGGGCGTTGGGGGCAGTGACAGGGCGTTGGGGACAGTGATGGGGCGTTGGGGACAGTGACAGGGGGCTGGGTGTAGTGACAGGGCGCTGGGGACAGTGACAGGGCGTTGGGGACAGTGATGGGGCGTTGGGGGTAGTGACAGGGCGCTGGGGGCAGTGACAGGGCACTGGGGACAGTGACAGGGCGCTGGGGACAGTGACAGGGCGTTGGGGACAGTGACAGGGCGTTGGGGACAGTGACAGGGGGCTGGGGACAGTGACAGGGCGTTGGGGACAGTGACAGGGCACTGGGGGCAGTGACAGGGCGTTGGGGACAGTGACAGGGCGTTGGGGACAGTGACAGGGCACTGGGGGCAGTGACAGGGCGTTGGGGACAGTGATGGGGCGCTGGGGGCAGTGACAGGGCGTTGGGGACAGTGACAGGGCGTTGGGGACAGTGACAGGGCACTGGGGACAGTGACAGGGCGTTGGGGACAGTGACAGGGCGTTGGGGACAGTGATGGGGCGTTGGGGGCAGTGACAGGGCGCTGGGGGCAGTGACAGGGCGCTGGGGGCAGTGACAGGGGGCTGGGGGCAGTGACAGGGCGCTGGGGACAGTGACAGGGCGTTGGGGACAGTGACGGGGCGCTGGGGACAGTGACAGGGCGTTGGGGACAGTGACAGGGCGTTGGGGACAGTGACAGGGCGTTGGGGACAGTGACAGGGCGTTGGGGACAGTGACAGGGCGTTGGGGACAGTGACAGGGCGTTGGGGACAGTGACAGGGCACTGGGGGCAGTGACAGGGCGTTGGGGACAGTGACAGGGCGTTGGGGACAGTGACAGGGCGTTGGGGACAGTGACAGGGCGTTGGGGACAGTGACAGGGCGTTGGGGGTAGTGACAGGGCGCTGGGGGCAGTGACAGGGCGTTGGGGACAGTGACAGGGGCCTGGGGACAGTGGCAGGGCGCTGGGGACAGTGACAGGGCGCTGGGGACAGTGACAGGGCGTTGGGGACAGTGACAGGGCGTTGGGGACAGTGACAGGGCGCTGGGGGCAGTGACAGGGCACTGGGGGCAGTGACAGGGCGTTGGGGACAGTGACAGGGCGCTGGGGGCAGTGACAGGGCGCTGGGGACAGTGACAGGGCGTTGGGGACAGTGACAGGGCGCTGGGGGCAGTGACAGGGCACTGGGGGCAGTGACAGGGCGCTGGGGACAGTGACAGGGCGTTGGGGACAGTGACGGGGCGCTGGGGACAGTGACAGGGCGTTGGGGGCAGTGACAGGGCGTTGGGGACAGTGCAATTTCACCACAATCCTGAAAATAAAACTATCCCTCCAATTGCCTTTTGAAAGTTATTATTGAATCTGCTTCCACCGCCCTTTCAGGCAGCACATTCCAGATCACAACAACTCACTGCGTCAAATAAACTCCCCTCATCTCCCCCTCTGGTTCTTTTCCCGATTCTCTTCAATCTGTGTCCCTCTGGTTACCCACCCTCCCGTCACTGCAAACACTTTCTCCTGATTTACTCCATCAAAGCTCTTCCTGATTTTGAACTCCTCTATTAAATCTCCTCTGAACCTTCTCTGCTGCAGGGAGAACAATCCCAGCTTCTCCAGTCTCTCCACATTCACTGAAGTCCCTCATCTCTGGGAACATTCTAGCAAATCTCCTCCGCAGCCTCTCCAAAGCCTGGACATCCTTCCTAAAGTGTCTAGCCCAGAATTGGACACAATCCCACAGCCGAGGGCAAACTAATCCTTCTTTGAGAGTATAATTTACTTCCCTGTACTTCTTCACATCGATTTAGAGAGTCAAAGGGGTTTTATCAGCAGCTTCTCAATTTTCCTGCCACCTTCAAAGATTTGTGTATTCCAACATCTCTTAGTTCCTGACAAATTGTACCATTTGGTTTATATTGCCTCTCTCGATTCATCTTTCCCCATCTATACTGCCTCCAACAAGCCACAACATTGCTCTGTAATTAAATGGTCAGAGTTCTAATAGTCGATTCTAGATGCCTCAGACTAATTTCCTGGACCACTCCTGGAAATAATCTTCTTTCCTTCAGTCTAGACATTATAAACGCGAATGTTCCCTCTCGATTTGTTTTGCATCTTTTTTATAATTCATTTATGCGATGTTGGCGTCGCTGGCTGGACCAGCATTTATTGCCCATCCCGAACTGCCCTTCAGAAGGTGGTGATGAGCTGCCTTCTTGAATCGCTGCAGTCCCTGAGGTGTAGGTACACCCACAGTGCTGTTAGGGAGGGTATTTCAGGATTTTGACCCAGTGACAGTGAAGGAACGGTGATATATTTCCAAGTCAGGATGGTGAGTAACTTGGAGGGGAACCACCAGATAGTGGTGTTCCCAGGTATCTGCTGTTTTTGTCCTTCTCGATGGCAGTGGTCGTGGTTTGGAAGGTGCTACTGTCACACTGCTGCCTTCCCCGACACATAAATACACCAAGATTTATCTCCAATGTTATATCCTAAAGTCGATTTAGTCCACTAAATAAACTATTTACATAACATTGTCTGATTTATGTTCCTTCCCAGTCCACAAATTAAACATTTTACAATATCAACCAGTTCAGTCCCCCAGAATATTTGTCAACAGAAGTTTTATCTTCAGATCATGAATTCAAATCTTACTCCAGAGAACAGAGCACATATTCCAGCCTGACTCTCTCAGTGCGGTACTGAGGGAGTGCTGCACTGTCAGAGGGTCAGTATTGAGGGAGTGCCGCACTGTCAGAGGGTCAGTACTGAGGGAGTGCCGCACTGTCAGAGGGTCAGTACTGAGGGAGTGCTGCACTGTCAGAGGGTCAGTACTGAGGGAGTGCTGCACTGTCAGAGGGTCAGTACTGAGGGAGAGCCGCACTGTCAGAGGGTCAGTACTGAGGGAGTGCCGCACTGTCAGAGGGTCAGTACTGAGGGAGTGCCGCACTGTCAGAGGGTCAGTACTGAAGGATTGCTGCACTGTCAGAGAGTCAGTACTGAGGGAGTGCCGCAATGTCAGAGGATCAGTACTGAGGGAATGCTGCACTGTCAGAGGGTCAGTACTGAGGGAGTGCTGCACTGTCAGAGGGTCAGTACTGAGGGAGTGCTGCACTGTCAGAGGGTCAGTACTGAGGGAGTGCCGCACTGTCAGAGGATCAGTACTGAGGGAATGCTGCACTGTCAGAGGGTCAGTACTGAGGGAGTGCTGCACTGTCAGAGGGTCAGTACTGAGGGAGTGCCACACTGTCAGAGGGTCAGTGCTGAGGGAGTGCTGCACTGTCAGAGGGTCAGTACTGAGGGAGTGTTGCACTGTCAGAGGGTCAGTGCTCAGGGAATGCTGCACTGTCAGAGGGTCAGTGCTCAGGGAATGCTGCACTGTCAGGGGGTCAGTACTGAGGGAGTGCTGCACTGTCAGAGGGTCAGTGCTGAGGGAGTGCTGCACTGTCAGAGGGTCAGTACTGAGGGAGTGCTGCACTGTCAGAGGGTCAGTACTGAGGGAGTGCTGCACTGTCAGAGGGTCAGTACTGAGGAAGTGCCGCACTGTCAGAGGGTCAGTGCTGAGGAAGTGCCACATTGTTGGAGTTGCTGCCTTGCCATCGCAGGTGAATATAAAAGATCCGATGATGCTATTTTGAAGGAGAACAGGGGCGTTATCCCGAGTATCCGTGTTAATACTGATCTCAATCAACATCATTTGAAAGTGGAGAGAATAGCTGTCCATTCCAGAATGATATCAATGGTTTGGGTGAGCGGGCAGGGAAGTGGCGAATGGAATTCGATGTGGAAAATTGTGAGGTAATGCATTTGGGCAGGGAAAAAAAAGTGAGGGAATTCTCAATAAACGGAAAGATATTGAGAGAGGTTCTGATAGTGAGAGAACTTGGAATGTCTATCCACAGGCCAAAAGTAGCAGGACAAGGTGGTCAAGAAAGCATATGGAATGCTTTTCTGTACTGGGTGAGCTATTGAATATAAAAGCAGGGATATAATGATGGAATTGTATAAAACATTGGTTAGGCCACAGCTGGAGCTTTGAATACAGTTCTGATCAGCACAGGACAGGAAGGACATAATTACTCTGGAGAGAGAGCAGAGGAGATTCACAGGAATGTTGCCAGGGCTTGGAAGTTGCAGCTCTGAGGAGGGATTGGATAGGCTGGGGTTGTTTTCCTTAGAACAGAGGAGGCTGAGGGGGTGACCTAATTGAGGTTTAGAAAACTGTGAAGGATACAGACAGGGTAGAGAGGAAAGATTTGTTTGCCCCTAGCTGAGGGGGCGATTACCAGAGGGAATAGATTTAAGGTGATTGCTGGGAGAATTAGAGGAGGCGTGAGGAAGACCTTTTCACCCAGAGGGTGGTGGGTGTCTAGGATTCACTGCCCAAATGGGTGGTCGTGGCTGAAACGCTCAACTCATTCAAAGGTTCCTGGATCTGCGTCTATGCTGGAAGCTGCATGGCGACAGACCAGGTGCTGGGAAATGGGGTGAAATGAGCGGCTAGCTTGTCTTATATCTTGTTTCGCCAGTGCAGACACGATGGGCAGAATGGCCTCTTTCTGCACTGCAGCTTTTCTACAAATCTACCGGATTGCTGTTTGGGGCAGCTTGCTGGGTAAAAATTGGCTGCTGCGTTTTCTACACTTCACAGTGAGTAAGTACGATTATAAATAGCGTTGGTGAGGTGCAGACAGGCGCTATGTAAAAGCAGGATGACCTGTTTGTTATTAGAAACCTCAAACATCACACCCAGTGATTGGAAAATGATCAGAAGAGCGTTCGGACAAGGCTGTGTTGTCTCAGCAGCTTCTCCCAATCCAGTGATGGTATCCTCAGTGGAACTGGAGGGATGATTGGAATAAAGGGAGAGGGATTAACAACATCTGCTGTGCAACAAACAGAGACTTGTGAAAATGCATTGAGACAGAAAGGAAAGTAGTAAGTACAGGTTTACACTCAACTGCAGAAAAAACAGGAGTAATGACAAAAAGGACATTCCAATGTGCAACTGAAATGGAAGCGAGTTGGAACATGTCATTCCATTCAGCGATCCGGGAAGCACAGGAACTTTCAATGTCAAAATCAGTCCTGGAATCTGCAAACAGATTGGACCAGGCGTTTTTACAAACTTTCTCAGAAGCGTCAGCACGAGTCTCCAAATGAGAATCAGTATGCGAAAATGTTATGTCTGCTGACTAATGAATTCTGGATGTGAAGCTGGGAGTATTGGAAAGAGGGAGAAATGTTTGAATGTGGTGTTTGAGAAGGATCCTAAGGACAAGATGGGTGGAAAAAAAGAACCAATGAAGAAATACCGAATGAGGTCGGAAGTACAAGGGATCGGGGCAGCACGGTGGCACAGTGGTTAGCACTGCTGCCTCACAGTGCCAGGGACCCGGGGCAGCACGGTGGCGCAGTGGTTAGCACTGCTGCCTCACAGCGCCAGGGACCCAGGACAGCACGGTGGCACAGTGGTCAGCACTGCTCCCTCACAGCGACAGGGACCCGGGGCGGCACGGTGGGACCGTGGTTAGCACTGCTGCCTCACAGCGCCAGGGACCCGGGGCAGCACGGTGGCACAGTGGTTAGCACTGCTGCCTCACAGCGCCAGGGACCCGGGGCAGCACGGTGACACAGTGGTTAGCACTGCTGCCTCACAGCGCCAGGGACCCGGGGCAGCACGGTGGCACAGTGGTCAACACTGCTGCCTCACAGCGCCAGGGACCCGGGGCAGCACAGTGGCACAGTGGTTAGCACTGCTGTCTCACAGCGCCAGGGACCCGGGGCGGCATGGTGGCACAGTGGTTAGCACTGCTGCCTCACAGCCAGGGACCCGGGGCAGCACGGTGGCACAGTGGTTAGCACTGCTGTCTCACAGCGCCAGGGACACTGTCTGTGTGGAGTCTGCACATTCTCCCCGTGTCTGCGTGGGTTTCCTCCGGGTGCTCCAGTTTCCTCCCACAGTCCAAAGATGTGCAGGCTCGGTGGATTGGCCATGCTAAATTGATCCTCGTGTTCGGGGATTAGCGGGGTAAATATGTGGGGTTGCGGGGATAGGGCCTGGGTGGGATTGTTGTTGGTGCAGACTCAATGGGCCGAATGGACTCCTTCTGCACTGTAGGGATTCTATGATTCTAACTCTGAAGTAATGGGTGGAATTATCCCCCCAAAAAACACAAGTGTCATAATGCTGAGAATACCGTAGCGATCAGGGCCAGTCCATCAGTGCGTGCTCCACAACTGCAATCGTCCCACACTCAGTCACTTCTCTGGGAGCGTGGTGGATTCATGTGGGTACGGAGCAGAGGGTGGGGGCTCCTAAACACACCGATGAGCCCAGCTGCTGAGAGGCTGGGCACTGTTCTGGAAGGGTGCCCGATCTCACAGTGCACTGGGAGGCCGTACACCCCCCCTCGTCCCTCAGTGATAGGGACCCTTCCACTTTGGTGGAGTGTTACATAAATCATTGAAGATGACAGGGCATGTTGAGAGAACAGCTAATAGTATCTTAGGTTTTATTAATGGGGCACTGAGTGTAAGAGTTAGGAGGTCATGTTGAACTTGTAGAAGACACTAGTTAGGCCTCATTTGGAGATTGTGTCCAGTTCGGGTGCCATACTTGTGGAAGGCTGTGAAGACATTGCAGAGTACAGGACTGTAGCTACGAGGATAGGTTGGAGAGATTGGGACTGTTTTCCTTGGAGTAAAGAAGGCTGAGAGGAGACTTGATAGAGATATTCAAGATCCTGAAGGGTAAGGACAGGCTAAATAGTGAGAAACTGTTCCCTCTCAAGAGAGGGTCAATAACTGGAGGGCACAAGGTAAAAATAATAGGCAAAAATAATGTGAAGTATTTTTTCGCCCAGAGAGTGAGTAGAGTTTGGAATGAACATCCTGAGAGGAAGGAGGCAGGTTCCATCGAGGTATTAATTGGATTGTTGTCTGAAAAGAAAGAAAATGCAAGGTTATGGGGATAAGGCAGGAGAGTGGGATTGGGTAGAATGCTCTCTCAGAGAGCCAGTGCAGACTTGGTGGACCGAATGGCCTCATTCTGCACTGTAAAGAATCTGCACTCCTCGTAAATTTCCTTTGTACCCATACTGGTGTGATCTGATCTTTCGTGTAACCAGAACTGCACGCAGTACGCCAGCTACAGTCCAACAACCTCGAGAACAGTTCCAGCAATTCACACCCAGCCTGATCCCAAGAACTGCATAGAAATTTGGGAGGAAACTTCAGCCTCTCAAGATTAGTAGATGACCGTCAACACTCTTTCACTCTGCCCCGGAGTTGACCCAGTGTTGGACTTTAGTGATTTGTAACAGTTCCCAGCCTGTGAGCTGACTGTGCCAGCGATGGTGATGGGGAACTTGCCAATGAATGCTGACCTTCTCCCACATCACCCCCCAGCAGGTTAGCCACGAATATTACACAAACTCACTCGTTCCGAATGCGGGTGGAAAGTTATTCAGTCGGTTTTTCAGAGGGATCCCCTCATTAATCTGCAACTTGAATGCTGTCTCATTGAACACCCGGCAATCCTGTAATCTTACCCTCATCCAAATAACCCCACAGTGACCTTTAAATATGTTAAACGTACGGCTCTTTGCATCAAAGATAATCAGAATCATTGTCCAGCTGACATTTAAGGCTAGCTTAAGAGTTGTCTGAGTGACCTTTACTGACATAAAGCCCTCAGTCATTAGCTACAGCGGTTAACTCTTTCAGTGCCAGTCCAGCTTTTTGTAACACTGCAGGTGGGACACAAACCCGTTGTGTCTGTGTCAATGTTTCCATTGACTCTCTGTCCCAACTGCTCCGGGCAGGTGTTTCTGCTCCACATGAGCCCCATCCCACCCCCCTCTTCAATCCCCTCTTCAATCCCCTCTACTATCCCCTCCTCAACCCCTTCTTAAACCCCCTCCTCAACCCCCCTCTACTTACTACCCCCTCCTCAACCCTCTCCTCAACCTTCTCTTCAATCCCCTCTTCAATCCCCTCTATCCTTACAATCATTTCGCCAACATTCAATTTTCTTTTTTAAAGCTTTTCAAGTTTATTTATTAGTGTCACAAGTAGGTTCACATTAACACTGCAATGAAGTTATTGTGAAAATCCCCTAGTCGCCACTCTCCGGCGCCTGTTCGGGTACACAGAGGGAGAATTTAGCACGGCCAATGCACCCTAACCAGCACGTCTTTCGGACTGTGAGAGGAAACCGGAGCACCCGGAGGAAACCCACGCAGACACGGGGAGAACGTGCAGACTCCACACAGACAGTGACCCAAGCCGGGAATCAAACCCAGGTCCTTGGCGCTGTGAGGCAGCAGTGCTAACCCACTGTCAATTAGATTGACTTAGATTGATAGATTTGTCTAAAACCGTATTTATAATCCAGCTCTGTGCTGTGAGTTCCACAGTCTCACTGCTCTCTGGATGAAGACATTTCTCCTCAGCTCCCGATTGTGACTGTCTTATATTGGTGGACACTGTCCCTGACACCAGGCATTACACAGAAGGAGCAAATCAGGCCAGAATAAAGGGTTTATTTTTCACACTCACCCTTGCTCCCCGTCTCCCAGGTGGCCCTGTTGCTCCAGTTGGTCCTGGGGGACCCTGTATGGGAAAAAAACAAAGAGAATTAATCTGTCCCCAAATCTATATTTGCTAAGCATGAAGTTTTACAGCACAGAAACAGGCCATTCAGCCCATCTGATCAATCAGGTGCTTATTCTCCACACAGGGCCAAAGATGTGTGGGCTAGGTGGATTAGCCATGCTAGGTGCGCAGGGTTACAGAAATGGTGGGGTGGGAGGGGGGGAGGGGGGGTGGACAGGAATAGGCCTTGGTAAGATGCTCTTTCGGAGAGTCGGTGCAGACTCGATGGGCTAAATGGCCTCCTTCCGCACTGTAGGGGTTCTATGGTTCTAAGCCTTCTCACCCTATCACCATCTCCTTCTAACCCTTTCTCCTTCATGTGTTTATCCAGTTTCCCCCTTAAATGTATTGATATTATTCACCTCAAACACTCCCTGTGGGAGTGACTTCCACATTCTCCCCGCTCCCTGTGGGAGCGAGTCCCACATTCTGCCCGATCCCTGTGGGAGCGAGTCCCACATTCTCCCCACTCCCTGTGGGAGCGAGTCCCACATTCTCCCCACTCCCTTTGGGAGCGAGTCCCACATTCTGCCCAATCCCTGTGGGACCGAGTCACTCTCTGGTGAAGAGGCATGTTCATTGGGTGTCAGTAATTTAGGTTGGTTGTGTCCCGCTAAATAAACTAAAGTTAATCAAGGGGATGAATAAACTGAAATGGTTTTGTCACAGAATAGCAGAAACTGCAAAAGAACAGCAAATATGGGGCGGCACGGTGACACAGTGGTTGGCACTGCTGCCTCACAGCGCCAGGGACCCGGGTTCAATTCCAACCTAGAGTGACTGTCTGCGTGGAGTTTGCACATTCTCCCCATGTCTGCGTGGGTTTCCTCCAGGTGCTCCAGTTTCCTCCCACAGTCCAAAGATGTGCAGATTAGGTAGATTGGCCATTCTAAATTTCCCCTTAGTGTCCAAAGATGTGCAGGTTAGGAGGAATAGTGGGGTAAATATGTGGGGTTATGGGGATAGAGCCTCGGGGGCAGCACGGTAGCACAGTGGTTAGCACTGCTGCTTCACAGCTCCAGGGTCCCGGGTTCGATTCCCGGCTCGGGTCACTGTCTGTGTGGAGTTTGCACATTCTCCTCGTGTCTGCATGGGTTTACTCCGGGTGCTCCAGTTTCCTCCCACAGTCCAAAGATGTGCGGGTTAGGTTGATTGGCCAGGTTAAAAATTGCCCCTTAGAGTCCTGGGATGCGTAGGTTAGAGGGATTAGCGGGTAAAAATATGTGGGGGTAGGGCCTGGGTGGGATTGTGGTCGGTGCAGACTCGATGGGCCGAATGGCCTCCTTCTGCACTGTAGGGTTTCTATGATCTATGATTTCTAAGATGCTCTTTCGGAGAGTCAATGCAGACCCGATGGGCTGAATGGCCTCCTTCTGCACTTCAGGATTCTATGAGCTTACTAGATCATAGCTCATAGATAGATCATAGTTATTAGTTCGAAAGGAACATGAACGAGGATAGAATTTTCAAATGTTAACAACAAAACAGAAAATGCGGGAATGATTCTTTGGCAGTATTTGTGAAGAGAGAAACACTTTGAGTCTGTATGACTCTTATTCAGAGCTGGAGGCCATTGGGCCTGTCCTCAAGACTGTTCCTGAACAGCCAGTTCACTGAGATATAAATTCATTCTAACAAGCTCTGTGCAGAAAACATCAGCAACACACATGCTGTCAATCTTCGATCAAATCGGAAAATGCTGGACACACTCGGCAAGTCCGACAGCATCTGTGCGGAGAGAGAGGGAGATAAAAGGCTGCAGGGCTGAAATGGTAGCTTGGTGGTTATGTCACCAGACTGGTTAATCCAAGGACCCAGACTAATAATGTGAAGATACGAGTTCAAATCCCACCAGAGCAGCTGGGCAACTTAAATTCTGTTAATTAAATAAATCTGGAATAAAAAAAACCTCATCTCAGTGATGGTAACCTTGAGATGACTGGATCGTGTGTTTAAAAAAAAACTATCTGGTTCAATGATGTCCTTTAGCGAAGGAAATCTGTTGTCTTCACTCAGTCTGGCCTAGGGGGGGTGGCACGGTAGCACAGTGGTTGGCGCTGCTGCCTCACAGCGCCGGGGACCCGGGTTTGACTCCCGGCTTAGGTCACCGTCTGTGTGGAGTCTGCACGTTCTCCCCGTGTCTGCGTGGGTTTCCTCCGGGTGCTCCGGTTTCCTCCCACAGTCTGAAAGATGTGCTGGTTAGGTGCATTGGCCGTGCTACATTCTCCCTCAGTGTACCCAAACAGGCGCCGGAGTGTGGCGACTAGGGGATTTTCACAGTAACTTCATTGCGGTGTTAATGTAAGCCGACTTGTGACACTAATAAATAAACTTAAAAATTTACGTGATTCCAAATACTCAGCGATGCAGATTCATGGATGTTTACAACACTGGAGGCCATTTGGCCCATCACATTCACGCCAGGCAGCAAAGATTTGACGACACTAATGCCATTTTCGAGCGCTTGACCCCTAGCCCTGGAGGTCACAGCAGTACAAGTGATTCTTAGTTGACTATTGACTGCCCACTTCAATAGCTGAGGAAATCACTGAGGAAGGTGACTCAGTCACACCATTCAGAGAAAGCAGCTGGCTGATACAGGAACAACAACAAACTTTGCATTTCTATAGCGTTTTAATGCAACAAAGCATCCAACTGAGTTCACGGCATGTTCGACACTGAGGCTCAGAAGGGGATATTTGGAGAGGGGAGACCCACACAACTTCCTCGAAGAAACCAGAGCATCTTAAATAGGAGAGAGAGCTTCCGGAAGGAAGTGCAGACAGCTGAAGGTGTGGCCACCACTGGAGGAGAGATAAAACTCTGGGATGCTGGAAAGGTTCGCAGGGGAGAAGTGCTTCGTATTCAGAACATTGAATACAGGAGTTGGGACGTCTTGTTAAAGTTGTACAAGACATTGGTAAGGCCACACTTGGAATACTGTGTGCAATTCTGGTCACCCTATTATAGAAAGGATATTATTAAACTAGAAAGAGTGCAGAAAAGATTTACTAGGATGCTACCGGGACTTGATGGATTGAGTTATAAGGAGAGGCTGAATAGACTGGGACTTTTTTCTCTGGAGCATTGGAGGCTGAGGGTTGACCTTATAGAGGTCTGTAAAATAATGAGGGGCACAGATCAGCTAGATAGTCAACATCTTTTCCCAAAGGTAGGGGAGTCTAAAACTAGAGGGCATAGGTTTAAGGTGAGAGGGGAGAGATACAAAAGGGTCCAAAGCGTGGTGAGTGTCTGAACCAAGCTGCCAGGGGTAGTAGTAGAGGCGGGTACAATTTTGGCTTTTAAAAAGCATTTAGACAGTTACATGGGTAAGATGGGTATAGAGGGATATGGGCCAAATGAGGGTAATTGGGACTAGCTTAATGGTAAAAACTGGGCGGTATGGACAGGTTGGGCCGAAGGGCCTGTTTCCATGCTGTGACTCTATGAGTGGAGTGATCTCAGAGAGCTGCAGATCTGAAAGGGGGTCACAGAGACAGGGAGTGAGAAGAGTAAATGTGTCTCCCTCACCAGGATGGGGATTGGGGGCGAGGCGGGGGGGGGAGGTGGTGAGGTTTGAGTGACATTATAAAATCTGTCTGATTGGAACAGAATGGAAATCATGAGCTGCACACTGGGCAGGAATCCACATCATCACAATCACAGCTCCACAAGCTGTGGAGATTCACATTTACCCCAGAATTTTCAACACCCACATGGATTTAGCAAACAAAATAAAGTTTGATTTTGGATTGTGCTTTATTGTCGGAAAAAACAATTATGGTGAAACCCATAGAAACGGGAACGTTTAAGAAGCAGATGCTTATTAAAGGCAGCTCCCAATAACTTGGAAGGGCCATTCTGAAACTCGCACACACACCAACTATAAACGACCAAGAGTCTTGGATACACCAAAACCTTCCGGCATCTTCAGACACACATATAACGATGCACACTGCACTAAACAGGCGATATATACGGGGCAGCACGGTGGCACAGTGGTTAGCACTGCTGCTTCACAGCGCCTGGGACCTGGATTTGATTCCTGGCTTGGGTCACTGTCTGTGTGGAGTTTGCACGTTCTCCCCGTGTCTGCGTGGGTTTCCACCGGGTGCTCCAGTTTCCTCCCACAGTCTGAAAGATGTGCTGGTTAGGGTGCATTGACCCGAACAGGCACCGGACTGTGGCAACTCGGGGAATTTCACAGTGACTTCATTGCAGTGTTAATGTAAGCCTTACTTGTGACTAATAAATAAACTTTAACTTTACTTTAAACACAAGGTGCTTCACTGGTCTGAGATATTTACAACCATCATCCCAAATCTTCGGAAACTGCTGAGGAGGCCAATCTCATCACAAGGCAGTGAGATTAAGATGCTGATTGGAATTGAATAATCCACATTCAGTGCTTTAGTGTAACTCACTGCCACACTCTCTGTTCCAAAAAGAATTTTACAATGAAATGTCATCACGACATCACACCCACTCTCCAAATTCCAGCTCCAATATCTCTCAGACGGCTGGAAGGAGCCTCTGGCAGAGTCAAGCCTACTGTCTAATAACAGCAACAATTTTACAATCACTATATTTTTTAAAGTTGTATAACTTTTGAGAGCTCTTTATTTCCTGTCATAACTTTTGCCATCATATGAAGCGGTTGAAACAGAATAAATTGATTCCAATTCTTCACACTCACACACTCACTCACACACACACGAATACCCAAACACACACACACTAACACAAAGAGACACACACACACACACACGTTCACACACTCTCTCTCACACACACACTAATACCTAAACACACACACACACACACTAATACCTAAACACACACACACATTCACACACAAACACAAAGAGACTCACACGCTCTCTCACACACACATACACACGCTTACACACACACACACTAATACCTAAACAAACACACACACGCTTACACACACACATTAATACCCAAACATACACACACACTAACACACAGAGACACACACACACATCAACGCATAGATACACACACACGCTTACACACGCACACACTAATGCACACACACACACACACACACACATCAATTCATCTACTTATTTCCCCTCAATAATTGTCCAACATTTCACGTTCTCCCCACTCTCTGGCTAAAGAAGTTCCTCCTGAATTCCTGATTGGATTTATTGGTGGATATCTTACACTGATGGCCCCATATTGTTCTCCCACACACAAGTGGAAACATATCCTCCACTTCTACTCTCTCAAACTCTTTTGTAATCTTAAAGACATCTCGCAGAGAGCCCTTCATTTATCGTTCACTATATTGATTCATTGAAAAGACTTACAGGTGGCCCTGGTTCCCCCTTTGGTCCAGGTAAACCTTCATAAACCAAATAGTCCAGGAAATCGTCATAATCGTAATCGTAGTTTTCAATGTCAATTTCATCTGAATTTTCCGTGGTGCGATCTAAATCCACAGTGGAATCATCGTTTCCGTCCCGTTCACTGTTCTGGTGTTGCGGCAAAGTGTCTTCCGCTGCTCTGTATAATGTTGCATTAATCATCTGGATTTCTAGCAGCTGATCTGAAAGTTGTTTCACTATCTCGGGACGGTTCACATTTCCCAGACTTTCTTTGATCTTGTGTAGTTCCAGCAGCGAAGTTAAGGATGAAGAATCTTGGTCGGACAGTTTTGGGTTTTCCCGGTTTCCATCTTGCGTGACATTTTCCAAATGATCTTCTTCTGATTCAGCTCCCGCCCTGCTGGATGACCTTTCCAATTTTAGCGTATCAGATTTTAGGTATCGGTCAGGGGCAGCCTGAACAGTACTGGGGAAAATTTCCATCTCGTTAGATGGATGCAATCCCAAAGTATCATTGGAGCGAGGAGTCGAAGTTGGAGGCAATGGAGACAAAATCCTTGATTCGGGCAAATTCCTTTGCGTGTTAGTTTCAACACCACTGTCGAACGAGTGGCCGAAATATTTATCTTCATCAGTAACCTCTTGGCCTTGCGTGCTTGTGATGTGAGATGACATTGCAGTTGAAGCTGGTTTTGTTTGTAATTCTTCACTCAGTGAAGAGCTTGTAACCCGAGAGCTTGAGGAAACTTGGGGAGTTGTTGTGGAGAGTGAGGGTGAGGGTGAGGGTGAGGGTGATCGGTAGGTGTCCGCTGGTCGGCACTGTTTCTTCACGTAACTGCAATAATTGGTCGAAGCTTGCGCATTTGGATAAATATCCAGCTGGCAAAGGGCACCTTCAAACGGAACCGCTTTCAAGTTCATCCTTCCTAAGGTCAGCTTGCTGCCAGGAGCAAAGATTTGTGGTTTGGTAAGCAGTTCCTTGCTGATGACATTTGCACCACAGCTGGTTGAAAAGGTCGCAGTCTTCCCTTTAATGGCAATGGCAAATGAATGCCATTGGCCATTGTGAGCATTGTAATCAAAATATACAGATGGCTTCTCACCGACATACACAACTAATTTTCTGGGTAAAATCTGTACACCAAACTGGAGTCTGTTCTTGTTTCTAACACTCAGGAGAAAAGCATTGTTGACTCGATGAGAACAGAGGCTAACAAGTAGAGTGAATTCATTTCCAAAGTCTACTGGCATGATACTTGCTGTGGGAGCTTCAACCTGTGCATCGCCTGACAGGACAATGCCTGTCTCTGTTTGCGTGATTCCCTGAGGTAACGAGACTGATACCCGTGCTTGCTGAGAAGGTGGAGGTGATGGGAAGTCTGCTCCATTGCCTAGAAGACCAAGTCTCTGGAGAATGTCGACACCTAGAATGAGAAGGAAAACCATGAGAATGTGTTACCTTTCCAACAAATAGAACAGGGGATTTACTGAAACAATCCATTTGGCCCAACTGGTCGATGCTAGTGTTTATGTGCCACACAAGCCGTCTCCTATCCCTCCTCACCTCACCCCATCACCTCAATCCCACCTTTCCCCCAATGGGGAGGAATCTAGAACTATGGGACGGAAAATCCCACCACTATACAAATGCAAGTTGTTGTGGCAACAACTATCCCGTTCAGCTGTTCACTGCATTCTGAGATCGAAACAGACATCAAGCAAATAACATCTCGCGTTCGAACAAGAAATCCGACACACGGGTTTTATTTCATATAATTATATTACAGTTCAGGCTTATATTGGCAACACCAGCAAAGCGACTTTCATACGTTTCTATATTGTCCTGCATTCAAATGATACACTTAGTGACACCAGCAATCTGTCCTGGTTCCCCCATGCTGTCACTATAGTTAAGAAAGCCCACCTCCGACCCTACTTTCTCAGAAGACTAAGGAAATTTGGCATGTCAGCTACGACTCTCACCAACTTTTACCATAGAAAGCATTCTTTCTGGTTGTATCATAGCTTGGTATGGCTCCTGCTCTGCCCAAGACCGCAAGAAACTACAAAAGGTCATGAATGTAGCCCAATCCATCACGCAAATCAGCCTCCCATCCATTGACTCTGTCTACACTTCCCGCTGCCTCGGCAAAGCAGCCAGCGTAATTAAGGATCCCACGCACTCTGGACATTCTCTCTTCCACCTTCTTTTGTCAGGAAAAAGATACAAAAGTCTGAGGTGACGTACCAACCGACTCAAGAACAGCTTCTTCCCTGCTGCTGTCAGACTTTTGAATGGACCTACCTCGCACTAAGTTGATCTTTCTCTACACCCTAGCTATGACTGTAACACTACATTCTCTCATTTCCTTCTCTATGAATGATATGCATTGTCTGTATAGCGCGCAAGAAACAATACTTTTGTTTTATTCTCCATATTTTAAGATGTGTGTCCCATGCTGTCAGCTCATTGATTCCAGCAGCTTCAACTGTTGGTTTATTTTTCTTTGAATTCACAAACATGCTTAACAAGTTGGGCACAGTGAGCACCAATAGTAAAGAGACTCTCGTAATCAAACACTGAAGAATTGAACAATTAAACACCACAACACTGACCCTGCAATTGCAGTAGCCCTGGTGTATGCAGCATGCCTTACTTTCACACTAATACAACATACAGTATATCAAAGGGCATCCCTGGCAAACATAGATCAGTCTTATAACATCCCTGCAACAGCAGAATACAATATCTAAAGCAATGTACCCAAACTTCAAGACTTGAGAGCTGTTCAAACGCAGCCTTCTCCCTGAACTTCAAGAGTTAGCTTGTGCAGGTCACAAGTAGTCGACAGCGCAGCGCAGTTTTATGACTCAAACATCCTGAAGATTTTCAATCACACGACATAACAATACAATTCATGAATTAATCAATAATTGAAGATAATAAAAATAGCTACCTATCAAAAGTTAGAATCAGAGAATGATACACCACAGAAGGAGGCTACGACTGGAGTGTTACCATCGTTAGTGCCGGGGTGACGGGGTTTAGCATGAATTCCTTGCTATTGTAACCTGTCTCCCTTCAGAAACATGTCCCCAATTCTTTCTGCAAAATCTTGCAAATTTTGTTCACAAAACTATTGTTTGTAGTTCTTGTATATTTTGGATGTCTCAGAGCTATGTTGAGATGAAACTAGTTCCTAAATCTGCAACGGAGTTTTAAATATCTCTGCAATCACAAAAAGTGACCTCGGAGGGGGATTCGGTTGTGGGGCCACCTTGTTTTGGGCAGAATGGACCAAATGATCTCTTCCTGTGCTCTAAACATTCTGTAATTCTATGGTTGTGGGACTGGAGGAGATTGCAGAGATTGGGAGGGGGCGGGGTCACGGAGGGATTGGAAAACACAGATGAGAATATTTAAAATCATGGAAACATAGAAGCTAGAAGCAGGCGGAGGCCATTCGGCCCTTCGAGCTTGCCCCACCATTCATCACAATCATGACTGATCATCAAATTCAATATCCTGATCCCCCCTTCACCCCCATATCCCTTGATCCCTTTAGCCCCAGGAGCGAAATCTAATTTCTTCTTGAAATCACACAACATTTTGGCCTCAACTACATTCTGTGGGAGTGAATTCCACACATTCACCACCCTCTGGGTGAAGGAATTTCTCCTCACCTCAGTTCCAAAAGGTTTACCCCTTATCCTCAAATTGTGACCCCTAGTTCTGGACTCCCCCACCATTGGGAACATTCTTTCTGAATCCACCCTGTCTAATCCTGTTGGAATTTTATAAGTTTCTATGAGATCCCCTCTCGAAGCGTTTCCATACTAGATGCCACCGTAGGTGGGCGAGCACAGTCGGGGAGCACAGTGTGCAGTGAGTTAATCTTTTTTCTCCATGGCGTGCGATGCCTTTCCCTTCACCGTGACTCACTGAAAGGTGACGTGGTGATTATTCCAGCTGTCCGGAATGTTTCATTGTACAGACGGACATGACAGCACTCGACACTGATGACTGGGTCGAATACCTGCTGAGTTTATAAAGAGACTGTACGTAACAGGTTTGGCCAGTTTTAATTCTGTTCACAGGTGTGTGTGTGTGTGTGTTGCTGCCAGCAGCCAGTGATCTGTTAGCTCAGACTGCACTTCAGAAGCACTCAGCTTGTTCTGAAGCACTTTGGGATGTTGTGAGGATTTGATAATCACCATTCAAACTGCAGCAGATTTCTTCCTTTGTTCTATTTTTTAAAATATTGCCACATTTAACACAATTGGGAGGCTAGGGAGGAAATTGCGGGTCCCCTAGCTGAGATATTTGAATCATCGATAGTCAC
Organism: Mustelus asterias; assembly: GCF_964213995.1. Taxonomy (NCBI): domain Eukaryota; kingdom Metazoa; phylum Chordata; class Chondrichthyes; order Carcharhiniformes; family Triakidae; genus Mustelus; species Mustelus asterias. Next base: position 135,443,133 of record NC_135808.1, read on the forward strand.
GGGTGAGGTGCCTGAAGATTGGAGAGTGGCAAATGTTGTGCCTTTGTTTAAAAAGGGCTGCAGGGAAAAGCCTGGGAACTACAGGCCAGTGAGCCTCACATCTGTGGTGGGTAAATTGTTGGAAGGTATTTTGAGAGACAGGATCTACAGGCATTTAGAGATGCAAGGACTGATTAGGGACAGTCAGCATGGCTTTGTGAGTGAAAAATCATGTCTCACAAATTTAATTGAGTTTTTTGAAGGGTAACCAAGAAGGTAGATGAGGGCAGTGCAGTTGATGTTGTCTACATGGACTTTAGCAAGGCGTTTGACAAGGTACCACATGGTAGGTTGTTGCATAAAGTTAAAACTCACGGGATCCAGGGTGAGGTATCTAAATGGATGCAAAATTGGCATCTTGACAGAATAAACACAGTAAGAGTTTTAACAACACCAGGTTAAAGTCCAACAGGTTTATTTGGTAGCAAATGCCATTAGCTTTCGGAGCACTGCTCCTTTGTCAGATGGAGTGGATATCTGCTCATAAACATGGCATACAGAGACACAAACTCAAGTTACAGAATACTGATTAGAATGTGAATCTTTACAGCTGATCAAGTCTTAAAGATACAGACAATGTGAGTGGACAGAGCATTAGGCACAGGTTAAAGAAATGTGTATTGTCTCCAGACAGGACAGCCAGTGAGATTTTGCAGGTCCAGGCAAGCTGTGGGGGTTACAGATAGTGTGACATGAACCCAAGATCCCGGTTTAGGCCGTCCTCACGTGTGCGGAACTTGGCTATCAGTTTCTGCTCAGCGACTCTGCGCTGTCGTGTGTTATGAAGGCCGCCTTGGAGAACGCTTACCCGAAGATCAGAGGCTGAATGCCCGTGGCCGCTGAAGTGCTCTCCCACAGGAAGACAACAATCTTGCCTGGTGATTTTGAGCGGTGTTCATTCATCCGTTGTCGTAGCGTCTGCATGGTGTGTGGGGTTATGGGGATAATGCAGGGGGAGTGTCTGGGTAACAGTGCAGTTGATGTTGTCTACATTGACTTTAGCAAGGCCTTTGACAAGGTACCGCATGGTAGGTTGTTGCATGAAGTTAAATCTCACGGGATCCAGGGTGAGGTATCTAAATGGATACAAAATTGGCTTCTTGACAGAAGCCAGAGGGTGGTTGTAGAGAGTTGTTTTTCAAACTGGAGGCCTGTGACCAGAGGTGTGCCTCAGGGATCAGTGCTGGGCCCACTGTTATTTGTCATTTATATTAATGATTTGGATGAGAATATAGGGGGCATGGTTAGTAAGTTTGCAGATGACACCAAGATTGGTGGCATCGTGGACAGTGAAGAAAGTTATCTCCAATTGCAACGGGATCTTGATCAATTGGGCCAGTGGGCTGATGAATGGCAGATGGAGTTTAGTTTAGACAAATGCAAGGTGATGCATTTTGGTAGATTGAACCAGGGCAGGACTTATTCAGTTAATGGTAGGGCGTTGGGGAGAGTTACAGAACAAAGAGATTTAGGGGTACATGTTCATAGCTCCTTGAAAGTGGAGTCACAGGTGGGCAGAGTAGTGAAGAAGGCATTCAGCATGCTTGGTTTCATCGGTCAGAACATTGAATACAGGAGTTGGGACGTCTTGTTGAAGTTGTACAAGACATTGGTAAGGCCACACTTGGAATACTGCGTGCAATTCTGGTCACCCTATTATAGAAAGGATATTATTAAACTAGCAAGAGTGCAGAAAAGATTTACTAGGATGCTACCGGGACTTGATGGATTGAGTTATAAGGAGAGGCTGAATAGACTGAGACTTTTTTCTCTGGAGTGTCGGAAGCTGAGGGGTGACCTTATAGAGGTCGATAAAATAATGAGGGGCATAGACAAGGTAGATAGTCAATATCTTTTCCCAAAGGTAGGGGAGTCTAAAACTAGAGGGCATAGGTTTAAGGTGAGAGGGGAGAGATACAAAAATGTCCGGAGGGGCAATTTTTCCACACAGAGGGTGGTGAGTGTCTGGAACAAACTGCCAGAGGTAGTAGTAGAGGCGGGTACAATTTTAGCTTTTAAAAAGCATTTAGACAGTTACATGGGTACGATGGGTATAGAGGGATATGGGCCAAATGCAGGCAATTGGGATTAGCTTAGGGGTTTAAAAAAATAAAATAAGGGCGGCATGGACAAGCTGGGCCGAAGGGCCTGTTTCCATGCTGTAAACCTCTATGACTCTATGACAATGAACTGCTTTTTAATGAACCAAATAAATTACAGTTTTACTGCTAACTAGTAATTCATAAAAGCAAAATACTGCAGATGCTGGCATGTGTGGTTAGCACAGCTGCCTCACAGCGCCAGGGACCCAGGCTCGATTTCCGGCTTGGGTCGCTGTCTGTGCAGAGTTTGCACGTTCTCCCCGTGTCCACATGGGTTTCCTCCGGGTGCTCCAGTTTAATCCCACACTCCAAAAGATGTGCAGGTTAGGTGGATTGGCCATGGTAAATTGCCCCTTACTCGCTAGGGTAAATGCATGGGGTTATGGGGATAGCACCTTGACAGGATCGTGGTCGGTGCAGACTCGATGGGCCGAATGGCCTCCTTCTGCACTGTAGGATTCTATGAAACAAAAACAGAAAATGCTGGAAAATCTCAGCAGGTCTGACAGCCTCTGTGGAGGGAGAATAGAGCCAAGTCTGGATGACCCTTTGTCAGCTCAATTTCATGATACACTTCTGTTGAGTGGTATTCCTTTAGCATCCAACGCACAAGGCATGAGGTTTACAGGAATGGTTCCAGGGATGAGCAACTTCAGCTATGAGGATAGATTGGAGAGGTTGAGACTGTTCTCTGTGGGGAGAAGAAGGCTAAGAGGAGATTTGGTAGAGATGTTCTAAATCACGAGGGGGCTGGACAGAGTTGAGAGGGAGAAACTGTTCCTGCTCGTAAAAGGATTGAGAATGAGAGGACACAGATTCAAAGTAATTTGCAAAAGAGGTGAATGTGGTGTGAGAAAAGACTTGTTCGCCCAGCGAGTGGTTGGGGTTTGGAATGCATTGCGTGGGAGTGTGGTGGAGGCAAGTTCAATCGAAGCATTCGAGAAACATAAACATAGAAACTAGAAGCAGGAGGAGGCCATTCGGCCCTTCGAGCCTGCTCTGACATTCATTTCGATCATGGCTGACCATCAAATTCAATATCCTGATCCTCCCCTTCCCCCCTATCCCTTGATCCCTTGAGCCCCAAGAGCTATATCTAATTTCTTCTTGAAATCAGACAACGTTTTGGCCTCAACTACATTCTGTGGGAGTGAATTCCACACATTCACCACCCTCTGGGTGAAGAAATTTCTCCTCACCTCAGTTCTAAAAGGTTTACCCCTTATCCTCAAACTATGACCTGTTTTTCGGGACTCTCCCACCATCGGGAACATTCTTTCTGAATCGACCCTGTCTAACCCTGTTAGAATTTTAGAAGTTTCATAAGTTTCATAAGAGGGCATTAGGTGACTATTTGAATAGAAACAACATGCAGGGGTACAGGGGAAAGGCAGGGGAATGGCACAAGTCATGATGCTCGTTTGCAGAGCCAGTGCACACATGATGGGCCAAATGGCCTCCTGTAGTGTAACAATTCTGTGATTCTATGATCTTCTACGAGACTTGGAGAACCAACAGCAGGCACCTCAAAACCCTGGTGAAATACCACCAGCAGTGACTCATAAAGTCATGGAGGTTTACAGCATGGAAACAGGCCCTTCGGTCCAACTTGTCCATGTCGCCCTTTTTTTTAAACCCCTCAGCTGATCCCAATTGCCCGCATTTGGCCCATATCCCTCTATACCCATCTTACCCATGTAACTGTCTAAATGTTTTTTAAAAGACAAAATTGTACCCGCCTCTACTCCTGCCTCTGGCAGCTTGTTTCAGACACTCACCACTCTCTGTGTGAAAGAATTGCCCCTCTGGACACTTTTGTATCTCTCCCCTCTCACCTTAAACCTATGCCCTCTAGTTTTAGATTCCCCTACCTTTGGGAAAAGATATTGACTATCTAGCTGATCTGTGCCCCTCATTATTTTATAGACCTCTATAAGATCACCCCTCAGCCTCCTACGCTCCAGAGAAAAAGTCCCAGTCTATCCAGCCTCACCTTATAACTCAAACCATCAACTCCCGGTAGCATCCTAGTAAATCTCTTCTGCACTCTTTCTAGTTTAATAATATCCTTTCTATAATAGGGTGACCAGAACTGTACACAGTATTCCAAGTGTGGCCTTACCAATGTCTTGTACAACTTCAACAAGACGTCCCAACTCCTGTATCCAATGTTCTGACCAATGAAACGAAGCATGCCGCATGTCTTCTTCACCACTCTGTCCACCTGTGACTCCACTTTCAAGGAGCTTTGAACCTGTACCTCTAGATCACTTTATTCTGTAACTCTCCCCAGAGCCCTACCACAAGGTCCACAAGGTCCTCCAAATCCAATAGCCCAACAACGTTCCCAAGCAACACGGCCAACATCGAGATGCTAATCATTCCAAACCACCTCTGCTGCACAGGACACACAGTTCATAAGCCTGACACAGAGAACCCCCAAAGCAATAATTTTACTCGGAACATGGTCACCCTCTGGAGACTCCCAGGGCATGGAGATGCCGGTGTTGGACTGGGGTAAACACAGTTAGAAGTTTAACAACACCAGGTTAAAGTCCAACAGGTTTAATTCAGTTTGATGAACATAAACCTGTTGGACTTTAACCTGGTGTTGTTAAACTTCTTACTGTGACTCCCAGGGCAACAGGGGGAACACAGGAATGTCCACGACGCATCACCTGGCGAGGTCAAACATTCCCAGCCGACCTCATGTGAAACCTTGACTTGTGACCAAAACGGAGAAGGTTCATTCGGGAAGGCAGCAAACACATCGAGAGCCTTCCTCAGGGACGGGCAGGGGTGGAGTTGAGGCATGTCAGGGTGCACACAAACATCCCATCAACCCATCTGCCCAACCCTGCAACCACCAGCTGACCCGAGTCTGCAGGTCGGGCATTAGATTTATTACCCATCTCGTAACCCAGTGAACCAGGGTGGAAACAAGTCACCCTCCATCCCGGGGGAATGACAGAGAAATCCTTTGTATTCTTAAACAAGTCACACATCTCTGAAAAAGAGTCACATGGATTCGAAACATTAACTCTGTTTCTCTCTCCACAGATGCTGCCAGACCCGCTGAGTGTTTCCAGCATTTTCTGAATTGAAGTGGCTTTATTTCAGACAGATGGTCGTGCTTGCTTGTTGCACCAAGTACAGACCTCACCTTTCAGTGACCCTGACTGGAAGTTTTAATCCAGTTTATACACGTATCGGGCTACATGTAGTAACATCCCTGTTTGTAAACAGGTCCAGGGAAGAAGCTCAATGCTGGAAACATTTTTACCTCAGGAGTTTCATGCTTACAGGCAACAATTAATGTCCATTTACTTTTAGATTATAAATTTTCAATGTTTACCAGCTTCTCACTTTCCCATTCTGTTTCTGTTTCTCCCTCGTAATCCAATCTTTCTTTCCCTCTCTTTATTTCACTTTCTGCAGCTGCTTTGACTCCAATTTGCCCAATTTCCTTTTCCCATCATTCTCTGTCATGGTGACACCGTGGTTAGCACTGCTGCCTCACAGCGCCAGCGACCCAGTTCATTTCCGGCCTCGGGGTCGCTGTCTCAGTGGAGTTTGCACGTTCTCCCCGTGTCTGCGTGGGTTTCCTCCGGGTATTTTGGTTTCTTCCCACTGTCTAAAGATGTTGAGGTTCGGTGGATTGGCCGTGCTCAATTGTCCCTTAATGTCATGGGCATCAGCAGGGTAAATATGTGGGGGTTACAGGAATAGGGCCTGGGTGGGATTGTGGTCGGTGCAGACTCAATGGGCCGAATGGCCTCCTTCTGCGCTGTAGGCATTCTGTGGATTCTATGTTCACTGTGACCCCCATGTGCCCTCAACGTGACATATTCAGCGAATCTCCGACATGGCCCAGTGAAGGAAAATCCGGTCTGAAAGGTGACGGGAACCAATTCAGTCCCCAGCATTCCCTGCGAGAGCACTCACTCCTGTAAATCCTGGGACACCCGCTCCCTCGCTGCAAACTGCTCTCAAACTTTCGTCCACTTCTACCCCTGCCTCAGTTGATATATTAGCCATCGTCATCAATCCAGGGACTGAGTCTCAGCCATCCTTTGATATTTTAGACTGGGGCTTGAGTTGGGCCTTTGAAGCCATCACAGGATACAATGAGACATTTCCCGGAAAAAGCAAGTGGAACAGGGTTCAACAAGTCAAGCAGGAGAGCCCTGAGCTCCTTTACTGATTTTAGTATGAAAAGGGAACTGGATATGTCGCACCATAATGAGTACTCATTAACTGGGACCTGTTGGGTTAGTCTGACTCACTGAGACCTTGTTCATTTCTGCGTACTCTTTCTAAGTTCTGTGTAGTAGCTTTGAGCACAAAGTCTAGACTGACACTGAGTGTTGAGAGCTGCATTATCGGAAGGGCTGCTCTCATATTCTTTACCCCAGAAATATAATTTATTTGCAAAACTGCATCATAATGTGACATTGCACAAAGCAAGACAGATCAATTCACCTAAATACAAGAACGGTGCATTCCAGTAAATTCAACACCACTGACAGTGTGGAATTTATTTCACTGTGTGAGATATATTTTGATACGGTAAGCCTGTGGGGCTTTACACGGGCTTCAGCCTCTTGGTGTGATATTTCAGCAAGGCCTGAGATGCTGCACTTTCCCCATTCAGCCTCTGTGACAGCTGCCCCAAGCTTCAATACATCACTCAGCATATTGACCCCGACCAATCTGCATCACTCTGGCATTAACATCTCTTTACAATGGAAAACCCGGACACCAGAGTTCCTCACCCACATTTTGGCCCTCCGGCCACAGTTAAAGTTCAACTGGGTATGTATCTCTGCTAGGCCGGGGAGCTTGGAGTTTTTAAATGTCCAGATCACCAACAATCTGTCCTGGTCCCCCCCATGCCGACACTATAGTTAAGAAAGCCCACCAACGCCTCTACTTTCTCAGAAGACGAAGGAAATTTGGCATGTTAACATAGAAACATAGAAACATAGAAACCCTACAGTGCAGAAGGAGGCCATTCGGCCCATCGAGTCTGCACCGACCACAATCCCACCCAGGCCCGACCCCTTAACTACGACTCTCACCAACTTTTACAGATGCACCATAGAAACCATTCTTTCTGGTTGTATCACAGCTTGGTATGGCTCCTGCTCTGCCCAAGACCGCAAGGAACAACAAAAGGTCGTGAATGTAGCCCAGTCCATCACGCAAACCAGCCTCCCATCCATTGACTCTGTCTACACTTCCCGCTGCCTCGGCAAAGCAGCCAGCATAATTAAGGACCCCACGCACCCCAGACATTCTCTCTTCCACCTTCTTCCGTCAGGAAAAAGATACAAAAATTTGAGGTCACGTACCAACCGACTCAAGAACAGCTTCTTCCCTGCTGCTGTCAGACTTTTGAATGGACTTACCTCGCATTAAGTTGATTTTTCTCTACACCCTAGCTATGACTGTAACACTATATTCTGCACTCTCTCGTTTCCTTCTCTATGAACGGTATGCTTTGTCTGTATAGTGTGCAAGAAACAATACTTTTCACTGTATGTTAATACATGTGATAATAAATCAAATCAAATTAAGAAGTATTGAATCCTGCAGAATGTGGCGGTTCAGGAGGAATTGGTGACTAAAACCTCACTCCCTCTCTTTCTGAAGGTTTTTGTAAACATACATTCCAGAAGGAGATAAAAAGGCAAAGAGCGATGTGCCTTTAACAACCACAGGATATCCCAAAGCGCAGACACACTCAATGAGGAATCACTGACGTGTGCTCACTGTTCTGATGCAGGAAATGGAGCAGTTCTTTTGTCCACAGCAAGATCCCACGAACAGCAATGTGACAAAGAACGGAAAAATCTGTATTCGTGATGCAAATTAAGGGATTAATATTGGCCGGGAAACCAGGAAGAACTCTCCTGTTCCGTTTCAACACTCTTATTCCAAACATTCATATCAAACTAAAAAGATCGAGAGATCCTTTGTTAGCGCTCCTCAGTACTGACCCTCTGACAGTGCAGCACTCCCTCAGTACTGACCCTCTGACAGTGCGGCACTCCTCAGTACTGACCCTCTGACAGTGCGGCACTCCCTCAGTACTGACCCTCTGACAGTGCGGCACTCCCTCAGTACTGACACTCTGACAGTGCAGCACTCCCTCAGTACTGACCCTCTGACAGTGCGGCACTCCCTCAGTACTGACCCTCTGACAGTGCGGCACTCCCTCAGTACTGACCCTCTGACAGTGCGGCACTCCCTCAGTACTGACCCTCTGACAGTGCGGCACTCCCTCAGTACTGACCCTCTGACAGTGCGGCACTCCCTCAGTACTGACCCTCTGACAGTGCAGCACTCCCTCAGTACTGACCCTCTGACAGTGCGGCACTCCCTCAGTACTGACCCTCTGACAGTGTGGCACTCCCTCAGTACTGACCCTCTGACAGTGCAGCACTCCCTCAGTACTGACCCTCTGACAGTGCAGCACTCCCTCAGTACTGACCCTCTGACAGTGTGGCACTCCCTCAGTACTGACCCTCTGACAGTGCGGCACTCCCTCAGTACTGACCTTCTGACAGTGCAGCATTCCCTCAGTACTGACCCTCTGACAGTGCGGCACTCCCTCAGTACTGACCCTCTGACAGTGCAGCATTCCCTCAGTACTGACCCTCTGACAGTGCGGCACTCCCTCAGTACTGACCCTCTGACAGTGCAGCACTCCCTCAGTATTGACCCTCTGACAGTGCGGCACTCCCTCTGCACTGACCCTCTGACAGTGCGGCACTCCCTCAGTACTGACCCTCTGACAGTGCGGCACTCCCTCTGCACTGACCCTCTGACAGTGCAGCACTCCCTCTGCACTGACCCTCTGACAGTGCAGCACTCCCTCAGTACTGACCCTCTGACAGTGCAGCACTCCCTCAGTACTGACCCTCTGTCAGTGCAGCACTCCCTCAGTACTGACCCTCTGACAGTGCAGCACTCCCTCAGTACTGACCCTCTGACAGTGCAGCACTCCCTCAGTACTGACCCTCTGACAGTGCAGCACTCCCTCAGTACTGACCCTCTGACAGTGCAGCACTCCCTCAGTACTGACCCTCTGACAGTGCAGCACTCCCTCAGTGCTGTCTGCCTCAATATTTATATTCAAGTTGCTGGAGTGTGATATAAATTTATGACCTCACTCTTGTTTGATTGCCACCTACTGAGCCTGAACTGACACAGGGGGGGACAGGGTGTTCAACACTGTAACCGTGCAGACTGCATCACTCAGCTCAGAAAATGAAATGAACCCTCTTTAAGGAGGTTGTAACACATTACTCTCAAACTCTACCTGCACAGGGAGCTGTATTATGACGAGAAGGAATGATACTGTAAACACCTCGGTCATAGTCGGAAGCATGGGGAGGGTTTTGGTGGGAAACTAAGGTATTTATTCTGTTTATCTATTCATTGCTGTATGGCATGGTAGCACAGTGGTTAGCACTGCTGCCTCACAGCGCCAGGGACCCGGGTTCGATTCCTCGCTTGGGTCACTGTCTGTATGGAGTTTGCACATTCTCCCCGTGTCTGCGTGGGTTTCTTTCCACACTCCAAAGGTGTGCAGGTTAGGTTGATTGGCCATGCTCAATTGTCCTTTAACATCCCAAGATGGTTAGTTTGGATGGATTAGCCACAGTGCGTGGGGTTATTGGGATAGGGTGAGGGAGAGGGCGTGGGTAAGATACTCTGTCAGTGAGTTGGCGCAGATTTGATGGGCTGAATGGCCTTTATCTCCAGGAAAATATAGGCTAAGGGGATTAGCAGGGTAACGGGGATATGACAGAGGGACTGGGTCTGGGTTCGATGCTGTGTCAAGGAGTTCATAGAATCCCTACAGTGCAGAAGGAGGCCATTCAGCCCATCAAGCCTGCACCAATAACGATTCCACCCAGGCCCTATCCCCATAACCTCATGTGCGAATCTTCATGACACTAGAAGCAATTTAGCACGGCCAATCCATCATCCTACACCTCTTTGGAGTGTGGGAGGAAACCAGAGCACCCGGAGGAAACCCACGCAGACACGGGGAGAATGTGCAAACTCCACACAGGCAGTGATTTAAGCCAGGAATTGAACCCGGGTCCCTGGCGCTGTGAGGCAGCAGTGCTAACCACCTGGTGCCCACAATCGTGCATTTGTCACAGAATAATTACAGGGTCTATAGGAAAAGAGGAGGGTGAGTGCAAGGAATCGCACGCCAATATCTAATCAATTACCGGGTTCGGCATGTTAGTTACATTATTCTGACATTATTAATCTCAGTTGCATTGTTAAGGTTCAGGGGAACAGGCGATGGGTATTCTGTGCATTCTATGACCGAGATTTCAACCTAGTTAATGAAAGGGTTAAACATTTAACTTAGCTAAAAAAAGAGGCTTGCCAAAACCAGAGGGAGAAATTTATACTCAAACCCCGAGAAGCCAAACAGGGCCTTGAGACTATTTACAAGAACACCTACAGCCTAAACAACACATGGTTTGATTGTACAAGAGTCAACAGAGAAAGAGCCATCAGAGCAAGTTCGGCAATCATTGTTTATTCTGAAGACAAAATACTTCCTTTAAATTGGGCTTTGAGGAAAACTCCGCGGCCAGACCTGATTGGCTGAGGAAGAGTTGAGGTCTTACCTGATCTCTTTGCTGGAACATTTGTGGACACACTTAATACTCGGCTCTGAAAATCGGCTCAGTCTGCTTTGGTTGAATATTCTACTTCTATTTCTGGGTGGATTTGTATTGTGGAATGGTATATTTTGCATTAACACTTTGTAACAATGCAACCATTATGATAATGCAATTCTAGATGTAAATTTATAATCAGCTTATAGGTCATGAATGTAATCCAGTCCATCACACAAACCATCCATCCATTGAGCGGCACGGTGGCACAGTGGTTAGCACTGCTGCCTCACAGCGCCAGGGATCCGGGCTCGATTCCGGGCTTGGGTCACTGTCTGTGTGGAGTTTGCACGTTCTCTCTGTATCTGCGTGGGTTTCCTCCGGGTGCTCTGGTTTCCTCCCAAAGTCCGAAAGACGTGCAGGTTAGGTGCATTGACCCAAACGGGCAGCAGAGTGTGGCGACTAGGGGAATTTCACAGTAACTTCATTGCAATGTTAATGTAAGCCTTACTTGTGAGTGATAAATGAACTTAAACTGTTGACTCTGTCTAAACTTCCCGCTGCCTTGGAAAAGTAGCCAGCAAATCAAGGCCCCACACACCCCGGACATTCTCTCTTTCACCTTCTTCCGTTGGGAAAAAGATACAAAAGTCTGAGGACACGTACCAACTGACTCAAGAACAGCTTCTTCCCTGTTGCCATCAGACTTTTGAATGGACCTATCTCGCATTAATTTGGTCTTTCTCTACACCCTAGCTATGACTGTAACACTACATTATGCACTCTGTCCTTTCCTTCTCTATGAATGGTATGCTTTGCCTGTATAGCGCGCAAGAAACAATACTTTTCGTTGTATACTAATACATGTGTCAATAATAAATCAAATCAAATCATGACATATTATTAAGAAACCATTACAAAAAGTCGTAGACACAATTTGAGGACCCTAATTTCACTCGAATTCTTCAATTGGAAATTCTATGCCTTGAGAGTGGTCAACTCAGAAGAGTTATTTCTGGATAATATACCAAGTAAGTACCTTTTATTCTGAAATATCTTTGCTTACTCTAAATATTCTTGGGAAGGAGAACAATTTACTTAAAGACCAAACCAGTAGCTGGCTAAGTTTTCATACTGGTCAAGTATAAGATCTTATAGAGGTCTATAAAATAATGAGGGGCACAGATCAGCTAGATAGTCAATATCTTTTCCCAAAGGTAGGGGAGTCTAAAACTAGAGGGCATAGGTTTAAGGTGAGAGGGGAGAGATACACAAGCGTCCAGAGGGGCAATTTTTTCACACAGAGGGTGGTGAGTGTCTGGAACAAGCTGCCAGAGGTAGTAGTAGAGGCGGGTACAATTTTGTCTTTTAAAAAGCGTTTAGACGGCTACATGGGTATGATGGGTATAGAGGGATATGGGCCAAATGCGGGCAACTGGGACTAGCTTAGGGGTTTAAAACAAAAGGCGGCATGGACAAGTTGGGCCGAAAGGCCTGTTTCCATGCTGTAAACCTCTGTGACTCTATGATTCTAAGTATTACTGTCAATAAATCCAACTGAACAAATGTACCATGTTAGGGGTAAAGGTCAGGAACAAATTGTCTTTGGGGATATATAAATCAGGGAGAGCAGGGACACTGGGCAAAGTGGAAGGGCAGCAGAGAAACTAAATAAATTAAAGCGCTCTGACTTTGCTTTCTGCTTCACCAGCCTACTTGGATCGTGTTAACATTGCAGAGATTTGTCAATGAGCCAGCACAGATGCAGTGGGCTGAATGGTCACTTATTGTGTTCTTTTATCCAATACCTGCTAGTTACCTTCCCTGATAACAAGTAAAATGTCCACCTCTTAGAAATAGGTGCAGGAGGAGGCCATTCAACCCTTCGAGCCTGCTCCGCCATTCAATATGGTCATGGCTGATCATGCACTGTCAGTATCCCACTCCCGCTTTCTCTCCAGACCCCTTGATCCCTTTCGCCACAAGGGCCACGTCCAGCTCCCTCTTGAACATATCTAACAAACTGGCCCCAACAGCTTTCTGTGGGAGAGAATTCCACAGGTTCACAACTCTCTGAGTGAAGAAGTTCTTCCTCATCTCAGTCCTGAATGGCTTATCCCTTACTCTCAGACTGTGACCCCTAGTTCTGGACTTCCCCAACATCGGGAACATTCTTCCCACATGTCCAGTCCCATCAGGATTTTATATGTTTCTATGAGATCCCCTCTCATTCTTCTAAATTCCGGTGAGTACAAGCCCAGTCGACCCAGTCTCTCTTCATATGTCAGTCCTGCCATTCCAGGAATGTGTCCAATGAACCTTCACTGGACTCCCTCAATAACAAGAATGTCCTTCCTCAGACTAGGAGACCAAAACTGCACACAATACTCAAGGTGTGACCTCACCAAGGCCTTGTATAACTGCAGCAAGACACCCTTACTCCTATACTCAAATCCTCTTGCTATGAAGGCCAGCATGCCATTAGGTTTCCTCACCACCTGCTGTACCTGCATGCCAACCTTCAGCGACTGTTCCACCATGACACCCAGGTCACTTCCCCTTTTCCTACCATTCAGATAATAATCTTCCTTCTTGTTTTTGCCACCAAAAGTGAATGAAGAGAGATTGAACAGTTTAGGCCGATACGCTCTGGAATTCAGGAGAATGAGGGGAGATCAAATTGAGGTATACAAGATGATAAAAGGTATGGATAAAGTAGACGTGGAGCGGATGCTTCCTCTTGTGGGGCATTCTAGGAGAGGCCATAGTCTCAGGATAAGGGGTAGCAAATTTAAAACAGAGTTGAGGAGAAACTACTTCTCCCAAAGGGTTGTGAATCTGTGGAATTCGCTACCCCAAAGTGCGGTGGATGCTGGGACAGTGAGTAAATTTAAGGAGGAGTTAGACAGATGTTTAATTGGGAATGGGTTGAAGGGTTATGGGGAGAAGACAGGAAATGGGGGTGAGGAGCATATCAGCCATGATCAAATGGCGGAGCGGACTCGATGGGCCGAATGGCCTAATTCTGCTCCTATATCTGATGAACTTATGAACCTCACATTTGTCCACATTATATTGCATTTTCCAAGTATGTTCCCACTGAGCCAGCCTGTCTGAGTCACCCTTCATCTCTAACAGATACCAAGCTGCGGACACATTTTGACTGATACAACTGACTTTAGAAACGAGCTCAGTGATGGAAAGATTCTGTACATTCACTGCACATCAATTCAACAATAAGCATCAACATTACGGCCATTTTTTAAATTCAAGAAGTAATTATTTCAACATTAAAACAGCAACAATTGCACTTATATAGCACCTTTAATAGGCTAAAACATCCCGAGGTACATCACAGGAACAATTGAGAATCAAATAAAAGCAAAATACTGCAGATGCTGGAAACCAGAAATAAAAACAGAAAATGCTGGAAAATCTCAGCAGGTCTGACAGCGTCTGTGGAGAGAGAATCGAGCCAACGTTCCGAGTCCACACCATCCTTCTTCAGAACTGAATAAGAAAGAAACCTAAGGAGATATTAAAGCAGGTGAACAAAAACCTGGTCAAAGGGGCAGGTTGTAAACGGGGATCTTAAAGGCGGAGAGAGAGGTTGAGAGGTTTAGGGAGGAAATTCCAGAGCTTAGGATCCAGGCAGCTGAAGTCGCAGCCATCCATAGCAGAGCGGTTAAAAACGGGGATCGCCAAGAGGCCTGAATTGGAGGAGAGTAGGTGCTGAGGAGGGTTGTAGGGTTGGAGGAGAGTAGGTGCTGAGGAGGGTTGTAGGGTTGGAGGAGAGTAGGTGCTGAGGAGGGTTGTAGGGTTGGAGAAGAGTAGGTGCTGAGGAGAGTTGTAGGGTTGGAGGAGAGTAGGTGCTGAGGAGAGTTGTAGGGTTGGAGGAGAGTAGGTGCTGAGGAGAGTTGTAGGGTTGGAGGAGAGTTGGTGGTGGAGAGGCAAAAAGGCTTCGGGAGAGAATTGCAGAGTTACGGGGCCCAGGATGCTGAAGGAATGGTTACCAAATGGTAACAATAGAATCACTTTCATCCAGATACCGAAGGATAGTAAACACTGAAAACAAGAATATTTATAAAGATATTAGCTCATTTCGGAGGCTGAGTACTGCATACCTTTCAAACCAGACCATTCTCTATGTAACATCTGATAAATACTGATGCACATACTGTTTGCAGATGTATGTAAAACACCACAGGTGGACATCACTCGAGTTGCTTTGTAAAGAATCCCAACATTTCACCATCTGCTCACCAGATGAACACATTTAATTATTTACTACTTGGGAAATGATGTCAAGACCGTTCAAATGCAAAATAGCTTTCGGGATCCTTCAGTAACATTCCTACCATCCGTCAGTCCTTCCCCAAAGAAACTATTCGCTTAGAGTTGGAAAGGGATGTTGGAAATGGTTATACAAAGTGTGGTTATGTTGGATGGTGTTGAATTATCACACATTTACAACTGCAGTGAGACAGAGTTTCTCTTCTTGCTGGTGGCAGCACTGGGAACAGAAAGGGTGTCACTGAACATTAAGGTGCTTGGCACATTGAAAAATCCCACCTTATCCTGCAGAACAGTGCAGAAAACCCATGTCCTTAAATAAATACCTCTCAGATGTAGAACGAAGCATCTGTATTTTAAAGACACGCACAAAACGATTTCCAATTTGAAAATAATAATACTTGGGCACTGAGACTTTTAAAGAAAGAATTCTTTAAAATGTGTGTCCTTGATAGGTATGTCCCTGTCAGGCAGGGAGGAAATGACCGAGTGAGGGAACCATGGTTCACAAAAGAGGTTGATTGCCTTGTCAAGAGGAAGAAGGAAGCGTATGTAAGGATGAGAAAATAAGGTTCAGTTGGGTCCATTGAGGGTTTCAAGTTAGCAAGGAATTAGCTGAAAAAAGGGCTTAGGAGAGCTAGGAGGGGCATGAGAAGTACTTGGCGGGTCGGATCAAAGAAAACCCCAAGTCTTTTTACTCTTATGTGAGGAATAAAAGAATGACCAGGGTGAGGTTAGGGCCGGTCAAGGACAGTAGTGGGAACTTGTGCATGGAGTCAGAAGAGATAGGAGAGGCGATGAATGAATACTTTTCTTCAGTGTTCACCAAGGAGAGGGGCCATGTTTTTGAGGATGAGAGTGTGATACAGGCTGATAGACTGGAGGAGGCAGATGTTCTGAGGGAAGATGTATTAGCAATTTTGAAAAACCTGAAGATCGATAAGTCCCCTGGGCCAGATGAGATATATCCTAGGATTCTTTGGGAGGCAAGGGATGAGATTGCAGAGCCTTTGGCTTTGATCTTTGGGTCCTCACTGTCCATGGGGATAGTGCCAGAGGACTGGAGAGTGGTGAATGTTGTTCCTCTGTTCAAGAAAGGAAATAGGAATGACCCTGGTAATTATAGGCCGGTTAGTCTTACTTCGGTGGTCAGTAAGTTAATGGAAAAGGTCCTGAGGGATAGGATTTATGACCATTTAGAAAGATGCAGCTTAATCCGGGATAGTCAACACGGATTCGTGAAGGGTAAGTCTTGCCTCACAAGTATGATTAAATGTTTTGAGGAGGTAACTAAGTGTGTCGATGAAGGTAGAGCAGTTGATGTCATATACATGGATTTTAGTAAGGCATTTGATAAGATCCCCCATGGTTGACTCATGAAGAAAGAAAGAAAGAAACCCTACAGTACAGAAAGAGGCCATTCAGCCCATAGAGTCTGCACCGACCACAATCCCACCCAGGCCCTATCCCCACATATTTACCCACTAATCCCTCAAATCTACGCAGCTCAGGACACTAAGGGCAATTTTTATCATGGCAAATCAACCTAACCGGCACATGTTTGAAAGTAAGGAGGTGTGGGATGGAGGGAAACTTGGCCGATTGGATAAGTAACTGGCTATCTCATAGAAGACAGAGGGTGGTGGTGGATGGAAAATTTTCAGACTGGAGACCAGTTACCAGCGGTGTACCACAGGGATCAGTGCTGGGTCCTCTGCTATTTGTGATTTTTATTAATGACTTGGAGGAGGGGGCTGAAGGGTGGATCAGTAAATTTCCACCAAGATTGGTGGAGTAGTGGATGAGGTGGAGGGCTGTTGTAGGCTGCAAAGAGACATTGATAGGATGCAGAGCTGGGCTGAAAAATGGCAGATGGAGTTTAACCCTGATAAGTGCGAGGTGATTCATTTTGGGAGGACAAATTTGAATGCAGATTACAGTGTCAAAGGTAGGGTTCTGAGGGACGTGGAGGAACAGAGAGATCTTGGGATTCATATCCACAGATCTCTGAAGGTTGCCACTCAAGTGGATAGAGCCGTGAAAAAGGCCTATAGTGTGTTAGTGTTTATTAACAGGGGGTTTGAGTTTAAGAGCCGTGGGGTTATGCTGCAACTGTACAGGACCTTGGTGAGACCACATTTGGAATATTGTGTGCAGTTCTGGTCACCTCACTATAAGAAGGATGTGGAAGCACTGGAAAGAGTGCAAAGGAGATTTACCAGGATGCTGCCTGGTTTGGAGGGTAGGTCTTGTGAGGAAAGGTTGAGGGAGCTAGGGCTTTTCTCTTTAGAGCAGAGGAGGTTGAGAGGCGGCTTAATAGAGGTTTATAAGATGATGAGGGGGATAGATAGAGTGGATGTTCAGAGACTATTTCCTCAGGTGGATGTAGCTGTTACTAGGGGGCATAACTATAAGGTTCGTGGTGGAAGATATAGGATGTAGGTTCTTTACTCAAAGAGTGGTTGGGGTGTGGAATGGACTGCCTGCTGTGATAGTGGAGTCGGACACTTTAGGAACTTTCAAGCAGTTATTGGATAGGCACATGGAGCACACCAGGATGATAGGGAGTGGGATAGCTTGATCTTGGTTTCGGAAAAGGTTCGGCACAACATCATGGGCTGAAGGGCCTGTTCTGTGCTGTACTGTTCTATGTTCTATAATTCTCCTCTGCATCAGGACAGAAGAATTGGGGACACGAGTTGGCCATTCATTCAGCCTTTCAATTAGATCATTGGCTGATTTGATTGGGGTCTTAATTCCACCTTCCTGCCTCTCCCCCATAACCACTGTTCCACTACACCGCCCCACCCCCCCACCCCCCGCCGCCACCCCCCCCACAGAGGTACTTTTAAGTCCTTCTAAACTGCATGTTTCGAAGAAGACGATCAAGAGACGATAACAGGGCCATCCCTACACTCCGTACACAAAGGCGAGAAGGTATAGGAGGATGAAGAGGCCATTTGGCCCCTTGTGCTTTCCCCACTATTCAATTATATCATGGCTCAACCACTATCTCAATGTCTTCCTGCTCGATCCCCAGATCCCTTAATCCTCTCAGTATATAGAAACCTATTGCACTGTGTCCTAAATATACTCAGTGACTGGTCACCCACAGCGCTCTTGGGTAGAGAATTCCAAAGATTCACAACCCATTGAAAGAGGAAATTTCTCCTCTTCTCAGTCCCAAATGACCAAAACTGTGGTCCCATCTTTCAGACCCTGTGTCCGCTTTGAATGGGAAAAATGTCAAACCTTCAAATAATGGGCGGGATTCTCCAGCCGCTCCTGCTGACGGGATTGTCCGGTCCCGTTGTATGGTGGGTTCCGTTGTATGGTGGGTCCCGTTGTATGGTGGGTTCCGTTGTATGGTGGGTTCCGTTGTATGGTGGGTCCCGTTGTATGGTGGGTCCCGTTGTATGGTGGGTCCCGTTGTATGGTGGGTCCCGTTGTATGGTGGGTCCCGTTGTATGGTGGGTCCCGTTGTATGGTGGGTCCCGTTGTATGGTGGGTCCCGTTGTATGGTGGGTCCCGTTGTATGGTGAGTCCCCACCGCGGATTCTCCGGTGGCAGAGGGTCAGAACACAACAAGAAACCCCATTGACTGCGGTGGGACTGGAAGATCCAGCCACCAGCAAATGGCGGCTTCCGCTGCTGCTGCAAAACAAGCTGCAGCAGGGGGAGGGGGTTCAGAAAATCTCACCCAGGATTTTCAATTTTCCTCTCCCTTAATTCAATCTTTCCTTCCCTCTCTTTATTGTGTTTTCTGTACCCGATTTGTTCCAACTCTCATTTACACTTTGCTCTCAGTCTCTGCACTGTTAAATATCACAATCGTTCAATCTGAATGCTTGGTTGCATTGCTCACTCAGATCCCAGATGTCCTGTTTTAAAAGTAAAAGTTAAAAGTTTATTTGTTAGTCACAAGTAAGGCTTACATTAACACTGCAATGAAGTTACTGTGAAATTCCCCTTGTCGCCACACCTGACGCCAGTTTGGGTCAATGCACCCTAACCAGCACGTCTTTCAGACTGTGGGAGGAAACTGGAGCACCCGGAGGAAACCCACGCAGACATGGGGAGAAGGTGCAGACTCTGCACAGACAGTGACCCAAGCCGGGAATCGAACCTGGGTCCCTGGCACTGTGAAGCAGCAGTGCCAACAACTGTGCCACCGTGCTGCCCGTCACCGTGTTGTCCTCACTACAATGCCAATAGCTTGTACTTTGTGTGGACACAATTGAACTGAGTGCAGGGCTGAAGCTACCAACGCGACGCCTTGTGACACTGAAATCTGCTCCATGATGTTGAAATGATGATGTGGGATCTGTGACAAAAATCCATGTCGGGAATCCATGCGTTTTGCAAGTGCTGGCTTTTAGGAAAGGCTTTCCAAATCAAGGATGCATTGCATAAATCTTCATAAAGAACAGACTTTGCCACTTCTTCCCCAGCCACGCTTAACCATCTAATTACAAACAGAATATGAGAGGAAGTATGTATGGAGTAGTCTGGAAGGTTGTCAGACTATTGCCAGTCTCCCTGATGTGTGTGAGACATTACCCAGACTAAACAGCAGAAGTGGTCAAGCACTACAAAGCCATGGTGCGTGCAGCAGATTGGTCCCATAGTTGATTAGCTGTGTCAAGTTCACACTCCCCACAGGGCAATGCCGCAAGAATTCATGTCGTCCCCCTCCCCCTCCCCCTCCCCGTTTTCCTCATCACAAATTTGCAATTTAGCCAACAATATAATTGCTTCCAAGAACAGGGTTCTGCTCAACAATAAAACTGCATTCTCAAGGAAAGGACAAAATGAACTACATGCACAAGCACACATTTCACATCTTATATTTACATAGCAGCTTTAATGTGGTTAAATGTCCCAAGACACTTTGTAGGAGAGTTATCAGACAGAATTCGACAGTGACCACATCAAACAACACCAGGACAGCTGGTCAAAAGCTTGGTCAAAGAGCTTTAAGGAGTGTCTTAAAAGAGAAAAGTGAGATAGAGAGCCGCAGGGGGAGGATTCCAGAGATGGTGACCTTGGCAGCTGAAGGCACGCCTGCCAAAGGTAGAGGTTTTTGTCGTGGTTCATCAGGAGTAGCTCTGTGGCTCAGGACTCTGTGTCTACAGGCTGTCCCCAGGGACGGGGACTCTGTGTCTACGGGCTGTCCCCAGGGACGGGGACTCTGTGTCTACGGGCTGTTCCCAGGGACAGGGACTCTGTGTTCTACAAGCTGTTTCCAGGGACGTGGGACTCCGTGTTCTATGGGCTGTTCCCAGGGACGCGGGACTCTGCTCTTCGGGCTGTTCCCAGGGATGGGGACTCTGTGTCTACGGGCTGTCCCCAGGGACAGGGAATCTGTGCTCAACGGGCTGTTCCCAGGGAAGGGGACTGTGTGTTCTACAGGACGCACACCGAGACAAAAATCAACTGCTGCTGGAGGGTCATCAACTCAGTGAAAGACGCCTTTCGGTCTGCTGAGACCTGTTGATCTTCTAGTGCAAAGAGTTGTCCTCGACCGAGAGTTTGGCACATGCCAAAGCCTAGAGCGATGCACTCAAGCTTAGGGCAGCCCCTGAAAAGGTGCAATGGGGAAGGTCATTGTCTTTCAGCCGCATTGCACCGAGGGGCGTGGAATCCATCTCACAAACCGGCCTCCCATCCACTGACTCCGTCTACACTTCCCACTGCCTCGGGAAAGCAGGCAGCACAATTAAGGACCCCGTCCCCCCCCCAACGCACCCTGGACATTCTCTCTTCCACCTTCTTCCTTCAGGAAAAAGATACAAAAGTCTGAAGTCACGTACCAACCGACTCAAGAACAGCTTCTTCCCTGCTGCTGTCAGACTTTTGAATGGACCGACCTTGCATTAAGTTGATCTTTCTCTACACCCTAGCTATGACTGTAACACTACATTCTGCACCCTCTCCTTTCCTTCTCTATCAACGGTATGCTTTGTCTGTATAGCGCGCAAGAAACGATACTTTTCACTGTATGTTAATACATGTGACAATAATAAATCAAATCAACAATTGTATAGAACCCCCCTCGGGCCATATGCCTCACGTTGAAAATATACAGTGAATGTCACACGCATCACAATCGTACTGAAGCATCTCAGAGTGCAGCATGATCCATGTAGAAAACCTGAACATCTTTGCACCACTCACACTGACCAGGGGTAGCACAGTGGTTAGCACTGCTGCCTCACAGTGCCAGGGACCCAGGTTCAATTCTGGCCTCAGGGGACTGTCTGTGTGGAGTTTGCACATTCTCTCCATGTCTGCGTGGGTTTCCTCCCTGTTATGCCCTGTTTTTGAACAGAATTCCCACTCACCTGAAGAAGGGGCTTAAAGCTCCGAAAGCTTGTGTGGCTTTTGCTACCAAATAAACCTGTTGGACTTTAACCTGATGTTGTTAAACTTCTTACTGGATTTCCTCCCACAGGCCAAAGATGTGTGGGGATTAGCTGGGTAAATTTTGATTTGATTTGATTTATTATTGTCACATGTATTAGCATACAGTGAAAAGTATTGTTTCTTGCGCGCTATACAGACAAAACATACCGTTCATAGAGAAGGAAATGAGAGAGTGCAGAATGTAGTGTTACAGTCATAGCTAGGGTGTAGAGAAAGAACAACTTAATGCAAGGTAGGTCCATTCAAAAGTCTGACGGCAGCAGGGAAGAAGCTCTTCTTGAGTCGGTTGGTACGTGACCTCAGACTTTTGTATCTTTTTCCCGAAGGAAGAAGGTGGAAGGGAGAATGTCCGGGGTGAGTGGGGTCCTTAATTATGCTGGCTGCTTTTCCGAGGCAGCGGGAAGTGTAGACAGAGACAATGGATGGGAGGCTGGTTTGCGTGGTGGATTGGGCTTCATTCACGACCTTTTGTAGTTCCTTGCGGTCTTGGCAGAGCAGGAGCCCATACCAAGCTGTGATACAACCAGAAAGAATGCTTTCTATGGTGCATCTGTAAATGTTGGTGAGAGTCATAGCGGACATGCCAAATTTCCTTAGTATTAGGTTGTTGGTGATCTGGACACCTAAAAACCTGAAGCTCTCGACCCTTCCTACTTCGTCCCCATTGATGTAGACAGGGACATGTTCTCCTTTACGCTTCCTGAAGTCAATGACAATCTCCTTCGTTTTGCTGACATTGAGGGAGAGATTATTGTTGCCGCACCAGTTCACCAGATTCTCTATCTCATTCCTGGACTCTGTCTCGTCATTGTTTGAGATCTGACCCACTACGGTGGTGTCGTCAGCAAACTTGAAAATCGAATTGGAGAGGAATATGTGTATAAGGAGTAAAGCAGGGGGCTGAGAACACAGCCTTGTGGGGCATCGGTGTTGAGGATGATCGTGGAGGAGGTGTTGTTGCCTCTCCTTACTGATTGTGGACTGTGAGTTAGGAAGTTTAGGATCCAGCCGCAGAGGGAGTTGCCGAAGCCCTGGCCATGGAGTTTGGAGATGGGTTTTGAGGGAATAATAGTGTTGAAGGTTGAGCTGCAGTCAATAAATAGGAGTCTGTCATAGGTGTCCTTGTTATCTAGGTGTTCCAGGGTTGAATGCAGGGCCAGGGAAATGGCATCTGCTGTGGACCTGTTGCAGCGGTCGGCAAATATGTAGGATTACGGAGATATGGCCTGGGTGGGAATGTTGTCGGTGCAGGTTCGATGGGCCGAACGACCTTTTTCTGCACTGTGATGATTCTATGATTCTGAAATGTCTAGAATGTTTCTTTGGCTGTACCTCAGAGAGTAACATGATTTGTGAAGAGAACCTGAATATTATTGCACTTTGAAATGTTTATAATGTTCTTTCAGATATTTGACAAATCAAGTCTATTTTTGTAAAAAAAACATGGTGGTCTGATTAAAATCAGGAATTCATCAGGAAGCTGGAACTGAAAGTCGACACAGATCCCGGAGAGTTACGAGAATGGAGGAGTTTAAGGAGATAAGGAGGAGTGAGGGATTTTGGAACAAGATGAGAATATTAAAGTTGAGCAGTTTTCGGACTCGGAGCCAGTGTAAATCAGTGAGAAGAGATGTTAATTGATAAATGGAACTTGGGGCGAGCAGATACTTGGATGATTAGGGTGAAGATGGTAGGCCAACAAATGAAGCTTTAGCTTAGTCGAGGCAGCAGCTAACAAGGGCTGGGGGTGAGGGTTTCAACAGCACGAGGTGAGGCAGGGTCAACAATATCAACAATCTCAATGTCAACAAAACGAAGGAGATTGTCATCGACTCCAGGAAGCATAAAGGAGAACATGCCCCTGTCTATATCAATGGGGACGAAGTAGAAAGGGTCGAAAGCTTCAAGTTTGTAGGTGTCCAGATCACCAACAACCTGTCCTGGTCGGCCGACACTACAGTTAAGAAAGCCCACCAACACCTCTACTTTCTCAGAAGACTAAGGAAACTTGGCATGTCAGCTATGATTTTCACCAACTTTTACAGATGCACCATAGAAAGCATTCTTTCTGGTTGTATCACAGTTTGGTATGGCTCCTGCTCTGCCCAAGACCGCAAGGAATTTCTTCCCTGCTGCCATCAGACTTTTAAATGGACTTACGTTGCATTAAGTTGATCTTTCTCTGCACCCTAGCTATGACTGTAACACTCCATTCTGTACTCTCTCCTTTCCTTCTCTATGAATGGTATGCTTTGTCTGTATAGCGCGCAAGGAACAATACTTTTCACTGTATATTAATAAATGTGACAATAATAAATCAAATCGAACCATCAGTAAAAAGCAGGTCAGCTGGTAATTTATTCTGTTGTTTGTGCTGGGAGCTGTGTACAAATTGGCTGCTTTGTTTCCGACATTGCAATGGTGACCAGACTACACAAAGCACCTCAGTGACTGTTAAGTGCTTCGAGGCCCAGGGTTATGCAAATACTTTATTACTTTCTTTTATTATACTCGAACCTGGGTAAAGCTTTTACATCTGAATCCAATTAACAACTTTGCAATGAATCATTCCAACCTCAATTGGACTAAACTGATTCAATCTGTATTTAACTGATTACATTTGGCTAAAGGAAGGTTGATTGATTGCATAGTCTAAATCTACACAAATGTATTTGAAAGGTATCTACAGAGGGAGGCGGGGTGGGGGGGGGCGGTTAATTAGGATGAGGTAATCAAACTTGGAAGTATTGTGAACTGTGAGGAGCATAGTGATAGACTTCAAAAGGACAGCGACCGGCGGGTGGAATGGACAGATACGTGGCAGATCAAATTGGATGCAGAAAAGTACATGGTGATAGATTTTGGGAGGAAGAAATCAACATAAAACAGAGGTAAAATTCCAGCGTTAGTGCAGGAGCATTGGGACCTCAAGGTTTAGGGGTACAAATAGAACCAGAGAAAAGTTACAACAGAGGGGGGCCATTCGGTCCATCTTGTCAATGCCAGCCTGAGGACACCCAGGGGCCCTTTCTAATCCCACCTTCCTGCACCCGGCCCAGATGCACCATAGAAAGCATTCTTTCTGCTTGTATCACAGCTTGGTATGGCTCCTGCTCTGCCCAAGACCGCAAGAACTACAAAAGGTGGTGAATGTAGCCCAATCCATCACGCAAACCAGCCTCCCATCCATTGACTCTGTCTACACTTCCCGCTGCCTCAGCAAAGCAGCCAGCATAATTAAGGACCCCATGCACCCCGGACATTCTCTCTTCCACTTTCCTCCTTCAGGAAAAAGTTACAAAAGTCTGAGGTCACATACCAACCGAGTCAAGAACAGCTTCTTCCCTGCTGCTGTCAGACTTTTGAATGGACTTACCTTGCATTAAGTTGATCTTTCTCTACACCCTAGCTATGACTGTAACACTACATTCTGCACTCTCTCCTTTCCTTCTCTATGAACGGTATGCTTTGTCTGTATAGCGCGCAAGAAACAATACTTTTCACTGTGTGTTAATACCTGTGACAATAATAAATCAAATCAAATCAAATCATAGCCCTGTAGCTCACAGCACTTAAAGTGCAGATCCAGGTACTTTTTAAATGAGTTTAAGGTCTCTGCCTCCACCACCAGCTCAGGCAGCGAATTCCAGACACCCACCAGCCTCTGCGTAATAAAGTTCTTCCTCATGTCCCCTCTACACCTTCTGCCACTTATCTGGGCAGCACGGTGGCACAATAGTTAGCACTGCTGCCTCACAGCACCAGAGACCCAGGTTCGATTCCCGGCTTGGGTCACTGTCTGTGCGGAGTCTGCACGTTCTCCCCATGTCTGCGTGGGTTTCCTCCGGGTGCTCCGGTTTCCTCCCACAGTCTGAAAGACGTGCTGGTTAGAGTGCATTGGCCATGCTAAATTCTCCCTCAGTGTACCCGAACAGGTGCCGGAGTGTGGTGATGTGGGGATTTTCAAAGTAGCTTCATTGCAGAGTTAATGTATGCCTACTGGTGACACAAACAAATAAATTTTTAAAACTTACCTTGAATCTATGTTGCCTGGTTCTAGAATTCTCCACCAAGGGAAATAATTTTATCCTGTCCACTCTATCTCTTCCCCTCGTTATCTTGTACACCTCTCAGCCTTCTTTCTTCCAAAGAAAATAACCCCAACCTATCCAACCTCTCCTCATAGTTATACTTTTCCAGCTCTGGCAACATTCTTGTAAACCTCCTCTGCACTTTCTCCAGAGCAATCATGTCCTTCCTGCATTTTTAGAACTTCATTTATGGGACATGGGCGTCGCTGGCTGGCCAGCATTTATTGCCCATCCCTAGTTGTCCTCGAGAAGGTGGTGGTGAGCTGCCTTCTTGAATCGCTGCAGTCCATGTGCTGTGGGTTGACCCACAATGCCGTTAGGGAGGGAATTCCAGGGTTTTGACCCAGCGATTGCGAAGGAACGGAGATATATTTCCAAGTCAGGATGGTGAGTGGTTTGGAGGGGAACTTGCGGGTGGTGGTGTTCCCATTTCACTGCTGCTCTTGTCCTTCTAGGTGGAAGTGGTCGTGGGTTTGGAAGGTGCTGTCTAAGGATCTTTGGTGAATTGCTGCAGTGCATCTTGTAGATAGTACACACTGCTGCTACTGAGCGTCGGTGGTGGAGGGAGTGGATGTTTGTAGATGTGGTGCCAATCAAGCGGGGCTGCTTTGTCCTGGATGGTGGCGAACTTCTCGAGTGTTGTTGGAGCTGCACTCATCCAGGCAAGTGGGGGGTATTCCATCACACTCCTGACTTGTGCCTTGTAGATGG
The DNA here is from genome assembly GCF_964213995.1 of Mustelus asterias. NCBI lineage: Eukaryota > Metazoa > Chordata > Chondrichthyes > Carcharhiniformes > Triakidae > Mustelus > Mustelus asterias. Next base: position 135,469,449 of record NC_135808.1, read on the forward strand.
TGGATAGGCTTTGGGGAGTCAGGAGGTGAGTTATTCGCCGCAGTATTCCTAGCCTCTGACCTGCTCTTGTAGCCACTGTGTTTATGTGGCGAGTCCAGTTGAGTTTCTGGTCAATGGTAACCCCAAGGATGTTGACAGTGGGGGATTCAGTGATGGTAACACCATTGAATGTCAAGGGGCGATGGTTAGAGTGTCTCGTATTGGTGATGGTCATTGTCTGGCATTTGTGTGGCGCAAATGTTATTTGCCACTTGTCAGCCCAAGCCTGGATGTTGTCCAGATCTTGTTGCATTTGAACATGGACTGCTTCAGTATCTGAAGAGTCACGAAGGTGTTGAACATTGTGCAATCATCGGTGAACATCCCCACTTCTGATCTTATGACGGAGGGAAGGTCATTGAAGCAGCTGAAGATTGTTGGGCGTAGGGCCCTACCCTGAGGGACTCCTGCAGAGATGTCCTGGAGCTAAGCTGACTGACCCTCCACAACCATCTTCCTATGTACCAGGTATGACTCCAAGTAGTGGGGAGTTTGCCACCTGATACCCATTGATTCCAGTTTCTGGGGCTCCTTGATGCCACACTCAGTCGAATACGGCCTTGATGTCAAGGGCTGTAACTCTCACCTCACCTCTGGAAGTCAGCTCTTTTGTCCATGTTTGAACCAAGGCTGTAATGGGGTCAGGAGCTGAGTGACCCTGGCAAAACCCAAACTGTGCGTCACTGAGCAGGTTATTGCTGAGCAGGTGCTGCTTGATAGCACTGTTGATGACCCCTGATGACCCCTACTGATGATCGGGAGTAGACTGATTGGGCAGTAATTGGCCGGGTTGGATTTGTCCTGCTTTTTGTGTACAGGACATACCTGGGCAATTTTCCATATTGTTGGGTAGATGCCAGTGTTGTAACTGTACTGAAAGAGCTTGGCTAGGGGAGCGGCAAGTTCTGGAGCACAAGTCTTCAGTACTATTGCCGGAATGTTATCAGGGCCCATTGCGTTTGCAGTATCCAGTGCCTCCAACTGTTTCTTGATATCACGTGGAGTGAATCGAATTGGCTGGAGACTGGCATCTGAGATGCTGGGGACCACTGGAGGAGGCCGAGATGGATCATCCACTGGGCACTTCTGGCTGAAGATTGCTGTGAATGCTTCAGCCTTCTCTTTCACACTGATGTGCTGGGCTCCTCCATCATTGAGGATGGGGATATTTGTGGAGCCTCCTCCTCCAGTGAGTTGTTTAATTGTCCACCACCATTCAAGACTGGTTGTGGAAGGACTGCAGAGCTTAGATCTGATCCGTTGGTTGTGGGATTGCTCAGCTCTGTCTATCACTTGCTGTTTTTTTTGCTGTTTGGCATGCAAGTAGTCCTGTGTTGTAGCTTCACCAGGTTGACACCTCATTTTTAGGTGTGCCTGGTGCTGCTCCTGGCGTGCCCTCCTACACTCTCCATTGAACCAGGGTTGATGGTAATGGTTGAGTTGGGGATATGCCGGGCCATGAGGTTGCAGATTGTGCTGGAGTACAATTCCGCCGCTGTTGATGGCCCACAGCACCTCATGGATGCCCAGTCTTGAGTTGCTAGATCGGTTCGAAGTCTGTCCCATTTAGCACAGTGACAGTGCCACACAACACGATGGAGGTTATTCTCAATGTGAAGGCGGGACTTTGTCTCCACAAGGACTGTGCGGTGGTCACTCTTACCAATACTATCATGGACAGATGCATCTGCAGCTGGCAGATTGGTAAGGATGTGGTCAAGTATGTTATTTCCTCTTGTTGGTTCCTTCACCACCTGCTGCAGACCCAGTCTAGCAGTTATATCCTTCAGGACCCGACCAGCTTGATCAGTACAAAGAACAAAGAACAGTACAGCACAGGAAACAGGCCCTTCGGCCCTCCAAGCCTGTGCCGCTCCTTGGTCCAACTAGACCAATCGTTTGTATCCCTCCATTCCCAGGCTGCTCATGTGACTATCCAGGTAAGTCTTAAACGATGTCAGCGTGCCTGCCTCCACCACCCTACTTGGCAGCGCATTCCAGGCCCCCACCACCCTCTGTGTAAAAAACGTCCCTCTGATGTCTGAGTTATACTTCGCCCCTCTCAGCTTGAGCCCGTGACCCCTCGTGATCGTCACCTCCGACCTGGGAAAAAGCTTCCCACTGTTCACCCTATCTATACCCTTCATAATCTTGTATACCTCTATTAGATCTCCCCTCATTCTCCGTCTTTCCAAGGAGAACAACCCCAGTCTACCCAATCTCTCCTCATAGCTAAGACCCTCCATACCAGGCAACATCCTGGTAAACCTTCTCTGCACTCTCTCCAATGCCTCCACGTCCTTCTGGTAGTGCGGCGACCAGAACTGGACGCAGTACTCCAAATGTGGCCTAACCAGCGTTCTATACAGCTGCATCATCAGACTCCAGCTTTTATACTCTATACCCCGTCCTATAAAGGCAAGCATACCATATGCCTTCTTCACCACCTTCTCCACCTGTGTTGCCACCTTCAAGGATTTGTGGACTTGCACACCTAGGTCCCTCTGTGTTTCTATACTCCTGATGACTCTGCCATTTATTGCATAACTCCTCCCTACATTATTTCTTCCAAAATGCATCACTTCGCATTTATCCGGATTAAATTCCATCTGCCACCTCTCCGCCCAATTTTCCAGCCTATCTATATCCTGCTGTATTGCCCGACAATGCTCTTCGCTATCCGCAATTCCAGCCATCTTTGTGTCATCAGCAAACTTGCTGATTACACCAGTTACACCTTCTTCCAAATCATTTATATATATCACAAATAGCAGAGGTCCCAGTACAGAGCCCTGCGGAACACCACTGGTCACAGACCTCCAGCCGGAAAAAGACCCTTCGACCACTACCCTCTGTCTCCTATGGCCAAGCCAGTTCTCCACCCATCGAGCCACTTCTCCTTGTATCCCATGAGCCTTAACCTTCTTAACCAACCTGCCATGTGGGACTTTGTCAAATGCCTTACTGAAATCCATATAGACGACATCCACGGCCCTTCCTTCATCAACCGTTTTTGTCACTTCCTCAAAAAACTCCACCAAATTTGTAAGGCACGACCTCCCTCTTACAAAACCATGCTGTCTGTCACTAATGAGATTGTTCCGTTCTAAATGCACATACATCCTGTCTCTAAGAATCCTCTCCAACAACTTCCCTACCACGGACGTCAAGCTCACCGGCCTATAATTTCCTGGGTTATCCCTGCTACCCTTCTTAAACAACGGGACCACATTCGCTATCCTCCAATCCTCAGGGACCTCACCCGTGTCCAAAGAAGCGACAAAGATTTCCGTTAGAGGCCCAGCAATTTCCTCTCTCGTCTCCCTGAGCAGTCGAGGATAGATGCCATCAGGCCCTGGGGCTTTGTCAGTTTTAATGTTCTCTAAAAAACCTAACACTTCCTCTCTCGTAATGGAGATTTTCTCTAACGGGTCAACACCTCCCTCTGAGACACTCCCGGTTAACACGCCCCTCTCCTTCGTGAATACCGATGCAAAGTATTCATTTAGGATCTCCCCTATTCCCTTGGGTTCTAAGCATAATTCCCCTCCTTTGTCCCTGAGAGGTCCGATTTTCTCCCTGACAACTCTTTTGTTCCTAACGTATGAATAGAATGCCTTAGGATTCTCCTTAATCCTGCCTGCCAAGAACATCTCGTGCCCTCTTTTTGCCCTTCTAACTCCCCGTTTGAGATCTTTCCTACTCTCTCTGTATTCCTCCAGAGCTCCATCTGTTTTCAGTTGCCTGGACTTAACGTACGCCTCCCTTTTCATTTTAATCAGATCCTCAATTTCCCTGGTTATCCACGGCTCTCGAATCCTACCTTTCCTATCTTTCCTTTTTACAGGCACATGCCTATCCTGCAGCCTTATCAATAGTTCCTTAAAAGACTCCCACATGCCAGACGCGGACTTACCCTCGAACATCCTCTCCCAATCAACATCCACCAATTCCTGCCTAATCCGGCTATAGTCAGCCTTCCCCCAATTTAGCACCCTGCCCGTAGGACAGCACTCATCCTTGTCCATTACTATCCTAAAGTTAACAGAGTTGTGGTCACTATTTGCCACATGTTCCCCTACCGAAACTTTGACGACCTGACCGGGCTCATTTCCCAGAACTAGGTCCAGTATAGCCCCCTCTCTAGTCGGGCTATCTACATACTGTTCCAAAGAACCTTCCAGTACACATTTTACAAATTCCTCCCCGTCCGGTCCCCCAGCTCTAAGCACTTTCCAGTCTGTGCCAGGGAAATTAAAGTCCCCCACTACAACAACCCTATTTTTTCTGCACCTATCCAGAATCTCCTGACATATCCTTTCCTCCACTTCCCGTGGGCTGTTGGGTGGTCTGTCGTACACCCCCAGCATAGTGACTGCACCCTTCCTGTTTCTGAGTTCCACCCACAGCGACTCAGTACATGACCCCTCTAAGTTGTCTACCCTCTGCACCGCGGTAATATGCTCCTTAACTAATAACGCTACTCCCCCACCTTTTTTAGCCCCTCCTCTGTCTCGCCTAAAACACTGATACCCCGGAATATTCAGCTGCCAGTCCTGTCCTTCTTTTAACCAAGTTTCCGTCACCGCAACCACATCCAAATTCCGCACAAGCATTAAGGCCCTAAGTTCGTCTGTTTTACCCGTTACACTCCTTGCATTGAAGCAGATGCACTCCAGACCTCCAGGCCCAGTCAGGTCCTCCTCCTCCAGAGTGCTCCTCTTCTTAGCTAGCCTTGCCCTGGCCCCCAGCTCGACCCCAGCCTCAGTATTTACTGACCTCCTGTTTTGTTCCCCACCCCCCTGCCACACTAGTTTAAATCCTGCCGAAACACTCGAGCAAAACTCCCAGCCAGGATATTTGCTCCCTTCCAGTTAAGGTGTAACCCATCCTTTCTGTACAGTTGCCATCCTGACTTGAAGATTTCCCAGTTATCTATGAATTTAAAACCCTCCCTCTTGCACCAGTCCTTTAGCCACGCGTTCAACTGTAGAATCTCCCTGTTCCGAGCCTCACTTGCACTAGGCACCGGGAGCAGTCCAGAGATTGCTACACTGGAGGTCTTACTTTTTAGCCTAGCACCCAACTCCCTGAATTTCTCTCGTATGACCCCCCTGCTCTTCCTACCTACATCATTTCCCCCAATGTGTACAATCACATCCGTTTGACTACCTTCCTTTTTAAATATGCTTCCTACCCTCTCGGAGACATCCAGTACCCCGGCACCAGGGAAGCAGACTACCATCCTGGATTCTCGTTCAGTCCCACAGAAGCGCCTGTCCGTGCCTCTAACTATTGCGTCCCCCACAACTATCGCTCTCCTAAACCCCTTCTTTCCCTTCCGGACCCCTGAGCCTGTCTCCGTGGAGGCGATCTGGTCCTCGTGGCTTACCCCTGGAGGGTCATCCCCCTCCACAGAATCCAAAACAATATACCTATTGTGGAGGGGGACAACCACAGGGGATCCCTCCACAGACTGCTCACTCCCTTCCCTTCTCCCATCTGTTGCCCATCCCTTTCTCTTATGGGAGACTGCCACTGGGGTGCTTTCTGGCACATCACCCTTCTGACTATTACCCCTCCTAACCGTGACCCACGTGTCTTCCTTCCGAGACCCTGGTGTCACTACCTGACTATAACTTTTATCTATTACTCTCTCATTTTCCCTAACTAAACTGAGTTCATCGAGCCTCAGCTCCAGCTCCCTTACACGATCCTTCAGGAGATGCAGTTCCACACATCTGGCACAGATATGGACTTCCGGGAGGCAAGTTGTCTCCAGGAACTCCCACATCCCACACCGAATGCAGTATACTGGCCTCCCACTCATACCAGCCATGTCCTTTTTAGTTTTGGGGATAAAACAAAAAGGGGGTGTAACCAAAGAAAAACAAAAACAACCTTCCTCGCCGAAGCCCTGTGAGCCAAAGCCCTTTTAGCTCTCACTCTGTCCCCTGCTCACTCCACTGCCCGCTAACGACGCTGCCCGCTCAAAGGTGCGGCCTACTTTTAAACCCTCCAAAATCTGCTGCCGAGCCACTCTTGGTGGTGGACATTGAAATTCCCTATCCAGAGTACATTTTGTGCCCTTGCCATCCTTAGTGCTTCCTCTAAGTATTGCTCAACATGGAGGAGCACTGATTCATCAGCCGAAGGAGGACGGTACGTGGTAACCAGTAAGAAGTTTCCTTGCCCATGTTTAACCCCTGAAGCCATGAGACTTCATGGGGTCCGGAGCCAATGTTAAGGACTCCCAGGGAAACTCCCTCCCGACTGTATACCACTGTGCTGCCACCTCCTGCTGGGTCTGTCCTGCCGGTGGGACAGGACATGTCCAGGGATGGTCATGGTGGTGTCTGGGGTGTTATCTGTAAGGTATGATTCCGTGAGAATGACTATGTCAGGCTGTTGCTTCACTAGTCTGTGAGACAGCTCTCCCAATTTTGGCACTAGCCCCAGATGTTAGTAAGGGGGACTTTGCAGGGTGGACAGGGCTGTTTGTTTTGCCGTTGTCTTTTCCGGTGTCCTGGTCAATGCCAGGTGGTCTGTCCGGTTTCATTTCTTTGTTGAGACTTTGTAGCGATTGTTACAACTGAGTAGCTTGCTCGGCCATTTCAGAGGGCAGCTAAGAGTCAACCACATTGCTGTGACTCTGGAGTCACATGGAGGCCAGACCGGGTAAGGACGGCAGATTTCCTTCCCTAAAGAACATTAGTGAACCAGATGGGTTTTTCCGACAATCGACAATGGTTTCACGGTCATCAGTAGATTCTTAATTCCAGATATTTTTTATTGAATTCAAATTCCAACAGCTGCCATGGCGGGATTCGAACCCAGAACTTTATCTGGCTTTCTGGATTAATAGTAGAGCGATAATACCACTAGGCATCGGCTCCCTGAGGATGTAATGTGATGACCAGAACTGCACACAATATTCCAGTTGTGGCCTCACCACTGTTTTATATAATTTCAACATTATATCCTTACCTTTATATTCTATTCCTCTGCCAATGAAGGCGGGCTTTCCATATGCCTCCGCTACAACTCAGTAAAAGTGGCAGAACAGGTTAATAAATGGTTAATAAAGCATTCAGCATCCTGGGCTTCATAATGACGATGCAGCGTACAAGAGCAAGGAAGTTATGTTTCATTTCTAAAGACACTAGTTCAGGCTCAACTGGAGCATTGTGTCCAATTGAGTGGACACCAGATTTTAGGGAGGATGTGGAGGCAATATTGAGGGCGCGGCACAGATTGAGGAGAATAGTTCCGGGATTGAGGGAGTTCAGAGGATGAATTGGAGAAGCTGGGATTGTTCTCCTTAGATTCGATTTGATTTATTATTGTCACATGTATTAACATACAATAAAAAGTATTGTTTCTTGCGCACTATACAGACAAAGCATACCGTTCATAGAGAAGGAAATGAGAGATTGCAGAATGTAGTGTTACAGTCATAGCTAGGGTGTAGAGAAAGATCAACTTAATGCGAGGTAGGTCCATTCAAAAGCCTGATGGCAGCAGGGAAGAAGCTGTTCTTGAGCCGGTTGGTCCGTGACCTCAAACCTTTGTATCTTTTCCCGACGGGAAGAAGGTAGAAGAGGGAATGTCCGGGGTGTGTGGGGTCCTTCATTATGCTGGCTACTTTTCCAAGGTAGCGGGAAGTGTAGATAGAGTCAGTGGATGGGAGGCCGGTTTGAGTGATGGACTGGGCTTCGTTCATGACACTTGGTAGCTCCTTGTGGTCTTGGGCAGAGCAGGAGCCAGACCAAGCTGTGATACACCCAGAAAGAATGCTTTCTATGGTGCATCTGGAGAAGTTGGTGAGAGTCGTAGCTGACAAGCCAAATTTCCTTAGTCTTCTGAGAAAGTAGAGGCATTGGTGGGCTTTTTCTTAACGATAGTGTCGGCATGGGGGGACCAGGACAGGTTGTTGGTGATCTGGACACCTCAGAAGGGGAGATTTGATATTCACAATCATGAGGGGTCAGGACAGAGTCATTTGGGGGAAACTGTTCCTATTGGTGGAAGGATTGAGAACCAGAGAGCACAGATTTAAGGTGATTGGCAGATGAACCATAACAATAACATGAGGAGAATCTTTCTCACACAGCGAGTGGTCAGGGTCTGGAATGTGCTGCCTCAGAGTGTGGTGGAGACTGGTTCAATCGAGGCTTCCAAAAGGAAATTGGACAAACATCAAAGGGAAAAATATTTGAGGGCTTCAGGGGAAAGGGCGGCGAGTGCTCTGCACATCCCACATTATAATCTGAACTGGACTTCATTGGCTGTGAAGCATTTTGAGCAAACCTGCCAAGAATGGTGCTATATAAATGCAACTGCTTTCTTTCAATGTTATTAAAGAAAAAGAAAAATTCTCTGTTCTTTCTCGAACCAGGTAAAATATTCAAAGCTGATACACACCTCTGTTTAGCCAGCACCAATACAATGACCTAAATGGCCTCCTTACTTAGAAACTAGAAGCAGGAGTAGGCCATTCGGCTCTTCGAGCCTGTTCCACCATACATTATGATCATGGCTGGTCATCAAATTCAATATCCTGATTCCCCTCTTTCCCCCATGTCCCTTGATCCCTTTAGCCCCAAGAGCGATATCTAATTTCTTCTTGAAATCACACGTTTTGACCTCAGCTACTTTCTGTGGTCGTGAATTCCACACATTCACCACCCTCTGGGTGAAGAAATTTCTCCTCACCTCAGTTCTAAAAGGTTTACCCCTTATCCTCAAACTATGACCTCTAGTTCTGGACTCCCCCACCATCGGGAACATTCTTTCCGAATCTACCCTGTCGAATCCTGTTGGAATTTTATAAGTTTCTATGAGATCCCCTCTCACTCTTCTGAACTCCAGTGAATATAATCCTAACCATCTTAGTCTCTCCGCATATGACAGACCTGCCATCCCAGGAATCAGCCTGGTAAACCTTCCCTGTACTCCCTCTATAGCAAGGACATCCTTCCTCAGATAAGGACACCAAAACTACACACAATACTCCAGGTGTGGCCTCACCAACGCCCTGTACAATTGCAGCAAAACGTCCCTCTCCCTATACTCAAACCCTCTCACTATGAAGGCCAACATACCATTTGCCTCCTTTACAGCCTGCTGTGCCTGCGTGCTTACTCTCAGTGACCGATGCTGGATGATGCAGTCCTTCTGTACTGCCAATCTCCGCTGTTGCTATGTATGTTATTACCGACTAATGTGAATAGAACAAACAAATTGGCCCTTAGTTCTACCAGCTGTTCGGTAGTGGATGAGTCTGGTTTCCATCCACAGTTCATTGGTTTTGATAGATAGATGTTCCCGCAAGGAGGAGGCTCACAAACACAATGACAGAGATTAAAGGTGATTTACAAAATAACCAGAGGTGACACGGGAGAGAAGAAATTACAGTGAGTTCCTGTGATCTGGAATGTGCTGCCTGAAAGGGCGGTGGAAGCAGATTCAATAATCACTTTTATTGTTTTTAATTTCCCAAATATCGATTGGAATATCCCTAGGGTAAGGGGTTTAGATGGGGAGGAGTTTGTTAGGTGTGTTCAGGAGGGCTACCTGACACAGTTTGTGGATAAGCCTACAAGAGGAGAGGCTGTGCTTGATTTGGTATGAGGGAATGATCCTGGGCAGGTGAGAGATCTCTCAGTGGGAGAGCATTTTGGGGATAGTGATCATAACTCTATCTCCTTTTCATTAGCATTGGAGAGAGATAGGATCAGTCAAGCTAGGAAAGTGTTTATTTGGAGTAAGGGCAATTATGAGGCTATTAGGCAGGAAATTAGAGGCATAAATTGGAAGGAGGTTTTCTCAGGGAAATGTACAGAAGAAATGTGGCAAATTTTCAAGGAAAATTTGTCTGGACCTCTACACAGCAACGTTCCAATGAGACAGGGGAGTTATGGTAGGTCACAGGAACCATGGTGCACAAAAGCTGTAACGAATTTAGTCAAGAAGAAAAGAAAAGCCTACAAAAGGTTCAGGGAGCGAGGTAATGTTAGAAATCTAGTAGAGTATACGACTAGTAAGAAGGAACTTAAGAGGGAAATTAGAAGAGCAAGAAGGGGTCATGAGAAGGCCTTGGCAGACAGGATAAAGGAAAACCCAAGGCATTCTACAAGTATGTTAAAAGCAAGAAGATAAGATGTGAACGAGTAGGACCTATCAAATGTGACGGTGGGAAAGTCTGTATAGAACCGGTAGAAATAGCAGAGGTACTCAATGAATACTTTACTTCAGTATTCACAGTGGAAAAGGATCTTGGTAGTTGCAATGCAGACATGCAGTGGACTGAGAAGATTGAGCATGTGGACATTAGGAAAGAGGATGTGTTGGAGCTTTTGAAAAGCATCAAGTTAGATAAATCGCTGGGATCAGATGGGATGTACCCCAGGTTACTGTGGGAGGCGAGGGAAGAGATTGCTGGGCCTCTGGCGATGATCTTTGCGTCATCAATGGAGACGGGAGAGGTTCCGGAGGATTGGAGGATTGTGGATGTAGTTCTGTTATTCAAGAAAGGGAGAAGAGATAGCCCAGGAAATTATAGACCAGTGAGTCTAACCTTAGTGGTTGGTAAGTTGATGGAGAAGATCCTGAGAGGCAGGATTTATGAACATCTGGAGAGGAATAGTATGATCAGAAATAGCCAGCACGGCTTTGTCCAAGGCAGATCATGCCTTACGAGCCTAATTGAATTTTTTGAAGATGTAACTAGACACATAGACGAGGGAAGAGCGGTAGATGGAGTTTATATGGATTTTAGCAAGGCGTTTGATAAGGTGCCCCATGCAAGGCTTATTGAGAAAGTGAAGTGGCATGGGATACAAGGGGGCATTGCTTTGTGGATTCAGAACTGGCTTGCCCACAGAAGGCAAAGAGTGGTTGTAGATGGGTCTTTTTCAGCATGGAGGTCGGTCACCAGTGGAATGCCCCAGGGATCTGTTCTAGGACCCTTATTCTTTGTGATTTTTATAAATGACCTGGATGAGGAAGTGGAAGGATGGGTTGGCAAGTTTGCTGATGACACAAAGATTGGTGGTGTTGTGGATAGTGTAGAGGGATGTCAGCAGTTGCAACGAGACATAGATGAGATGCAAGACTGGGCGGAAAAGTGGCAGATGGACTTCAACCCAGATAAGTGTGTGGTGGTTCATTTTGGCAGGTCGAACAGGATGAAAGAATATAATATTAAGGGTAAGACGCTTGGCAGTGTGGAAGATCAGAAGGATCTTGGGGTCCGGGTTCATAGGACGCTCAAAGCAGCGTCGCAGGTAGAGGCTGTGGTTAAGAAGGCGTATGGAATACTGGCCTTCATCAGTAGAGGAATTGAGTTTCGAAATTGGGAGATAATGCTGCAACTGTATAGGTCCCTGGTCAGACCCAACCTGGAGTACTGTGCCCAGTTCTGGTTGCCTCATTACAGAAAGGATGCAGAGGAGATTTACAAGGATGTTGTCTGGATTAGGTGGCATGCCTTATGAGGATAGGTTGAGAGAGCTAGGTCTTTTCTCCTTGGAGAGGCGAAAGATGAGGGGTGATCTGATAGAGGTGTATAAGATGTTGAGGGGTATTGATAGAATGGATTCGCAGAGGCTTTTACCAAGGGCTGTAATGGTTGCCACAAGAGGTCACAGGTTTAGGGTGCTGGGGTGTAGGTACAGAGGAGATATTAGGGGTAAGGTTTTCACTCAGAGGGTGGTGGGTGCGTGGAATCAGCTGCCGGTAGTGGTGGTGGAGGCGGATTCGATAGGGTCTTTTAAGAGACTTTTGGATAAGTTCATGGAAGTTAGTAAGATAGAGGGTTATAGGTAAGCCTAGTGGGTAGGGACATGTTCGGCGCAACTTGTGGGCCGAAGGGCCTGTTTGTGCTGTGGTCTTTCTACATTCTATGTTCTATAACTTTCAAAAGGGAATTGGGGAGAGAGTTGAAGGGCAAAAATTTGGTTGGCTCCTGGGAAAAGATATTGGACCTAATTGGATAATCCTTTCAAAGAGCCCGAAGTGACACGGAGGGGCTGAATGGTCTAAAGTTTAACTTTATTTATTAGTCACAAGTCGGCTTACATTAACACTGCAATGAAGTTACTGTGAAAATCCCCTAGCCGCCACACTCCGGCCCCTGTTCGGGTACATGGAGGGAGAATTTAGCATGGCCAATGCACCCTAAGCAGCACGTCTTTCAGACTGTGGAGGAAACCTGAGCACCCGGAGGAAACCCACGCAGACACGGGGAGAACGTGCAGACTCCGCACAGACAGTGACCCAAGCCGGGAATCGAACCCTGGTCCCTGGAGCTGTGAAGCAGCAGTGCTTTTTTTAAAGTTTATTTATTAGTGTCACAAGTAGGCTTACATTAACACTGCAATGAAATTACTGTGAAAATCCCCTAGCCGCCACACCCCGGCGCCTGTTCGGTATACTGAGGGAGAATCTAGCATGACCAATGCACGTCTTTGGACTGTGGGAGGAAACCGGAGCACCTGGAGGAAACCCATGCAGACACGGGGAGAACGTGCAGACTCCGCCCAGACAGTGACCCAAGCCAGGAATTCGAACCTAGGTCCCTGATGCTGTGAGGCAGCAGTGCGAACCACTTTACCACCGTCTCTGTGTCCTATCATTTTATGATTCACCTGGGCATGACAGGTATCAAAGAGCAGAAGCAGGTGACATGAAGAAGATCAAAAACTAGGTTAGGAGGAAGCGCAATGGGTGAAATAACCACTTTTATGTAACGTATGATTTGGAGAGGCAAGAACATGGCCAGCTGAAAACTCCAGAATGTCAGGAATGCCAAGAGGAAAAACAGAATACAAAATATCACCTTTACCATATCCAATACCGTGAGTCTATCCAATCTATATCATATATATAGAATATCTGTTTATGAAATCATTCCTCTCACGCCGAGTTGGACATGAGGCAGACGGGGCAGACGGTTCTGTCTGCTTCCATGGTTAGCTTTTCCTGGGCCCAATCACTAACCTGTAGCTATAGTTTGAGGGACACCACTCCACAGGAAGGAGTCTCCCCCACTCTCATCACCGGCCGCGGGCGTTTTGTATTTTGCAGCTCAATAATCAGCCAGTTTGGCTGGGTTATAAACACGTCTTCCATAGCCTCAGTTATTTCTCGAAATTAAATAGAATAACATTGAGTTTATAGCATACAAACAGGCCATTCAGCCAGACTAGTCAGTGCTGGTGTTTCTCTCCTCCAGAGAGCAGTGGAGTCTGGATCATTGTATATATCCTTAATGACTATCAGCCGGTGGCTCTGACATCCATCATTATGAAGTGCTTCGAAAGGCTAGCCATGACACAAATCAATTCCAGCCTCCCAGACTGCCTGGATTCACTACAGTTTGCCTACCGCTGCCACAGGTCCACAGCAGAAGCCATCTCCCTGGCCCTGCACTCAACCCTTAAACACCTAGATAGCAAGGGCACCTATGTCAGACTCCTTTTTATTGACTACAGCTCAGCCTTCCCACGAACCTCATCTCCAAACTCCGTGGCCTGGGCCTCGGCACCTCCCTCTGCAACTGGAACTTAGACTTCCTAACTCACAGACCACAATCAGTAAGGATAGGCAACAACACCTCCTCCATGATCATCCTCAACACTGGTGCCCCACAAGGCTGTGTTCTCAGCCCCCGACTATACTCCTTATACACCTATTACTGTGCGGCCAAATTCCCCTCCAACTCGATTTTCAAGTTTGCTGATGACATCACCGTAGTGGGTCGGATCTCAAACAATGATGAGGCAGAGTACAGGAATGAGATAGAGAATCTGGTGAACTGGTGCGGCGACAATAATCTCTCCCTCAATGTCAACAAAACGAAGGAGATTGTCATTGACTTCAGGAAGTGTAGTGGAGGGTATGTCCCTGTCTACATCAATGAGGACAAAGTAGAAGTGGTTGAGAGTGTCAGGCTTTTAGGTGTCCAGATCACCAACAACCTGTCCTGGTCCCCCCATGCAGACACTATAGTTATGAAAGCCCATCAATGCCTCTAATTTCTCAGGAGACTAACAAAATTTGGAATGTCAGCTACGACTCTCACCAATGTTTACAGATGCACCATAGAAAGCATTCTTTCTGGTTGTATCGCAGCTTGGTATGGCTCCTGCTCTGCCCAAGACCACAAAAAACTACAAAGGGTCGTGAATGTAGCCCAATCCATCACGCAAACCAGCCTCCCATCCATTGACTCTGTCTACACTTCCCGCTGCCTCGGAAAAGCAGCCAGCATAATCAAGGACCACACACACCCTGGACATTCTCTCTTACACCTTCTTCCATCAGGAAAAAGATACAAAAGTCTGAGAACACGTACTAACTAACTCAAGAGCAGCTTCTTTCCTGCTGCTGTCAGACTTTTGAATGAACCTATCTTGCATTCAGTTGATATTTCTCTACAACCTAGCTATGACTGTAACACTACATTCTGCACTCTCTCGTTTCCTTCTCTATGAACGGTATGTTTTGTCTGTATAGTGTGCAAGAAACAATACTTTTCACTGTATACTAATACATGTGACAATAATAAATCAAATCAAATAAAATTGAATATATTTAAGTCTGATTCAGACAAATACTTGATCTACAGGGAGTCAAGAGTTTATGGGGTCAAGCAGGTAAGTGAAGCCAAGGCCACAGCCATGATCTTTTATCAAATGGTCGAGCATGCTTGATGGGCTGAGTGGCTTCCTCCTGCTTTTTCTTACAGTGTCCTCCACGAGTCCTCTCTTGTTCCATGTTCCTCAGTCTTTCAGATTATCTTTCTGTTCCCTTTTCTCTCCTGTTCTCATCAGGTTTCCTTTAGAAAGCATCCATGCTGCTTACCCCAACCACCTCCTGTGGTTGTGAGTTCCACTTTCTAATAACTCTTGAGTAAAGAAATCTCCCGGTTGGATTAATCAGTAACGATCTTGTATTTATGACCCTGAGATATTCAGGAATTGATTAAGCACGTGATAACTGTTACTGACAATCATTAAACTTACATTTAACTGCAGCACCTTTGAGTTCTGAACCCAGAGAATTCACACATTAAGTGAAATGGTTGATTAATCGAACTCTGAACTCTCTCTTCCCGGGATGGCCGTTTTCTTATTGGATTTTCCAAACTATTGTTCATGACTCTGTCAATGACTTACACATCCTGATTAATTCGTCAATCGCATCCCTTGGTTGAAGTCAATAACTGAATCATCATAGACCATCTTATACTCCTGTGCAAGTATTACTCTCCCCACACACTAGGAGACATTTCATTTGACAGATGTTGCCCGCCTGGAATTTGCACATATCTGTTTACTTATCTGTATCAACCACAGCGTTACAGACATCCAACCACCATGAAGTTGGTACATCTCTCTTTGTCCCTGTAAGGTATTCCATCGACATAGTTACAGGCAGTGAGAGCCACTCACCTGACTGTTACACAGACTGTCCAAATCTAACTAGTAATGAGATCAGTCCAAACTGAAAGGACACAGTTCACTTGATATAAAGGAGAAATTGATGATAGTCCCACTCAGCTAAACCTCAGCTATACATGTGGAATGACTTGTTGAATTCGGAAGATTAGGTAAGACCTGAGGTTGAGTTTGTTGCAACGTTTTCTCAAAATCAGAAGCTCACGTTCCACTCAAGCGCTTGGGGAGGACAATCATAAGGCCATAAGACATAGGAGCAGAATTAGGCCACTCGGCCCATCAGGTCTGCTCCGCCATTCAATCATGGCTGATATTTTTCTCATCCCCATTCTCCTGCCTTTTCCCCATAACCCCTGATCCCCTTATTAATCAAGAACCTATCTATCTCTGTCTTAAAGACACTCAATGATAAGTCAAGGCCACTACTGGCATAATCGGTGAGGCTGTCTTTCAGATGAGACTCTAAACCTGTCTGCATTCCTGATTGGATTTGATTTGATTTATCATTGCCACATGTATTAGTATACAGTGAAAAGTATTGTTCCTTGCGCGCTATACAAAGCATACAGGTCATAGAGAAGGAAAGGAGAAAGTGGCGAATGTAGTTTTACAGTCATAGCTAAGGTGTAGAGAAAGATCAACTTAAGGTGAGGTAGGTCCATTCAAAACCTTAGAACCTTAGTTAGGCCGCACTTGGAATATAGTGTTCAATTCTGGTCGCCTCACTACCAGAAGGATGATGTGGAGATGCCGGCATTGGACTGGGGTGGGCACAGTAAGTAGTCTCACAACACCAGGTTAAAGTCCAACCAAATAAACCTGTTGGATTTTAACTTGGTGTTGTGAGACTACTTACTGTGCTTACCAGAAGGATGTGGAGGCTTTGGAGAGGGTACAGAAAAGATTGACCAGGATGTTGCCTGGTGTGGAGGGCATTAGCTATGAGGAGAGGTTGGAGAAACTTGGTTTGTTCTCACTGGAACGACGGAGGTTGAGGGGAGACCTGATAGAAGTCTACAAGATTATGAGGGGAATGGACAGAGTGGATAGTCAGAAGCTTTTTCCCAGGGTGGAAGAGTCAATTACTAGGGCGCACAGGTTTAAGGTGTGAGGGGCAAGGTTTAAAGGAGATGTACGAGGCAAGTGTTTTACACAGAGGGTGGTGGGTGCCTGGAACTCGCTGCCGGGGGAGGTAGTGGAAGCGGATACAATAGTGACTTTTAAGGGGCATCTTGACAAATAAATGAATAGGATGGGAATAGAGGGATACGGTCCCTGGAAGGGTAGGGGGTTTCAGTTCAGACGGGCAGCATGGTCGGTGCAGGCTTTGCGGGCCGAAGGGCCTGTTCCTGTGCTGTAATTTTCTTCGTTCTTTGTTCTTAAAAGTCTGATGGCAGCAGGGAAGAAGCTGTTCTTGAGTCGGTTGGTACATGATTGGGGCGGCACGGTAGCACAGTGGTTAGCACTGCTGCTTCACAGCTCCAGGGACCTGGGTTCGATTCCCGGCTCGGGTCACTGTCTGTGTGGAGTTTGCACATTCTCCCCGTGTCTGCGTGGGTTTCCTCCGGGTGCTCCGGTTTCCTCCCACAGTCCAAAGATGTGCGGGCTAGGTTGATTGGCCATTCTAAATTGCCCCTTAGTGTCCCGGGATGCGTAGGTTAGAGGGATTAGCGGATAAATATGTAGGGATATGGGGGTAGGGCCTTGGTGGGATTGTGGTTGGTGCAGACTCGATGGGCCGAATGGCCTCTTTCTGCACTGTAGGATTCGATGATGAATCTCAGATGCATGTAAAGGATCACCAGCCACTATCTGGGATTAGACGGGAAATCTGCTTTTTAACCAATACTGAAATGCTGTAATTTGCACTCATTCTGTGATTGTATTAAACACCAAGCCTTGGCTGCCGTTCACTGAGTTAAACATATTTAATTGTTAAACTTGCTTTCTCGGTTATATCACACAGAACACGTTCTATCAATTATACAACTTGTGCAGAAGTGTCAGCGAGATGGCTGCATTATTGTAATTGAAAGCACAAGGAGGGAAGACAGTTGTCTGGAAAGGAATCTTTCACTCGGTGCCAAAAGCAGATTTGCACCACTAACACCTGCACTTCTGGCAAACTTGTGGAAACAACTGGAGGCCAGAAATGAAATCTCATTGTGTCATCAACAGATTGGCTTCACTGTGGGAATAGGAAACAGCAAAGCCTCCAGGATTCATTCAGAATCTGTACCTCTCCATCCTTCATAGATGGATGACAGGAAACGGTGTTCGATCCTTTCAAAGACTTTCCAACTTCCTTGTGACAAAATCCATTTAGGGAATATCCAACAGCCCAGAATGTGTCGGAACTTCAATGGCGCTGAGAGTTATTAATGGTTATATAAACAGGAAGGGATGCTCCATCAGTTGTTACTCCTCAAAGCTCAACTTCAACCTCCCTGTTGGAGGAGGCTACTCAACCCATCCAATCAGTACCGGCTGAAAAAAACCCAGCCTTCCAGTCTAAACTGGATGGCCGGCCCGATGGCACAGTGGTTGGCACTGCTGCCTCACAGCGCCAGGGACTCGGGTTCGATTCCCAGCTTGGGTCACTGTCTGTGTGGAGTTTGCACGTTCTCCTCGTGTCTGCGTGGGTTTCCTCCGGGTGCTCTGGTTTCTTCCCACAGTCCGAAGATGTTTATGTTAGGTGTATTGTTCAAGGTAAATGCGTGGGGCTATGAGGATAGGGCGAGGGGGCGGGCCTGCGTAAGATGCTCTGTTGGACAGTTGGACAGACTCAATGGGCCAAATGGCCTCCTTCTGCGCTGTCGGGATTCAATGGTTCTAAACCCACTCTCGTCGTGCTCTGGGTCCTATTGGCTACAATATTTCTAATGTATATTCAAATATTTTTCTTTCATGAGATGGGTGTTGTTCCCTCTACCATTCTCTCAGGCTGTGACTTCCCAATCCTCCACCACTGTCTGGGTGGAAATAATCCCCCTTTACTCTCCCCTAAACTATCTGCATTAAATCCAGGTTATTCTCCTGTCTGCTGAAGGAAACCGCTCTCCCTATCTACCCTATCCGGGTTCCCTATAGCTTTATAAACCTCAATTAAATCTTCCTGCAACTTCCCTTGCTCCAGAGGAAACAAACTTAGTCCGCCTCATCTAAAAACAGAACATGCTGGAAATCCCCACTCTCTCTGGGGTGAGACAGAGAAGGGGTGGAATCTTGTGGAGGCACCAGGTCTTGCTGCTGATGGCTGGTGAGAAACAAGCGTCACATCTTGTTGGCGATCCCTGTGGCATCTTGTTCCATTCAGGCATTTACAGGCCAGCGGTGGGCATTCCCCGGATCGAGGACCCCAGGGGTCTAAGTCCCTCCCCGCTGAGAGCTACTGGGCCAATCAGAGGCCAACAGCTCTGTTGAACAGCTGTGCTGTGGAAATGGCGTTGGACTGGGGTGAACACAGCAAGGAGTCTAACAACACCAGGTTAAAGTCCAACAGGTTTATTTGGTAGCAAACGCCACTAGCTTTCGGAGCGCTGCTCCTTCGTCAGCTGTGCCACAGGGTAGGCCGTGTTTCTGCCAGTGCAACATCTGCCCGAGGTCAAGGCTTGACACTGGAACATAGGCCAGGTGCTTATAGGGTGGGAGAAGGCAAATGGGATGTTGGCCTATATCGCAAGGGGGATAGAATATAAAAGCAGAGATGTCTTGCTGCATCTGTACAGGGCATTGGTGAGGCCGCAGCTGGAATACTGTGTGCAGTATTGGTCCCCTTATTTGCGGAAGGATATATTGGTCTTGGAGGGAGTGCAGAGAAGGTTCACCAGGTTGGTACCAGAGATGAGGGGTGTTGATTATGAGGAGAGACTGAGCAGATTGGG
Organism: Mustelus asterias; assembly: GCF_964213995.1. Taxonomy (NCBI): domain Eukaryota; kingdom Metazoa; phylum Chordata; class Chondrichthyes; order Carcharhiniformes; family Triakidae; genus Mustelus; species Mustelus asterias. The sequence continues at coordinate 135,488,836 of NC_135808.1, forward strand.
TTTGTACTCGTTGGAATTTAGAAGGCTGAGGGGGGATCTTATAGAGACCTATAAGATAATGAAGGGGCTGGATAGGGTAGAGATGGAGAGATTCTTTCCACTTAGAAAGGAAGCTAGAACTAGAGGGCATAGCCTCAAAATAAAGGGGGGGTCAATTTAGGACAGAGTTGAGGAGGAACTTCTTCTCTCAGAGGGTGGTGAATCTCTGGAATTCTCTGCCCACTGAAGTGGTGGAGGCTACCTCGTTGAATATGGTTAAATCACGGATAGATGGATTCCTGATCGGTAAGGGAATTAGGGGTTATGGGGATCAGGCGGGTAAGTGGAACTGATCCACTTCAGATCAGCCATGATCTTATTGAATGGCGGGGCAGGCTCGAGGGGCTAGATGGCCTACTCCTGCTCCTATTTCTTATGTTCTTATGTTCTTAGTTGTGGGGAGGGGGTTAGCAGCAAGCAGCTCAAGGAATGCAGTTGCTTCTGGTGAACAAAACATGAAGGAAGTTCCAAGTTGTCCTGCCCAATAAAGTCCTTTCAAAAAAGTTACCTTTGTCTCCGAAAGACTGAATGTCATTGAGGATGTAGCAAATAACGAAGAAAAGAGGGGTGATGATGAAAGAAGTCAGCAGGGTGGCTCTGAGTCCCCACCATCCCTCCCCTCCCCCCATCGGCATGGTTCAAAGGCCAAAGTCCAGACATGATGTTGCAGATGTATAGAACGTTGGTTCGGCCGCATTTGGAATACTGCGTCCAGTTCTGGTCGCCACACTACCAGAAGGACGTGGAGGCTTTGGAGAGAGTACAGAGGAGGTTTACCAGGATGTTGCCTGGTATGGAGGGGCTTGGTTAGGAGGAGAGATTGGGGAAACTGGGGTTGTTCTCCTTGGAAAGACGGAGGATGAGGGGAGACTTAATAGAGGTGTATAAAATTATGAAAGGCATAGATAGGGTGAACGGTGGGAAGCTTTTCCCCGGGTCGGTGGTGACGTTCACGAGGGGTCATAGGTTCAAGGTGAAGGGGGGGAGGTTTAACACAGATATCAGAAGGACATATTTCACACAGAGGGTCGTGGGGGCCTGGAATGTGTTGCCGGGCAAGGTGGTGGAGGCGGACACACTGGGAACGTTTAAGACTTATCTAGACAGCTATATGAACGGAGTGGGAATGGAGGGATACAAGAGAGTGGTCTAGTTTGGACCAGGGAGCGGCGCGGGCTAATTGTTCCTTGTTTCTCGTGGAAGTGGAAATGACTAGGGTTGGGAAGCATTTTCCGATCAGGGCCATTATGATCTCCTGGACTCGTTTCGATCGCCTCAGGGGGTCGGAGAGGAATTTCCCAGATTTTTTTTTCCCCATATTGGCCCTGGGGTTTTTCACTCTGGGTTTTCGCCTCTCCCTGGAGATCACATGGTCTGGAATGGGGGGGTGGGGGTGAGTTAATAGGTTGTAATGAACAAAGCATCGTAGCTGTGGGGGACAGCTCGGTGGATAGGATATTGGTATGTAGATAGGCTGGAAAATTGGGCGGGGATCCTGGATTCAGGATTCAATCCTGGACCGGGGAGCGGCGCGGGCTTGGAGGGCCGAAGGGCCTGTTCCTGTGCTGTATTGTTCTTTGTTCTTTGTTCTATGAGAATGTATCTCAATGAGGGGTGAGTGGCGGGAGGGCAGGCTATCGCCATTTAAAGGAAAGGGATTGAGGAAAAAAAGATAAAACCCAGCTGGCTGAAAATACACATAAATAAAATGGAGAGCAAGGTTATGATCTATAATTATTCAATGTTGAAGCCAGAAGGCTATTCAATGCCAGGCTGAAGGATGTGATTGACTTCCTCGAGACTGCGTTGAGCTTCACTGGAACTTTCGAAAGCAGACCGAGGACAGAGTGAGAATCATGAAAACCTCTCTCCTGCCTCCCAGCCTATCACCGTGCTCCTGTTCTTCTCCCTTCACCACTTTCACTTGCTCAAAACATTGCGAACTCTGCTCGCTTCAAATGAACGGTCACGCTCTGAGACATTCTGTTTCTCTCTCCACAGGTGCTGCCTCACTTGCTGGGTATTCCCAGCATTTCCTGTTTTTATTGCGGATTTGCAGTGTCCACGGTATTTTGCTTTAACGTCTCCAATCTCTCTTCTGCTCGCAGTACCTTTGTAAATCTGCTCTGTACCGTCCCCAGTGTAATCACATCCTTCCTGTAACGCAGGAACCAGAACTGTGCTCAGTATTCGAGCTGTGCTCAAACTAGTATCCAATCCCAGCAGAATCTCACTGCTCTTATAACCTATGACCAGAACTTAATGTTCAACAAACGGGCATATTATGTGAAATGTCCCGATATCTTCATGCTTGTGCACCAACACTCCAGCCAGCGAGCGTGCGCGGGGGTCAGGAGCGCACTCGCGGTGATGAAGCGGAGGTTGATCCCCACCTTGAGAGCTGACGCCTAACACAGAGTACCTCACATCATAACCTGTAAAAGTGGCACCATCGGCTCTTCAGCAACTTTTTGTGGTTAAATCAAAATAACCCCGACACTAAAAACAATCAACAAGTAACACTTTATTTATCTCACTAGCAGTGAACAGGTTAACTAAACTATTAACAAACCCAATAAAACACTATTCTAATGGAATGCTGTTTGGATAAATCCAACTCCCACTCATTAACAAGAAAATAGAACTTTTAGTCACTCTTTAAATTACAACCAGGTTTGTCATCTCCTGGAATATTCTGTCTTCTTTGCTATGGAGATGAGACTTTGAGCTGAAAGCTATGAGCTGTGGCAGAGGCAGCAGCTGTCTCTGAGCTGTGCAGAGGGCAGGAGCTGTCTCTGAGCTGTGGCAGAGGGCAGTAGCTGTCTCTGAGCTGTGGCAGAGGGCAGGAGCTGTCTCTGAGCTGTGCAGAGGGCAGGAGCTGTCTCTGAGCTGTGCAGGGGCAGGAGCTGCCCCTGAGCTGTGCAGAGGGCAGGAGCTGCCTCTGAGCTGTGCAGAGGGCAGGAGCTGTCTCTGAGTTGTGGCAGAGGGCAGGAGCTGCCTCTGAGCTGTGCAGAGGGCAGGAGCTGTCTCTGAGCTGTGCAGAGGGCAGTAGCTGTCTCTGAGCTGTGTAGAGGGCAGGAACTGTCTCTGAGCTGTGGCAGAGGCAGGAGCTGCCTCTGAGCTGTGCAGAGGGCAGGAGCTGTCTCTGACCTTTGGCAGAGGGCAGTAGCTGTCTCTGAGCTGTGACAGAGGGCAGGAGCTGCCTCTGAGCTGTGGCAGTGGGCAGGAGCTGTTTCTGACCTTTGGCAGAGGGCAGTAGCTGTCTCTGAGCTGTGACAGAGGGCAGGAGCTGTCTCTGAGCTGTGCAGAGGGCAGGTGCTGCCTCTGAGCTGTGCAGAGGGCAGGAGCTGTCTCTGAGCTGTGCAGAGGGCAGGAGCTGTCTCTGAGCTGTGCAGAGGGCAGGTGCTGTCTCTGAGCTGTGGCAGAGGGCAGGAGCTGCCTCTGAGCTGTGCAGAGGGCAGGAGCTGTCTCTGAGCTGTGCAGAGGGCAGGAGCTGTCTCTGAGCTGTGCAGAGGGCAGGAGCTGTCTCTGAGCTGTGGCAGAGGGCACTAGCTGCCTCTGAGCTGTGGCAGAGGGCACTAGCTGCCTCTGAGCTGTGCAGAGGGCAGGAGCTGCCTCTGAGCTGAGGCAGAGGGCAGGAGCTGTCTCTGAGCTGTGGCAGAGGGCACTAGCTGCCTCTGAGCTGTGCAGAGGGCAGGAGCTGTCTCTGAGCTGTGCAGAGGGCAGGAGCTGCCCCTGAGCTGTGCAGAGGGCAGGAGCTGCCTCTGAGCTGTGCAGAGGGCAGGAGCTGTCTCTGAGCTGTGGCAGAGGGCAGGAGCTGCCCCTGAGCTGTGCAGAGGGCAGTAGCTGTCTCTGCTCATTGTCCCACTGCCTGTTCTTTCATACCTGTGATGACATATCCCATCCCCTACAATATGATTGGTTCTCAGATTACAAAAACATCAATTTCAAATTCAATAGGTTGATATCTAAGTGCCTAATTTAAACCGATTGGCTAAAATTCAAACATTGAAATGCCTGAAGCCTGTTACCAAGGCAATCCTGTTGCTTGGCCTTTTGTACGATATTTCAGTCTGTGTACTGACACCCGATGCACCGGCATTTATTTTAACTTTCTAAGCACAGAAAAAACACTGCCTTTTAAAGGTATAATGGAATGCATTTTTCCCTCGCAATTTTACAATTCTTTTAATAATTTGACAAACACCAACTTCCAACAGCTGCTGACAATTAAACTCACTCGGGAAGCAATTAGCAGAGATTCTACACGGCCCGTGCATGGTTATTGGTTGGATGATGGACCAATCGGCCAATCGGCCGTCAGGTTTTTGTTTTGTACTCGGCCCAGGACAGGATAAAATGTCTGGGATGAAATGGAATAAAGGAAGGTGTCTGAAGGTTGAGGTTATGAGTTCCAGCATCAGTTGCTGGAGTTTACATCACGTAGAGAGTTTGCGGCATTTCTTACACAAAGATCATTGGAACAACATGGCAGCTTCCTGAGGCAGCTCCACAACAGCTGTCAGCCTTCAAAGAGCCCCTTGGAAATGCTCGCCCGCACCCTCACTTCCTTCAGACTCCCCCATGCATCCCCATCCCCCCCCATCCCCGTCTCTGCCCCACCCCCGCCCCCCATCTCCAACCCCTGCCCCATCCCCACCCTGCCCCATTCCCCAGTCCCCAACCTGCCCCATCCCCACCCCTGCCCCACCCTCCACCCCTGCCCATCCCCAACCTGCCCCATCCCCCACCCCTGCCCCATCCCCAACCTGCCCCATCCCCACCCCTGCCCCATCCCCAACCTGCCCCATCCCCAACCTGCCCCATCCCCACCCCCCATCTCCAACCCCTGCCCCATCCCCAACCTGCCCCACCCCCCATCTCCAACCCCTGCCCCATCCCCAACCTGCCCCACCCCCACCCCCCATCTCCAACCCCTGCCCCATCCCCAACCTGCCCCATCCCCACCCCTGCTCCACCCTCCACCCCTGCCCATCCCCAACCTGCCCCATCCCCAATCTGCCCCATCCCCCACCCCCCATCTCCAACCCCGCCCCATCCCCACCCTGCCCCATCCCCCAGCCTGCCCCATCCCCCACCCCTGCCCCATCCCCAACCTGCCCCATCCCCAACCTGCCCCATCCCCAACCTGCCCCATCCCCACCCCTGCCCCACTCTCCACCCCTGCCCATCCCCAACCTGCCCCATCCCCCACCCCTGCCCCATCCCCAACCTGCCCCATCCCCACCCCTGCCCCACCCTCTACCCCTGCCCCATCCCTATCCCTGCCCAATCTCCCACCCCTGCCCCATCTCCCTGCCCCATCCCCCACCCCTGCTCCACCCCCACCCCTGCCCCATCCCCCACCACTGCCTCATCCCTCCACCCCTACCCCACCCCCTCATCCTCCGCCCCTGCCCCATTCCTCCCCCCCGCCACCCTTCACCCCTGCCGCATCCCCCACCCTGCCCATCCCCCTCCCCACCCTCCACCAGCACCGCTGTCCCTTTCTCAGTGTATGTTTCACTGAGCTGCCGGTTAATTGGCCAGTCAACATGAAGTTGTGCGTTAGTTGTGTCGGGAGCAGAAGTGTGTGTCATTTCTGTGCCTGGTAATCGGGCACACGCAAGAGCAGGAAATTCTGGCCTGTGCCTCGGCCAATAAAGGAAAGTCTCCCACATGCTTTATTGATCACCTCACCCACCTGACCTGCTACCGTCAGGGAAGTGAGATTCCCTCAGAGCCCCTTTGTTCTGTGACGCTGTCGTATCTTACCATTTAGTGCTTTGTTTCCCTTCCCCCAGGTGTATCACTTCACACTCCTCCTCACAATTAATTACAAATGCAAGTACCTTCTAATTTTTCAATATATTGAATGACACCGGAGGTGAAGACGAGGTGCCCCGAGTTTAGCACAGGGAGTTTAGATCTCGACGATGGAGTTTGCCTGTCCTGTGACTGTCAAAAGCTTTCAAACCTCAATCCTGAGCCTCTGATCTCAGCTCAGGCAGAAGCACAGATGCCAAAGTTTCCTCTCGAAGCCCCAGGCAAGGAAGGGGAGGGGAGGGGAGGTCACCCAGAACACCTGGCGCTGATCTCTCGGAACAAAGAACAGGTCTGGTCACAGGCGAGGAGGGAACAAGGCTTAGGCGTGATGTCTGAGAGTCAGGTCGTGTCCGAATACTGAATATCAAGGATCGCACATGACGCTCATTAACTGAGAACATTTTGGAGATGGGAAAAAATAACAGCTGAATCATAGAAACCCTACAGTACAGAAAGAGGCCATTCGGCCCATCGAGTCTGCACCGACTACAATCCCACCCAGGCCCTACCCCCATATCCCTACATATTTTACCCACTAATCCCTCTAACCTACGCATCTCAGGACACTAAGGGGCAATTTAGCATGGCCAATCAACCTAGCCCGCACATCTTTGGACTGTGGGAGGAAACCAGAGCACCCGGAGGAAACCCACGCAGGCACGAGGAGAATGTGCAAACTCCACACAGACAGTGACCCAAGCCGGGAATCGAACCCGGGACCCTGGAGCTGTGAAGCAGCAGTGCTAACCACTGTGCTACCGTGCCGCCCGCTGTTGGGTTGTCAATCCTGTCGGATCAATGAGGTGACGAATGTCTATTGGCTTTCCAATTTCCAATTGGGGAGGTGATGGCCTAGTGGTATTATCACTAGACTATTAATTCAGAAACTCAGCTAATGTTCTGCAGATCCGAGTTCGAATCCCGCCAGGGCAGATGGTGGAATTTGAATTCAATTTTAAAAAAATCTGGAATGAAGAATCTACTGATGACCATGAAACCATTGTCGATTGACGGGAAAAACCCATCTGGTTCACTAATGTCCTTTAGGGAAGGAAATCTGCCGTCCTTACCTGGTCTGACCTACATGTGGCTCTGGAGCCACAGCAATGTGGTTGACTCTCAACTGCCCTCTGCAATGAAGGATGGGTAACAAATGCTGGCCCAGCCAGCGACGCCCATGTCCCACAAATAAATAAAAAGTCATGGGACAGTGGGGAGCCATGGGATGGATATACGTGCGACTAATGGTGGGAGGGGTATGGTTGGCTGCAGGAGGTCATGTGATGAAACCTCCAGAAACAGGTGCAAGGAAAGTTGATAAATCAGAGTATGCTGTAAATGCGGCGATGGAGTGTGTGAGCACGGGAATTACTCCGGCTATCGTAGAGCTCCCCTGTTCAAAGAGCTATAACTGGAAAAAAAATAGTTCAATTCCTGAACTTGAGAGTTCTGGAGTAAAATAGCATCAATACAGCACCGTGTGGGGCGTGGGACTATAAAATAATGAGGGGCACAGATCAGCTAGATAGTCAACATCTTTTCCCAAAGGTAGGGGAGTCTAAAACTAGAGGGCATAGGTTTAAGGTGACAGGGGAGAGATATAAAAGGGTCCAGAGGGGCAATTTTTTCACACAGAGGGTGGTGAGTGTCTGGAACGAGCTGCCAGAAATAGTAGCAGAGGCGGGTACAATTCTGTCTTTTAAAAAGCATTTAGATAGTTACATGGGTAAGGTGGGTATAGAGGGATATGGGCCAACCGTGGGCAATTAGGGGTTAAAAAAAGGGGCGGCATGGACAAGTTGGACCAAAGGGCCTGTTTCCATGCTGTAAACCTCTATGACTGTAAATGCTGGCCTTACCAGTGATGTCCTTGTCGCATGAATTAAAAGTTACTTTATCTAGGGAAAGATGTTATGTCTTATTGAACAAGGTGAAAAAAAGGTACTTCCATTGCAATGTTCCTGACCTCAGGACATGCCAACAACACCTGACAGTCAATGATACACAGTCACTGCTGTATGTAGGATAATGATGTGGAGATGCCGGCATTGGACTGGGGTGGGCACAGTAAGAAGTCTCACAACAGCAGGTTAAAGTCCAACAGGTTTATTTGGTAGCACGAGCTTTTGGAGTGTGGCTCCTTCTTCAGGAGACTCAACTGATGAAGGGGCAGCACTCCGAAAGCTTGTGCTACCAAATAAACCTGTTGGACTTTAACCTGGTGCTGTGAGACTTCTTACTGTATGTAGGATACACAGCAGCCAATTATAGACAAGGCAATCTCCCACACACAGTAAATGTGATAATGATCAGATAATCTATCTTTGTACAAAGAACAAAGAACAAAGAACAATACAGCACAGGAACAGGCCCTTCGGCCCTCCAAGCCCGCGCCGCTCCCTGGTCCAAACTAGACCATTCTTTTGTATCCCTCCATTCCCACTCCATTCATATGGCTATCTAGATAAGTCTTAAACGTTCCCAGTGTGTCCGCCTCCACCACCTTGCCTGGCAGCGCATTCCAGGCCCCCACCACCCTCTGTGTAAAATATGTCCGTCTGATATCTGTGTTAAACCTCCCCCCCTTCACCTTGAACCTATGACCCCTCGTGAACGTCACCACCGACCTGGGGAAAAGCTTCCCACCGTTCACCCTATCTATGCCTTTCATAATTTTATACACCTCTATTAGGTCACCCCTCATCCTCCGTCTTTCCAAGGAGAACAACCCCAGTTTACCCGATCTCTCCTCATAACTAAGGCCCTCCATACCAGGCAACATCCTGGTAAACCTCCTGGTAATGCTAACTGAGGTCAACTCCCCCACACCTATTTGAAATAGTGTCATGGGATCTGTTCACCAGAGTTCAGAAGCATGAGGGGGGATCTCATAGAAACCTATACAATTCTAACAGGACGAGACAGGGTAGATGCAGGAAGGATGTTCCCGATGGTGGGGGAGTCCAGAACCCAGGGTCATTGTCTGAGGATCCAGGGTAGACCATTTAGAATGGAGGTGAGGGGAAATTTCTTCACCCAAAGAGTGGGGTGTGCATGGAATTCATTACCACAGGAAGTAGTTGAGGCCAAAAACTTGAATGTATTCAAGAAGGAGTTAGATATAGGGGTGAAGGTGGTCAAAGGCCAACAGGTTCATTTGGTATCATGAGCTTTCAGAGCGCAGCTCCTTCATCAGGTGAAGGAGCCACTCACCTGATGAAGGAGCAGCGCTCCGATAGCTCCTGATACCAAATGAACCTGTTGGACTTTAACCTGGTATTGTGAGACTTCTTACTGTGCCCACCCCAGTCCAACACCGGCATCTCCACATCATAGTGATCAAAGGATAAGGGGGGAAGGCGGGATCAGGCTATTGAGTTGGATGATCAGCCATGATCAGAATGAATGGTGAAACAGCTTTGAAGGGCCTCCGCTTGCTCCTATTTTCGATGTTTCTATGTTTTAAATCGACCTGAGAGGGGCTTCGGTGTAACATCTTCATCAAAAGACAGTGCAGCAGTGCCCTCCAGAAGGGCACTGGAGTATAAGCTTTAATCTTTGTGCTCTATCTTGAAGTGGGAGTTCAAGACTTGGGGAGTTTAAGAATAATGGGTAAGAATATGGGGTAAGCCATTCAGGACTGAGATGAGGAAGAACTTCTTCATTCAGAGAGTTGTGAACCTGTGGAATTCTCTCCCACAGAAAGCTGTTGGGGCCGGTTAGTTAGATATGTTCAAGAGGGAGCTGGACGTGGCTCTTGTGGCGAAAGGGATCAAGGGGTCTGGAGAGAAAGTGGGAGTGGGGTACTGACAGTGCATGATCAGCCATGATCATATGGAATGGCGGAGCAGGCTCGAGGGGCTGAATGGCCTCCTCCTGCACCTATTTTCTGTGTTTCTAGAACCTGTCAATGTGGAGGTAAGGTTGCTGCCACCTGATCCACAGCTGCATAAAAGCAAATTGCTGCGAATGCTGGAATCTGAAACCAAAAGAGAAAATGCTGGAAAATCTCAGCAGGTCTGGCAGCATCTGAGGAGAGAGAGTAGAGCGAATGGCCGGAATTCTTCCAAAAAAATTCTTAGTGTTGAATTCGCGAGAAATCTGGAGTAATTCACGCTGGTTTTCTCAGTGGGAGTTCAGACGAGAATCTCCCACAATCTGTGCAATGCAGAGGCCACCAGCGTGAATATCATTGGATTTCAGGGGGTGGGGCCTATTCCCACCCGGGAAGCTGAAACCAGCGGAATTCTGCGCATCTGCAGTGGCCCCGAACTGTCGGCTTCCCATTTGCTGGTCAGCTCAATCGCTGGCCAGCCTGGGACCCCCGCAGTGCTGCCCCCCCCAAACCACCCATGGCCTGATTGTGGCCCTTCCCGTCCATTCACGGGCCAGTCCCAAATCCTCCCCCGTCCCAGCCCGCCCGATCTCTAGCCTGCCCCGCAGCAGTGCCAATCCCCCCCCATCACCTCGCAGTGCAGACACGCCCCCAGCAGAACCCCCCCCCCCCCCCACAATCAGGTCCTGCCCACAGGCCCCACCCCAATAGGACCCACCCCCTTGGCATTGCCCCATGCCCAATGGGCAGTGCCAAGGTGCCCCCTGGGCATTGGTACTTTGCCCCTTGGGCAATGGCGGGAAGCACAGGCTGGCACTGCCACGGTGCCCATGCCCAGGGCACCACCACCCCCCCCCCCCCCCCGCACCCTCTGGGGGGGCCCCAATGGCTCCCTTTGACTCTAGCGGGGTCCGGCTGCTAGTTCCCCAAAAGTGGGGAGCTAGTGTAATCCCCGCTGGAGTGAAACACATTAGCGGTCGGAAGAGAGGCTGGTAGGTCCGGAGACTTCAGTCCCAGAACTGCTTATTACATTAAAATTAGATTTAAATAATGATTCAAATTACTTACCTGACCTTCCCGCCGACTTCCAGCGTGGATCTGATTGTGCCGGAAATCCGGCACTGGGAGATGCGTGCGCCGCGGGAACACATGCAGGAATCTCACGCATGTCCGATCACGAGATTCTCCCACCCCACTGCACGAGAAAATTAGTGTAACGGGATGGGAGAATCACCCCCGTTTGGAGTCTGGGTGACCCTTTGTCAGAGCTAAAGAAAACTTTTACTGAGTATTCGGGTTTATGAGTTTCCCGAATCTTGGATCGTTCACTAACTCCCAACTGGGAGTTTAACAATTTATCAAAACACCATCTGGTGCCACTTAAAGATCATGGATAGGGATATTTTTAAAAACCCTGGCTGTTCAGTTGGATCAACCCGCTTGTAGCCGATATCTCCAATAATCCTTCACTCTCAAACACCCCATTCAGCTTCCAGTCCACAGATGTTCCGTGTTTTTCTGTGACTAACTCCTGACCTGTTCCAACTAATCCTAATCCTTCCAAGGTGCTGAGTGTCTCAGTGTAACTTTGAGCTGAAATCAGTATGGAACAACAGCCCTGCTTCTTCCTCTCCGCTCTTCTTGTGTCTCTACAACAACAGCCAAAAAAAAAGCCACACGCCGCTTTCTGTAACCAGAACAACCTCATTGGTGTCAAGTCTCTGTGTGGAAGAATCTTAATGTGGAGATGCTGGCTTTGGACTGGGGTAAACACAGTAAGAAGTTTAACAACACCAGGTTAAAGTCCAACAGGTTTATTTGGTAGCAAAAGCCACTAGCTTTCGGAACAGGCTGTTCCTTCGTCAGGTGGGTGGGAGTTCTGATCACAAACAGGGCACAAAGACACAAACTCAATTTACATGAATAATGATTGGAATGTGAGTCTTTACAGCTAATCAATTTGATTAGGTAGGCTTAAAGAGGAAGCGAGGCTGAAGGGGGTTCGAAAGCTTCAGACCCAGGTTGGGAGAATTCCACCCAATAATTTCAGGGCAGTTGGCTGATGACAAACATTTAGATAAAGTTTGCTGCATAGCCACTGTTAAGTTGTTGTTTGTGGGATCTTGCTGTGCACAAACTGACTGACAAGCTTCCCACAATGAACCAATAAAAGTACCACATTGGCTGCAGCGTGCTATGAACTGTCTGATTGGTCAGAACATTGTGGTCTGGAGTGACTGCAGATTCCAAAAATGTGCGGATTTACAAATCAGGAAAAGATCAACTGATTGGATCTCTTCCACCTGAAAAAAGGTGCTTGACAGGTGACTGAATCAGAGCCTTTAAAATTAGGAGCAAATGTTTGCTCTTGTGAGGAAGAGCATAAATATCAACCATCGATATAAGGCAGTTATCAAGAAATCCAATTGGGGATTCAGAGAAAGTTCTTTCATTAGTGAGTGGTGAAAATGTGGCAGTCACCAGCACGAGGAGCGTTTCAGCACCTTATTTCGACTTACTGGACTTGTGGCGCAGTGAGTTAGCGCCCCTTCCTCTGAGCCAGAATCTCCAGGTTCCAATCCCATGCCAGGACTCGATGGTCAAGGAATTTGCAATCATAACACAGCCAAACAGGTCGAGTATCAAGCTGCAAAATCCTTCCAAAGACACACCAATGGCAGGTGGTAAGAAGGGAAGAGATTTCTGATCAGCCGAGTATTGAAAACAAAATTGGAGCCTTAACTCTCGCTGTCCTCGCTGTTGTAGCTGGAGCCTACAACATACATTGAGAAGCAGCTCAAGGGGGTCAGATGGCTCGGGTGGTTGGATGGCTGAGGTGGACCAGATTGGTTCCAGCTAGGGTAGGTTTGGAAGCTGCCTTCGAACCCCACCCAGGGGTGGAGGGTGTGGCGCTGTGGGTCTCCCTCACTTCAGGCAATGAACTGAAGAAGTATTGAGCATTCATGAGTAAAGTTAATTCAACGTTTGGGGGAGGTGGTTATGATGATAGATTTAGCTGACAGGAGGCTTGAAGGGTATCGTGAATTGATGAATTGAACTGATTTGATTTATTATTGTCACATGTATTAGCAAACAGTGAAAAGTATTGTTTCTTGCGTGCTATACAGACAAAGCATACCGCTCATAGAGAAGGAAAGGAGAGAGGGCAGTCTGAGCCCGAAATGTCAAAGTGGGAATGCTCAGGGGGCTGGAGTTCGAATCCCGCCATGGTGGAATGGTGAAATTTGACTTCAATAAAAAATCTAGAATTAAATGATGAATTGATTGTGGTAAAAAACATCTGGTCACGAATAAATAGGAAGACATTCTCCAACAGCACCTCATCTCATCCTAAATGGCTTAACCCGCATCCTCGCGTGGATCAGCTGGCGGGGGTATTCACAGACATCTTCAACCTCTCCTTACAACAATCTGAGGTCCCTATCTGCTTCAAGAAGACGACCATCATCCCGGTACCTAAGAAAAGCCAAGCAGCGTGCCTTCATGACTATCACAGTAACTTTATTGCAGTGTTAATGTAAGCCTTACTTGTGACTAATACATAAACTTTACTTTAATGACTATCATCCGGTGGCTCTGACATCCATCATTATGAAGTGCTTCGAAAGGTTAGTCATGGCACGAATCAATTCCAGCCTCCCGGACTACCTGGATCCACTACAGTTTGCTGACTGCTGCAACAGGTCCACAGCAGACGCCATCTCCCTGGCCCTGAATTCAACAGTGGAACATCTAGATAACAAGGACACCTATGTCAGATTCCGATTTATCAATTGCAGCTCAGCCTTCAACACCATTATTCCCACAAAACTCATCTCCAAACTCCGTGGCTTGGGCCTCGGCACCTCCTTCTGCAACTGGATCCTAGACTTCCTAACTCACAGACCACAATCAGTAAGGATAGGCAACAACACCTCCTCCACGATCATCCTCAACACCGGTACCCCACAAGGCTGTGTTCTCAGCCCCCTACTATACTCCTTATACACCTATGACTGTGCGGCCAAATTCCCCTTCAATTTGATTTTCAAGTTTGCTAATGACACCACCGTAGTGGGTCGGATCTCAAACAATGACGAGACAGAGTACAGGAATGAGATAGAGAATCTGGTGAACTGGTGTGGCAACAATAATCTCTCCCTCAATGTCAACAAAATGAAGGAGATTGTCATCGACTTCAGGGAGCGTAAAGGAGAACATGCCCCTGTCTACATCAACGGGGACAAAGTAGAAATGATCAAGAGCTTCAAGTATTTAGGAGTCCAGATCACCAACAACCTGTCTTGGTCCCCCTCATGCTGACACTATAGTTAAGAAAGCCCACCAACGCCTCTACTTTCTCAGAAGACTAAGGAAATTTGGCATGTCAGCTACGACTCTCACCAACCTTTACAGATGCACCACAGAAAACATTCTTTCTGGTTGTATCACAGCTTGGTATGGCTCCTGCTCTGCCCAAGACCACAAGAAACTACAAAGTGTCGTGAATGTAGCCCAATCCATCACGCAAACCAGCCTCCCATCCATTGACTCTGTCTACACTTCCCGCTGCCTCAGAAAAGCAGCCAGTGTAATCAAGAACCCACACACACCAGACATTCTCTCTTCCACCCTTTTCCGTCGGGAAAAAGATACAAAATTCTGAGGTCACGGACCAACCGACTCAAGAGCAGCTTCTTCCCTGTTGACATGGGACTTTTCTTTGGACTTACCTAGCATTAAGTTGATCTTTCTCTACACCCTAGCTATGACAGTAACACTGCATTCTGCACTCTCTCCTTTCCTTCTCTATGAATGTTATGCTTTGTCTGTATAGCGTGGAAGGAACAATACTTTTCACTGTATAAAGTTTATTTATTAGTGTCACTTTCATTAACACAGCAGTAAAGTTATTATGTAAATCCCCGAGTTGCCACACTCCAGCGCCTGTTCGGGTACACTAAGGGAGAATTTAGCATGGCCAATCCACATGACCTTCACATTTTTCAGATCATGGGAGGAAAGCGGAGCACCCGGAGGAAACCCATGCAGACACGTGGAGAATGTGCAAACTCCGCACAGACAGTGACCCAAGCCGGGAACCCAAGTCCCTGGCGCTGTGAGGCAGCTGTGCCACCCACAAAGGTATTGAATAATGCTGTATACTAATACATGTGACAATAATAAATCCAATCAAATCAAATCTCAGACTTTGACCCCTGGTTGTGGACTCCCTCACCATCGGGAACATCCTTTCTGCATCAACCCTGTCTGGTCCTGTTAGAATCTTATAGGTTTCTATGAGATTCCCTCCACCCCTCCATCTTCTAAATTGCAGTGAATATAATCCTAACCAACCCAATTTCTCCTCATACATCAGTCCTACCGTCCCAGGAATCAGCGTGGTAAACCTTCTCTGTACTCCCTCTATAGCAAGGACATCCTTCCTCAGATAGGGACACCAGAGCGGCACACATTGCCCCAGGCGTGGTTTCACCAAGTTACTGTAAATGCAAGATCCCTGCTCCTGTAATTGAATCTTCTCACGATAAAGGCCAACATACCATTTGCCTTCTTTACTGCCTGCTGCACCTGCACGCTTACCTTCAGTGACTGGTGCACAAGGACACCCAAATCTCATTGCACATTCCCCTCTCTCAATTTATTGCCATTCAGATAATAATCTGCCTTCCTATTTTTGCTACCAAAGTGGATAACCTCACATTTATACTGCATCTGCCATGCATTTACCCACTCAAACAACTTGTCCAAATCACGCTGAAATATCTCTACATCCTCCTCACAGCTCACCCTCCCACGCAGCTTTGTGTCATCTGCAAATTTGGAGATATTACATTTAGTTCCCTCATCTAAATCATTAATATATCTTGGAATAGCTGGGGTCATAGAATCATAGAATAGAATTATAGAATCACACAGCGCAGAAGAGGCCCTTTGACCCATCGAGTCTGCACTGACACATTAGAAACACCTGAACTCCCATCTAATCCCACTTGCCAGCACTTGGCCCATAGCCCTGAATGTTATGATGTGCCAAGTGCTCATCCAGATATGTTTTAAAGGATGTGAGGCATCCCGCCTCCACCACCCTCCCAGGCAGCGCATTCCAGACCCTCACCACCCTCTGGGTAAAAATGTTTTTCCTCCCTAAATCTCCTTCTCCTCACCTTGAACCTCATGACTGGTCCCAGCACTGATCCCTGCAGTATCCCACTAGTCAATGCCTGTCATTAGGAAAATGACCCGTTTACTCCCACTCTTTATTCCCTGTCTGCCAACCAGTTTTCTATCCATCTCAAAGCACTACCCACAATCCCATGCACTTTAATTACACACTAATCTCTTATGCGGGACTTTGTCAAAAGCCTTCTGAAAGTCCAAATAAACCACATCCACTGGTTCCCCCTCATCAACTTTACTCGTTAGAATTCCAGTAGATTTGTCAAGCCTGATTTTCCTTTCATAAATCCACGTTGTCTCTGTCCAATCCAAGCGCTGCTTTCCAAGTCCAACCTCAGGGATTCAGGATTACTCTGTACAAACTGACCACTGCGAATCCTCGGCATTCCTTACTGTTTGATTTCTTGTTTCCCCATTCATGGTTTCAATAAGAAACCCAACATGTCCCTTTAGTGTTGTGTCCTCTGCTCTTTATTCCCCCAGTAGAAATGTTTCCAGACTTCTATTGGAAATATGGAGGCCAGTTTAAGGACAGTGTTATTAGCATTTGAGAAAAAGCAAACTAAGCTTGCCTTTAGCATATCTGAGGAGCAATATACTGCTGGATTCACAGACTAAATAGGAATTAAACTCACCATCACGTGAAGACCGTGTTAATGAATGCTCCTGACAGACCGAGAGGGGGGCAAAATTAAATTTAGCCCTGAGTATAGTAAATTATTCCTGGAGGTTTTTAAAATGAGACATTTTTCTCACTTTACCTTCACAGTTTTTCGAATTCACTTTGTTTTCTCTTAAGTCTATTGATGACAATGAAACCATTGTTGATTGTTGTAAAAACCCATCTGGTTCACTAATGTTCTTTAGGGAAGGAAATCTGCCATCTTTACCCAGTCTGGCTTACGTGGTTCCAGAGCCACAGCAATGTGATTGAGTCTGAACTCCCCTCTGGAATGGCCGAGCGACACACTCAGTTCAAGGGCAACTAGAGATGGGCAATAAATGCTGGCCCAGCCAGCGACGCCCAGATCCCATGAGTGAATTAAAAAAAACATTGTAAGCAAAGGGTTTTGAAGGGTCTCTTGTAGACCTTGGGAACAAAGAACAAAGAAAATTACAGCACAGGAACACGCCCTTCGGCCCTCCAAGCCTGCGCCGACCATGCTGCCCATAAGACATAGGAGCAGACTTAGGCCACTCGGCCCATCGGGTCTGTTCCACCATTCAACCATGGCTGATATTTTTCTCATCCCCATTCTCCTGCCTTTTCCCCATAACCCCTGATCCCCTTATTAATCAAGAACCTATCTATCTCTGTCTTAAAGACACTCAATGACCCGGCCTCCACAGCCTTCTGCGGCAAAGAGTTCCACAGATTCACCACTCTCTGGCTGAAGAAATTCCTCCTCGTCTCTGTTTTAAAGGATAGTCCCTTTCGCCTGAGGTTGTGCCCTCTGGTTCTAGTTTTTCCTACTAGTGGAAACATCCTCTCCATGTCCACTCTATCCAGGCCTCACAGTATCCTGTAAGTTTCAATAAGATCCCCCCCCATCCTTCTAAACTCCAACGAGTACAGACCCAGAGTCCTCAATCGTTCCTCATACAACAAGCTCTTCATTCCAGGGATCATTCTTGTGAACCTCTTCTGGACCCTTTCCAAGGCCAGCACATCCTTCCTTAGATATGGGGCCCAAAACTGCTCACAATACTCCAAATGGGGTCTGACCAGAGCCTTATACAGCCTCAGAAGTACATCCCTGCCCTTGTATTCTAGCTCTCTCGACATGAATGCTAACATTGCGTTTGCCTTCCTAACTGCCGACTGAACCTGTACGTGGGTGGCACGGTAGCACAGTGATTAGCACTGCTGCTTCACAGCTCCAGGGACCTGGGTTCAATTCCCAGCTTGGGTCACTGTCTGTGTGGAGTTTGCACGTTCTCCTCGTGTCTGCGTGGTTTTCCTCCGGGTGCTCCGGTTTCCTCCCACGGTCCAAAGATGTGCGGGTTAGGTTGACTGGCCATGCTAAAAATTGCCCCTTAGTGTCCTGAGATGCGTATGTTAGGGGGATTGGCAGGTAAAATATGTAGGGATATGGGGTAGGACCTGGGTGGGATTGTGGTCGGTGCAGACTCGATGGGCCAAATGGCCTCTTTCTGCACTGTAGGGTTTCTATGTTTCTATGTGAACCTTAAGAGAATCTTGAACAATGACTCCCAAGTCCCTTTGTGTTTCTGATTCCCGAAGCATTTTCCCATTTAAAAAATAGTCTATGCCTCCATTCCTCCTTCCAAAGTGCATAACCTCACACTTTTCCACATTGTATTCCATCTGTCACTTCTTTGCCCACTCTCCTAACCTGTCCAAGTCCTTCTGCAGCCCCCCTGCTTCCTCAATACTACCTGCCCGACTGAACTAAAACCCCCTACCCTTCCGGGGACCCTATCTCTCTATTCCCGTCCTATTCATGTATTTGTCCAGATCCCCTTAAAAGTCATTATCGTATCTGCTTCCATTAACTCCCCGGCAGCGAGTTCCAGGCACCCACCACCCTCTGTGTAAAAAACTTGCCTCGTACATCTCCTTTAAACCTTGCCCCTCACACCTTAAACCTATGCCCCCAGTAATTGATTCTTCCACCCTGGGAAAAAGCTTCTGACTATCCACTCTGTCCATGCCCCTCATAATCTTGTAGACTTCTATCAGGTCGCCCCTCAACCTCCGTCGCTCCAGTGTTTCAAGTTCCGAATTTCTCCAACCTCTCCTCATAGCTAATGCCCTCCATACCAGGCAACATCCTGGTAAATCTTTTCTGTACCCTCTCCAAAACTTCCAAAGAATAATTACAGTGATTCCTCAATATTTCTTTTTGTGAGTTGGAGACCGTTAATTAAAGACACAAACAGGTTTGCAAGTAAAAGGACTGGAAATGTGAATGGAAATCATTCCTTACCTTGTATGTGGGATTGTACAGTTCCAGCAGTCACAAATATCGCCACCAAGAAAAGGAGGGATCTCCTAGAGAGAGGTAAACTTGAGGTTAGTCAACGTTAGATACAGTTCGAGTTGGACAATCATATCCAATATTAATTGCTTTTTACATAGAATTTCACGATAACAGACCATTCGGCCCCACAAATCCATGCTGCTGTTTATGCTCCAAATGAGCAAGTCCATTCTGCTTTTGCTCACTCAGACAACAAAGCTCTTTATTCCCGTCCCCCTCACACAATTCAGGATCCTTCATGTGAATCCACACCACTCACATTAATCACCCTGCAAGGCCGGGAATTATACATTCTCACCACTCTCCACAACTCTTTATTGAAGCATATTTGATTTCATTGAATATAATTCCATTTTAAGACAACATTATATGATCACCACACATGTTGGTCAAGTATCATCCATTCAGGAAACTGTTTTCTGATTGGTTGTTTGGAAGAGGAGGAGTTTGGAAGAAGAGTGAGTTGGACCAATGGCGAGTGATTGATGGTGGGAATGCGGGAAAGATGCGGAGTTGGGCCATGTGAATTTGTTGTGGAATTTATCCAATCAGAATTGGCCGTTCTGATGGTGAGGGGTTGTGGGAGTCGGTCGCTGGGTGGCAGACGCTAGAGCAGGGAAGGAAGAAGGTTAGACATCATTTCAAAAGGACACATTAAAGCCAGAGAGCTCTGACCCAGAGGTGAGAATGAACAAAGAACAATACAGCACAGGAACAGGCCCTTCGGCCCTCCAAGCCCGCGCCGCTCCCTGGTCCAAATTAGACCATTCTTTTGTATCCCTCCATTCCCACTCCGTTCAAGTGGCTATCTAGATAAGTCTTAAACGTTCCAAGTGTGTCCGCCTCCACCACCTTGCCCGGCAGCGCATTCCAGGCCCCCACCACCCTCTGTGTAAAATACGTCCTTTTGATATCCGTGTTAAACCTCCCCCCCCCCTCATCTTGAACCTATGACCCCCTCGTGAACGTCACCACCGACCTGGGAAAAAGCTTCTCACCGTTCACCCTATCTATGCCTTTCATAATCTTATACACCTCTATTAGGTCACCCCTCAACCTCCGTCTTTCCAGTGAGAACAACCCCAGTTTACCCAATCTCTCCTCATAACTAAGCCCCTCCATACCAGGCAACATCCTGGTAAACCTCCTCTGCACTCTCTCTAAAGCCTCCACGTCCTTCTGGTTGTGTGGTGACCAGAACTGGGCGCAGTATTCCAAATGCAGCCGAACCAACGTTCTATACAACCGCAACACCAGACCCCAACTTTTATACTCTATGCCCCGTCCTATAAAGGCAAGCATGCCATATGCCTTCTTCACTACATTCTCCACCTGTGACGTCACCTTCAAGGATCTGTGGACTTGCACACCCAGGTCCCTCTGCATATCTACACCCTTAATGGTTCTGCCATTTATCGTATAGCTCCCCCCTACGTTAGTTCTACCAAAATGCATCACTTCGCATTTATCTGGATTGAACTCCATCTGCCAGTTCTTTGCCCAAATTTCCAGCCTATCTATATCCTTCTGTAGCCTCTGACAATGTTCCTCACTATCTGCAAGTCCAGCCATTTTCGTGTTGTCCGCAAACTTACTGATCACCCCAGTTACACCTTCTTCCAGATCGTTTATATAAATCACAAACAGCAGAGGTCCCAATACAGAGCCCTGCGGAACACCACTAGTCACAGGCATCCAGCCGGAAAAAGACCCTTCCACTACCACCCTCTGTCTTCTGTGACCAAGCCAGTTCTCCACCCATCTAGCCACCTCCCCCTTTATCCCATGAGATCCAACCTTTTGCACCAACCTACCATGAGGGACTTTATCAAACGCCTTACTAAAGTCCATATAGACGACTATATGTTTGTCAAAGGATCCAGGATGTCACAACACAGAAACATTTTGTATAAAAATATTATTGTTATGTTAAACTGGGGTAGAGCATTGGCTAGGCCACACATGGAGCACTGTAAACAGTTCTGAGCTCCATATTAAAAAGATAATATTGAGACACTGGAAAGGGTGCAGAAAGAATTCATATGGATGATTCCAGAATGAGAGATTATCCGAAAAGACTCTTTCCTCTCGAGAAAAAGAAACTAAGAGGCCTTTAAAGTTATGAAAGGGTTTAATGGGATAGATGTAGAGAAGATGTTTCTACTTAAGGAGCTGTCCAAAACACAGGGCCATCGATATCAGACACTCACTAATAACTCCAATCGGGAATTCAGGAGAAACTTCTTTACCCAGAGAGTGGGGAGAATGTGGGACTCGCTCCCACAGGGAGTGGGGAGAATGTGGGACTCGCTCCCACAGGGAGCGGGGAGAATGTGTGACTCGCTCCCACAGGGAGTGGGGAGAATGTGGGACTCGCTCCCACAGGGAGTGGGGAGAATGTGGGACTCGCTCCCACAGGGAGTGGGGAGAATGTGGGACTCGCTCCCACGGGGAGTGGGGAGAATATGGGACTCGCTCCCACAGGGAGTGGGGAGAATGTGTGACTCGCTCCCACAGGGAGTGGGGAGAATGTGGGACTCGCTCCCACAGGGAGTGGGGAGAATGTGGGACTCACTCCCACAGGGAGTGGGGAGAATGTGGGACTCGCTCCCACAGGGAGTGGGGAGAATGTGGGACTCGCTCCCACAGGGAGTGGGGAGAATGTGGGACTCGCTCCCACAGGGAGTGGGGAGAATGTGGGACTCGCTCCCACAGGGAGTGGGGAGAATGTGGGATGCGCTCCCACAGGGAGTGGGGAGAATGTGGGACTCGCTCCCACGGGGAGTGGGGAGAATATGGGACTCGCTCCCACAGGGAGTGGGGAGAATGTGGGACTCACTCCCACAGGGGGTGGGGAGAATGTGGGACTCACTCCCACAGGGAGTGGGTGAGGTGAATAGTATCAAGACATTGAAGGGGAAGCTGGATAAACACAGGAGGGAGAGAGGAATAGGAGATGCTGATAGGGTGAGAGGAAGCGGGGGTGGGAGGTGACACATGTGGAGGAGAAATCCCAGAATGGGCCACTGGGATCTTGTGGCCTTGCTCTGTGCTGTAAGTGCAATGGAACACCATGTAATTCGCCTGGAAACTCTTCTGCAAGATTTCAAAAAGCAACTCATCTGCTATTCATGAGTCATCCTTTGCTGTTGCCAATATGTGTTTAGGATTTTCCAGATTAGACAGCGACAACTCAACAGGCTAAAAAAATGTGACACCTTCATCGGCCGGACCTCACAACGTGATCCTGGCTTTCAGATTCACTCGCAATTGACTGGAGGCCATCATGGAATAAACCAAAGAAAAGCAGAATCTACCAATACAGAAACTAGTATCTCGCAGTCTATCTCACACAAGGACAGTTATTCCATTGCATATTTAATATTTAACACAAAATTGCTGTGAGGTTCAACATGTCAATATTTTAACTTGCTTGAGTCTAAAATGTCTGCCTTTTAAAATAATAAAATATTCCATTGTAATTTACAAAATATATTCCAGTTCAGGACTGTGCATGCAGACGTAAATTGTGATGTGATAAGTCTTGGTTACTGCCCACAACCACCCTGGCACTGTAAATTTACAAGTGTAGAGTTTCATTCCTTCAGATTTTATTCATCACGAGACATACAAAACTTTAAACATGATTTTTAAAACTATTCATTTGTCTTTCTTGCCTCTCTCATGTAGAACATAGAACATAGAACATAGAATATTACAGTGCAGTACAGGCCCTTCGGCCCTCGATGTTGCGCCGACCAGTGGAACCAATCTAAAGCCCCTCTAATCTACACTATTCCAATATCATCCATATGTTTATCCAATAACCATTTGAATGCTCTTAAAGTTGACGAATCCACTACTGCTGCAGGCAGGCCATTCCACGCCCTTACTACTCTCTGAGTAAAGAACCTACCTCTAACATCTGTCCTATATCTCTCACCCCTCGATTTAAAGCTATGTCCGAGGAAAAAGGCTCTCACTATCCACCCTATCTAATCCTCTGATCATCTTGTATGCCTCTATTAAGTCACCTCTTAATCTTCTTCTCTCTAACGAAAACAACCTCAAGCCCCTCAGCCTTTCCTCATACGATTTTCCCACCATACCAGGCAACATCCTGGTAAATCTCCTCTGCACCCTTTCCAACACTAATCCAACCTTTCTTTCCCTCTTTTTTCCACATCATGGAGTCGGATTTATGTTGAATTAAATATTCAAACTGCTACTTCCTGGTTTAAGCTCTGTGTGTCTCAGTGAGGATTCTTCAATGTGATTGGTTAAGGAGACATTGAGTTGCTGTGAGACATGCTGTTGCCCTGGTCACCAGGGATCTCCTTGGGGATTGCCAAGCTGAAACACCTCTCTCAGCACCACATGGCTCCATTCAAATTACCCATTGGAAAGTGTGTGGGCAACTCGATGTATAATGAACACCAAGGGCAAAATGTTCTCATTTTTGACTGAGTGTCAACTGAGGCAGGAGGAGCAGTGTGCAGCCTATTGGCTGCAAGGACTGTCAATAAGCAAGAGAATGGAGTAGACAGTTCCAAAGACTCACAGCCCTGAGTGACGAAATCTCTCTGTAGATCAGTCCTAAATGACCAACTATATATTCAGAGACTGCGTTGCCAGTTCTAGGTTCCTCAACCCCGGACAGACATCTAGCCTGTCACGCAACCTCAATATATCTCAAGCACAATGAGTGAGGGGTGGATGGAGAAGGGTGAAGACTCACGATAGCACACAGAGGGGCAAGGAGGTGGATGAAAAAGACAAACAATGGAAAGCAGAAGGAAGACCGAGGGGAGGGAAGCTGGATCCCCACAAGGCCGCATAAAAAGCTCACGGGCAAGGGGGTCAAAGGGTTACCACATTGTTCAGTGGAAGGGGATGCACAGAGCGTCCAGATGCAGTGGGTGGGGGAATAAGTGGGGCATGGTGTTGATCCACCAGAAGGAACTCTCCAGTTGTAGCCAATAAAATAAAACAAGACTTACTCCAACTTATAAATCAAAGAAAAAGGTTTAATAAAGAAACTTTATTTCTCCAACACTTGAGGCCTCATCCGGGGCCATTCCAAGCTCCCACAAACCCCAGCAGCTTCTTATTTATACTGAGTCAGCTGACCAGCACATCATTTTGTCATTGGTTACGTGCTTTACTGGGTCAGCTGACCCTTACAGCATGTTACCATTGGTCACACGACAACAGCTCCAATGTTATCATTGGTTACACTTTAACACAGGGGGCCTCATAGGTGATTAGTTCAGGGGGAGGGTGGTTGAATCAAGGAACAGATTTCCTCTGGAGATTGCTGGCCTTTTCCCTCTGGGTTCCAGACATTCTGCACGCTCTGGTGAAGACATGTGGGCCGGACTGGAGTTGACGTACGGCGCTGCGACCTTTGAACCTGCCAGCTGATGGCGGTTGGATGAATCAGCTGCCAGGTGATTCGGAGGGAATTCACCTGTGCTTAACTAATGAGGTTCCAAGCGCAGAATCTGGCGTGAGATCCCGCCATTCTGGCCAGCAGGAAAGGCACCACCAGAGCTGCCCTCCATTGTCTCAAAAAGGGACAATTCCACCCACCGTACCATACAATACAGGAGGCCATTCTTCCCATCGTATCTGTGCTGGATCAATGAAAGAACTATCAATCCCACTTCCCCATAGTTCTGATCATACTTTCCAAATGTTCATTCAATTCCTTCTTGAACGTTACTAACCAAGCACATCCCAGACCATAATAAGCACCGAGTCGAAAGCATTCTCCCTGCCTCCTCTCTTGGTATTTCTTTTGATAATTATGGTAAGCACACAGCTTATACACTGGAGGTGGAGAAGGAAACCTTCTCCAACATTGTTCATAATTTCCACCAGGCCGCCTGCCTCCCGTTGCAGTGGGTCATTGCATCCAGTCCACTCGCTGCCTCCTCTGTTCCCCTGGGGCACCCTGAAATCAGCTGTTTCCAAAATCACTCAAATTGCTCCATAATCCATCACGCTTATGCGCACGAGTCACCTTGATTATGGGATGAGTTAAGCACGCTCCAAAACAGCTGGTTTTCTGCCCCCTTGCAAGAAGGGGTTGGAGTCTGTTGTTACAGACACTGCCATAGAAAGGCGTTTTAATACTGCTGTCTAAACCACACTCCCACCACTGTCTGTGTTAAAAAAAGCCTCCCAAATTCTTCACTTGTTCTGACCCCGTTTACTGAGTAATCATTCTCCACCTGCACCGACAGACCCAGAGAATCATCCAATCCCTGCAATGCAGAAAGAGGCCATTTGGGCCATCTACTCCCCGACAGAGCATTCCACCCCAGCCCTCCACTCCGCCCATATCTCCGTAACCCCACACATTTAGCATGGCCAATCCACCTAACCTACACATCTTTGGAGTGTGTGAGGAAACCCATGCAGACACGGGGAGAATGTGCAAACTCCACACAGGCTGGAATCGATCCCG
Organism: Mustelus asterias; assembly: GCF_964213995.1. Lineage (NCBI taxonomy): Eukaryota > Metazoa > Chordata > Chondrichthyes > Carcharhiniformes > Triakidae > Mustelus > Mustelus asterias. The sequence continues at coordinate 135,514,214 of NC_135808.1, forward strand.
GGTCCCTGGCGCTGTGAGGCAGCAGTGCTAACCACGTTCTGCCCTAATAATCTGAAAAGATCAGACAAATCCTAGGATCTTGCATTCACCAACCTGGCTGTCATTTGAAGGAATGGAATGCTGCTTCCCAAAGTCACGGCTGTTTTGTTTGACCTGTGAGCTCATCTCTGTCTCTGATTGAAAGCTAAATTCTGCCACTTCCCAATTTATCCTTCTCTTCCCAAATCCCCTTCATAAACCATTACCAGCTTCCTCCCCAGTTTCCCTGCTGCCTACCACAGCTCCCCTGCAAGTTCTCCTCCAAGCCACTCACCATCCTGACTTGGAAATATATCGGCCGTTCCTTCACAGTCGCTGGGTCAAAATCCTGGAATTCCCTCCCTAACGGCATTGTGGGTCAACCCACAGCACGTGGACTGCAGCGATTCAAGAAGGCAGCTCACCACCTTCTCAAGGGGCAACTAGGAATGGGCTATAAATGCTGGCCAGCCAGTGATGCCCATTTCCCATGAATGACTATAAAAAAAAGCTCCTTTCAGTCAGAAACTTCCAACATGAGATGAAATATCAGAAGGTAGGCCCTGTAAAACCTCATGAGCAGCAAGTTTGAGCAAGAGCACTCGGAAGAGGCTCCAAAATAATAGGCCAGGATTTGCTGTCGAAACAATGGTGTGGTCAGTGGCACTTATTATTTCTATAACCAGTAACTGTGGGTAAGGAGAGATAAATATCACCGCGAAACGCGAATATCCCAAATGCGTTGCGAGTTATGCTGCATTCGTGTGGAAGCAGTACTCCATTACCTGCTTCATCACTGACCCACACTGAATGTTCTGACATTCCTGTAGCTGCCGTGATAATTTGAACGAAGCTCACCGTAGATATTTAGTCATTAACAGCACAAGAATCCTTTTAATGACATGATCATTGTTAATGACTGCCAAGCAACCTCTTTAGCTCTGAAAATTAACCGTTACGAGTGGGGACTTTCATTCCTTTAGGCTGTAAATTATTTGGGGAGATTTAAAAAAGTTACATTTTCAAATTTAAAAATATTTTTTCTTTGCTCTTCCTTTCTGTCCCTTTTCAACCTCTTTCTCACTTTTCTATCTCTCTCGCTTTTCTACCTCTCTCTCATTTTTCTATCTCTCGCTTTTCTACCTCTCTCTCATTTTTCTATCTCTCTCTCACTTTTCTACCTCTCTCTCATTTTTCTATCTCTCTCACTTTTCTACCTCTCTCTCATTTTTCTATCTCTCTCTCTCTCATTTTTCTATCTCTCTCTCTCTCACTTTTCTATCTCTCTTTCACTTGCTCTTTCCCTCTCTATATTTCTCTTTCTGTACTGGATTTGATGTTGAATTCACTGACCGGGATTCTCCGGCTGTTCGCGCTGGCGGGATTCTCCAGTCCCGCCCGCAGCACACTCCGGCCCACAGGTTTCCCGCCAGCGTGGGGGTGATATCAATGGGAATTCCCACTGACAGCAGCGGGACTGGAGAATCCTGCCACCAGCGAACCACATGCCACCTCTGCCCGCAGGAACGGCTTGGAGGCCGGAGGATCTCACCACGCTCACGCCAATATGCATGTCCTGTGCACAGCAGTGTTTATTTCACATCCCTCCCATCAGATTGGTTGCCCTCACTAATTGGCCCAAGATGCCCTGTTGCCCTTGTTGAACCATTCCCCGCTGACACATCCTGCAACATAGTGGGCACATGTAGCAAGGCCAATGCACCTAACCAGCACGTCCTTCAGATTGTGAGGGGAAACCAGAGGGAACCCACGCAGACACGGGGAGAACGTGCAGACTCCACACAGACAATGAACCAAGCCGGGAATTGAACCCGGGTCCCTGGATCTGTGAGGCAGCAGTGCTAACCCACTGTGCCACTGTGGGGAGGGGTCAAGACTAACTAGCTATAGATGCCATGTGGTGCCCTGTGACACAAACTGACCCATTTACAGGGCATTAATGGGTTTAAACCCATAATATTAACTAGAATGTCAATGCTGAATTTATCAAATTAGTACAGAATCTGTTCCAATGGATATCAAGTTTATCTCAGTGAATATTTCCATGATGGACACGTTGTACCCTGGTAAATAGAAAAAAAAATTGTTTGTATCAACTCTCTAAAGGTTTTCAATATTTTTGAGTAACCTTCTTTTTCTGTGATAATATTGGATGATTTTGACTGTTATATGTGTCTTTTATCTAACTTTCTCCTTTGGATCTAATCACCGTCCTTAACAAATGATCCCCTCTTTACTGGAAGAGAGTTAATAAGAGCTGGAGTGAATTGTACACTCTCATTACAGAGCAGGAGCCACTGAGTTAGTCAGGAAAGGAGCTGGGTGCTTGTTTTCAGGGAAGATAATAAATCAAGCCTGGGCCTTTCATCTTCCGTCAGTCACAGCACTGAAACAAAGCATTATCACTGTTACCGAATGTATGCTTTCCGGATCTGCCATTCCGTATGTCCACACCAGGTTTCCTCCATCATCTCCTCCAGCCCTACAACACTCCCAGAAACCTCTGCTCCACCAGGTCTGGCCTCCCTGACTCTAATCACTCCACCACTGGCACCCTAAGCTCGGGAATTCCCTTCACCCAAGCTCTCTGGCTGCCTCTTAGCCTTGGCTCTGTGGGTAACGGCCTCACTGAAGATTGTGGCTTCAAATCCCACTCCAGGACTCCAGTGCAGAAAGCAAGGCTGGCATTTCACTGCAGCACTGAGGGAGTGCTGCTCTACCCTTTAACCCCAGGGTATATTGGCCTCTCTCTGGTGGGCTTTAGAGATTCCGTGGCACTATTTTGAAGATGTGGAGATGCCGGCGTTGGACTGGGGTAAACACAGTAAGAAGTCTCACAACACCAGGTTAAAGTCCAACAGGTTTATTATATATAAATATTATATATTATATGAACCTTATATATATTATCTAAACGTTATATATTATATAAACCTGTTGGACTTTAACCTGGTGTTGTGAGACTTCTTACTGTGTTTACCCCAGTCCAACACCGGCATCTCCACATCACGGCTACCATCGACACCGCAAACTGCCGGCTCCAAGTGGAGAGGATCGCCAAGAAGATCGCGCATATCGACAGAAATAAACGTGTTGGACTTTAACCTGGTGTTGTGAGACTTCTTACTATTTTGAAGAACAGTAGAGGAGTTCTTCCCGGTGTCCTAGCTGGCATTTACCCCTCCATTAACACCACAAAAAACAGGTGATTGAGTTATTGACACATTTCTGTGTTCGGGAACCTCGCTGTGAATACATTGGCCGCTCTGCTCCCTACATCATTTATTTAAAATTTATTCACTAGTGTCAGAAGTAGGCTTACTGTGAAAATCCCCTAGTCGCCACACTCTGGTGCCTGTTCGGGTACACTGAGGGAGAATTTAACATGGCCAATTCACCCTAACCAGCACATCTTTCGGACTGTGAGACGAAACTGGAGCACCTGGAGGAAACCCACGCAGACACGGGGAGAACATGCAGACTCCACACTGACAGTGACCCAAGCCGGGAATTGAACCTGGGTCCCTGTCGCTGTGAGGCAGCAGTGCTAACCACTGTGCCACCGTGCCACCCCGGGTCCCTGTCGCTGTGAGGCAGCAGTGCTAACCACTGTGCCACCGTGCCGCCCCGGGTCCCTGGCGCTGTGAGGCAGCAGTGCTAACCACTGTGCCACCGTGCCACCCCGGGTCCCTGTCGCTGTGAGGCAGCAGTGCTAACCACTGTGCCACCGTGCCGCCCCGGGTCCCTGGCGCTGTGAGGCAGCAGTGCTAACCACTGTGCCACCGTGCCGCCCCGGGTCCCTGGCGCTGTGAGGCAGCAGTGCTAACCACTGTGCCACCGTGCCGCCCCGGGTCCCTGTCGCTGTGAGGCAGCAGTGCTAATCACTGTACCACCGTGCCGCCCCGAGTCCCTGTCGCTGTGAGGCAGCAGTGCTAACCACTGTGCCACCGTGCCGCCCCGAGTCCCTGTCGCTGTGAGGCAGCAGTGCTAACCTAACCGTGACTACACTTCAAACACATTTCATTGGCTGCGAAGCACTTTGGGATATCATGAGTTCTGAAAGACACTCTATAAATGAAGGTCTTTCTTTGAATAAACCTGCCTGTTTCACTGAGCCTCTGGCTGCTTGTCCTATCATCACTTTACACACCGCTCTGTCACATTCTTGATGAATCACTCATGTGACGCAACTTGAAACATTTTGTTATGTCAAAGATGCTATCTAAATTCACTAATGTTCACTAATATCCTTTAGTGAAGGAAATCTGCTGCCCTTACCTGGTCTGGCCTACATGTGAATCCAGAGCCACAGCAATGTGGGTGATTCTCAATTGCCCCTCTGAAATGGCTGAGCAAGCCACTCAGTTCAAGGGCAACTAGGGATGGGCAATAAATGCTGGCCAACCAGTGACGCCCATGCCCCATGAATGAATAAAAAAGATGACAGTTCTTTCTTGGGGAGGAGGGGAATCCTGGATAACCACTGATGGGTGTGTGGGAGGGACTGTTCCATCCCAAACAATCAGTTTCTGTTCCTAGTTTCCTTAGAGTCATAGAATCATAGAGGTTTACAGCATGGAAACAGGCCCTTCGGCCCAACTTGTCCATGCTGCCCTTAGTTTTTTTTTAAACCCCTAAGCTAATCCCAATTGCCCGCATTTGGCCCATATCCCTCTATACCCATCGTACCCATGTGACTATCTAAATGCTTTTTAAAAGATAAAATTGTACCCGCCTCTACTACTACCTCTGGCAGCTTGTTCCAGATACTCACCACTCTCTGTGTGAAAACATTGCCCCTCTGGACACTTTTGTATCTCTCCCCTCAAACCTATGCCCTCTAGTTTTAGACTCCTCTCCCTTTGGGAAAAGATATTGACTATCTACCTTGTCTATGCCCCTCATTATTTTATAGACCTCTATAAGGTCACCCCTCAGCCTCCTACGCTCCAGCCTCTCCTTATAACTCAATCCATCAAGTCCCGGTAGCATCCTAGTAAATCTTTTCTGCACTCTTTCTAGTTTAATAATATGCTCTCTACAATAGTGTGACCAGAATTGCACACAGTACTCCAAGTGTGGCCTTACCAATGTCTTGTACAACTTCAACAAGACATCCCAACTCCTGTATTCAATGTTCTGACCGATGAAACCAAGCATGCCGAATGCCTTCTTCACCACTCTGTCCACCTGTGACTCCACTTTCAAGGAGCTATGAACATGTACCCCCAGACCTCTTTGTTCTGTAACTCTCCCCAACGCCCTACCATTAACTGAGTAAGTCCTGCCCTGGTTCAATCTACCAAAATGCATCACCTTGCATTTGTCTAAATTAAACTCCATCTGCCATTCGTCAGCCCACTGGCCCAATTGATCAAGATCCCGTTGCAATTGGAGATAACCTTCCTCACTGTCCACCATGCCACCAATCTTGGTGTCATCTGCAAACTTACCAACCATGCCTCCTATATTCTCATCCAAATCATTAATATAAATGACAAATAACAGTGGGCCCAGCACTGATCCCTGAGGCACACCGCTGGTCACAGGCCTCCAGTTTGAAAAACAACTCTCTACAACCACCCTCTGGCTTCTGTCAAGAAGCCACTTTTGTATCCATTTAGATACCTCACCCTGGATCCCGTGAGATTTAACTTAATGCAACAACCTACCATGCGGTACCTTGTCAAAGGCCTTGCTAAAGTCCATGTAGACAACATCAACTGCACTTAGTCTGGGACCCCAGAGGTTTGGAGTTGACCAGTTCAGTGCCCTGTATTACTAGGCCATCGGAGGACGCCTGTGTGTGTGCTAAGCATTGGAATCCTCTCCCTAACACCCCTCTCTCCTCATTGGCGACATTCCTGGAGTCGTAGCTCTTTGGCTAAGGTTTTGGTCGTCTCTCCTGATGTGTAGCTGTTCATCTGTATTGTTTTTGCTACATTAAGAGCGTTATATGAAGGTAAGTTGTTGCTGTCTTTGGAAAAGGGGTTTAGTTCACAGCTGTTTCTCAATTGTGTACAGTTTTTGGTCGACAGGTTTTCTTTCTGTGGGAGAGTGGTGTTCTGAGCTGTTTAAATAAAAAGCTGATCATTCGTTCTGTTCCTCCGAGTTTTGCACTTCAACATTGACAGCTGTTTTCCTCACAGATCGAGTGGTGACCATCGCTATTCCCCAGAACTAATCACTCATCCAGAGTCATAGGGTGGGATTTTCCAGCCGCACTTGCTCCAAGACCGGAAAATCCCGCCCAAGGTCAATGGACCTTTGCGTGGTCCCCCCCTCGCCTGCTCCAACTCCTGTGGCGGGAAAGTTCCGCCCATGGAATCGTACGGCACAGAGGCAGGCCCTTAGCCCATCATGTCTGTGCCGACCATTAAATACTAATCACTAATCCCATTTACCAGCACTTGGTGATTTCGGTGTTCATCCAGATGCTCCTTAAATGTTGAGAATTCCCGCCTCCACCACCCCCTCAGGCAGCGAGTTCCATATTCCCAGCACCCTCTGGATGAAAACATTTTCCTCAGATCCACTCTCACCTTAAATCTCTGACGGAGGGTCATCTAGATTCGAAACATTGGCTCTATTCTCTTCCCACAGAAGCTGTCAGACCTGCTGAGACTTTCCAGCATTTTCTGTTTTTGTTTCAGATTCCAGCATCCGCAGTATTTTGCTTTTAAACCTCTAACCTTTGGTCATGGACACCTCTGCCATTGGAGAAAGATTCTTACAATCTACCCTATCTATGCCTCTCATAATTTTGTATCCCTCTATCAGATTCCCCCTCAGCCTCCTCTGCTCCAAGGAAAACAAACCCAGCCTATCCAGTCTCTCCTCGTAGCTGAAATTTTCCATTCCAGGCAACATTCTGGTGAATCTCCTCTGCACCCTCTCTCGTGCAATCACATCCTTCTGATCATTAGTGATCATTAGAACATAGAACATAGAACATAGAACATTACAGCGCAGAACAGGCCCTTCGGCCCACGATGTTGCACCGACCAGTTAAAAAAAAACTGTGACCCTCCAACCTAAACCAATTTCTTTTCGTCCATGAACCTATCTACGGATCTCTTAAACGCCCCCAAACTAGGCGCATTTACTACTGATGCTGGCAGGGCATTCCAATCCCTCACCACCCTCTGGGTAAAGAACCTACCCCTGACATCGGTTCTATAACTACCCCCCCTCAATTTAAAGCCATGCCCCCTCGTGCTGGATTTCTCCATCAGAGGAAAAAGGCTATCACTATCCACCCTATCTAAACCTCTAATCATCTTATATGTTTCAATAAGATCCCCTCTTAGCCGCCGCCTTTCCAGCGAAAACAATCCCAAATCCCTCAGCCTCTCCTCATAGGATCTCCCCTCCATACCAGGCAACATCCTGGTAAACCTCCTCTGCACCCTCTCCAAAGCCTCCACATCCTTCCTGTAATGTGGGGACCAGAACTGCACACAGTACCCCAAGTGCGGCCGCACCAGAGTTGTGTACAGTTGCAACATAACGCTACGACTCCTAAATTCAATCCCCCTACCAATAAACGCCAAGACACCATATGCCTTCTTAACAACCTTATCTACTTGATTCCCAACTTTCAGGGATCTATGCACACATACACCTAGATCCCTCTGCTCCTCCACACTATTCAAAGTCCTCCCGTTAGCCCTATACTCAACACATCTGTTATTCCTACCAAAGTGAATTACCTCACACTTCTCCGCATTAAACTCCATCCGCCACCTCTCGGCCCAACTTTGCAACCTGTCTAAGTCTTCCTGCAAACTACGACACCCTTCCTCACTGTCTACCACACCACCGACTTTGGTGTCATCAGCAAATTTGCTAATCCACCCAACTATACCCTCATCCAGATCATTAATAAATATTACAAACAGCAGTGGCCCCAAAACAGATCCCTGAGGTACACCACTTGTAACCGCACTCCATGATGAATATTTACTATCAACCACCACCCTCTGTTTCCTATCCGCTAGCCAATTCCTGATCCAATTTCCTAGATCACCCCCAATCCCATACATCTGCATTTTCTGCAGAAGCCTACCATGGTGAACCTTATCAAACGCCTTACTAAAATCCATATATACCACGTCCACTGCCTTGCCCCCATCCACCTCCTTGGTCACTTTCTCAAAAAACTCAATAAGGTTAGTAAGGCACGACCTACCTGCCACAAAACCATGCTGACTATCACCTATCAATTCATTACTCTCCAAATAACTATAAATCCTATCCCTTATAATTTTAGTTAAATAAATATGGAATATGTTCAAGGATTTCTTTCAGCCGCCCTACTAACAGTGCCCTGACAACACTCACATTTTCTACCTCACCTGGCTTAGAAACCTAGGAATGTAGGAAGAGAAGGCGACCATTCAGCCTCTTGAGCTCGTTCTGCCATCCAATTTGATCATTTCTAGGCGACGGCCTAATGCTATTATCACCAGGTTATATTAGTCACTATTAATCCAGATTAATCAATGTTCTGGGGACCCGGGTTCGAATCCCGCCACGGCAGATGGTGGAATTTGAATTTAATAAAAAATATCTGGAATTAAGAATCTACTGATGGCTGTGAAACCATTGCCGATTGTTGAAAAAACCCATCTGGTTCACTAATGTCCTTTAGGGAAGAAAATCTGCCGTTCTTAACCTACATGTGACTCCAGAGCCACAGCAATGTGGTTGACTCTCAACTGTCCTCCAAGGGTAACGAGGGATAAAAAAAAATTCTGATCTGTATTTTAACTCCAAACACTCACCTTAGCTCTGTTATCGCTTAATACCCTTAACCACAAAAGTGTAGTCATAAGACCATAAGATATAGGAGCAGAATTAGGCCACTCGGCCCATCGAGTCTGCTCCGCATTCAACCATGGCTGATATTTTTCTCATCCCCATTCTTCTGCCTTCTCCCGGTAACCCTTGATCCCGTTATTGATTAAGAATCTATCTATCTCTGTCTTAAAGACACTCAATGACCTGGCCTCCACAGCCTTCTGTGGCAAAGAGTTCCACAGATTCACCACCTTCTGGCTGAAGAAATTCCTCCTCATCTCTGTTTTAAAGGAGCGTCCCTTCACCCTGAGGTTGTGTTCTCGAGTTCCGTCTCTCCCACTAGTGGAAGCATCCTCTCCTTGTCCACTCTGTCTAGACCCTGCAGCTCTTTTAACAAAGACACAATGTTTGCAACTTTTAGCCACCTCAGTCTTGAAATTTCCAATTGACCCCCACAACCTCAGCAACTTTTTTGGGGGGGCAGAGATCTGCAGATTTCCTGTCCCCTTTGTCTGCACAAGTGCCCCCCCCCCCCGCCCTCCCCCGGGGAACGGCCTGACTCTAATAGAGGGTTCTGCCTCTTCACACTGGGCTCCCTCACCAGAGCAAATAAGGGAGAGAAACGAAGGACTCCTTTGATCATCTTAAGCACCTCAATTATACCCCCTCCTCCTTCATTTTCTACATAATGCCTCATTACTGATGCCAGTTTTAATCTACAACATCTCTCCACTGCTTGCAAGTAATTCACATCCTCATTGTAAAAACATTCAATTAAAGCCTTCAAAAGAAGTGTAACAACCCTCCTGTTCTCCGGGCCTATTATACACTTTAATTACAGGCCCAAGGGGCACGGGCGG